>NC_092780.1:49626048-49949574 GCF_047496795.1 Chiloscyllium punctatum
AAAAGGAATATCTTTAGGTCAGGATAGGGAGAGTTATTATTGTGCAACCCTAGCGTTTGCGATGATACAACATTTATCAGCCAATCCTACGAAGGAATGACTTACAATTTAAAACTGACAAAGATTTTGCAATAATACTGGCATGGAGGTTAACGTCAGAAAAACTAAAGGATTTTACTTTGCTTATAAAAATAAAACATTTATTTATAATAATAGGGCTAACTGGAAACTTAATGAGGGAGAGAGATATAGAACCTGGAAGCGCCAGGAAATACCTAGGTGCAAAAATTGATCCGTGGATTGGGATAAGGCAATTGCATTGGGAAGACCTGCTCGGAGACTGGATCGATAATCTTAAAAGATCTCTTAAAATTAATAATAATAAAGTCTAGGGATAAAATATACTTTCAAGAGTTCCAATTTCTGTACGATTTTATCAGAAGCATCACTAAATTATCTTAATAGACTTGATAATATAATTGAAAGTGCGGTTAAAGAATTATTACATCTCCCACAATCTATCGCAGATGGGTTTTTATATACTAGGACACACGAGGGAGGCCTTGCGCTGAATAAACTATCGACATTTATTCCAATTGCCATTTTAAGGAAATACGAAAAGTTATACAGATCAGAGGATGAAATTTTACATGCCTCATTTTCATTCGAGAGTTCTCGTATAAATGACAAAAATGAAAAAATTTAGTAAATTGAAATGTTAAAGGAAATCAGGAATCCAAATATAAATGGGCAATTGGGAGAAATGGTTCTTACTGATGAGGAAACAATGGTATCGAAGAGTTTAGTAACAAGAACTATACCAACTGGAGGAATATAGAACATCAGAAATGGATGACCTTGCCCTGTCAAGGGGGGGACACCCTTCACTTCAAGAACAATACCAGCTCCAATAATGGGTTGACAAAAATTCAGCATACGAAGACATCCAAAGTAATAAACTCTTTTTTATTACAAACACATTTATATCCTACAAAGGTGTCGTTAACCTATGGAGGGCCATTTGACATCAATTGTCACCATTGTAATGAGACCTCAGCCACGATCGCACACGTTTCAGGATAGTGTCCCTACATAAAAAGTGAGAATTAAGAGACAATAGAATAGTGCAAGAATTAACAAAGTTTGTTAAGATGAGAGGATGGGTAACATATGTGGAACCACGCACTAAAGACAAAAAAGGGAAATTATGGATCCCGGAATTAGTCTTTAAAAAGGAAAATCACATTTTGATGGTAGACGTAACAATCAGAATGAACATGTAACCTAACTCACTTGAACAGGCTTGGGAGGAAAAGAAAGAAAAATATAAACATCTAGAGAGTGAAACTATTGCCCTCACAAAAGGAACAAGAGTATCCTTTTATGGATTCATGACGGGATCCCGAGGAAAATGGTTTGAGAAGAACAATGAACTAATGAAATTTAAAACCTTTGTTCAAAACATCACGAATCTAGTTTTATCTTTAACGCTTGAGCTTTTAAGGATTTTTATTGACTCATAGGATTCTGTATCTGACATAATTTAATAACATTAGAATATTTAAATGTTTAATTTTAGATTAATTTTAATTGGGGTCATAGGTTAAATTTTATTTAGTGTTTAACATTTTAATGTTTTAATAATAAAAGTAAATTATTTTAATTCACTAATTAAGGGTGGTGGGTAATACAGGTGTAATTTAATTAAAGTGCACTAAACACACAACAAATGATGAGCGGGAATATAACCGCACGGTTGAAAAGCCCAGCTCATTCCTCACTTTAATCAGTGATTCTGGTTTACAACATTTTATCCCGTTCCCTTTAAGATCACCTGGCTGTGGTTAGCTCGATAGGGGTACACCTACGTCAACAAGTGACGATAAAACTCGGAAAGGACACGATCCATTCACATGGTGAGTGCATGAAATTAGCCGGGCTGGAAGGAGATTCCAAAACGAGAAACCAGATGATGAGGGAAATTGGAAGGTGACAGCATGGAACAGAACTGGACCCTGTGCAGCATACATGGACAGTGGGTGATAGACAGGGACAGGGTCCATCCTGGAGCAGCAATGAACAGATTGAATCATTATTTAAGGGAAAGAAACACTCCAAATGATCAGACTGCCAACTGAGGCAACTGACCAGAGTCTGGCTCAACGGAGACTGTAAAGGGACTCCTGGGAAAGCATTAGGGATGGTGTTAGGATTCCCAATAATGACACATGACAGAATTAGACTAAAGGTGTCTGAGGCAGTAAACACAGGCATGATTCATGAGGATCTATGGATAGGAGATGACAACATCCTACACAGTACGCAGTAGAGAAGAACAGGAGGTTCATAGGCACCACTTTGGACAAATATCACCAAACTAATCCTGTGATAACAGGCCTGGACCCAATTTATTCAAATTCACACACGCTGCGTGGCTTCAAGACAAACATCAGCCTGAATTGCCCCAGAAAGGTTTGCAATCTGGACACAACATAACCCAGTGGGGGGAGCCTACAGGGGAGAGGGGAATACTGCCCCAACCTCCCCTCACCCTTATCAGTATGGGACAGCCCAATGCAATGTCAGCACCACCACCACCCTCTGTATTAGGCCCCACATCCCTGCCAGAATAGGCCAAACTCAGCTGATAAATAGACACAAAAGGGACAGGGTGGAATTCCATGGGAGTGAGAAACTCCAGCAAACGGTGGAGGAATACCCAGTGAAGTATAATCCCGGTCTCCTGCCCCTGCCGGAGGAGTCACAGCAGATTCAAGCCCGGTTGGACACAGCCCATAGAACCATCACCAAGGCGATACAGCAGGCCCATGATACCAATGAACAGGTAAAGGAGACTCGAGTAATGACTTGGTGGGAGGATTTCTGGGACTGGGGCTCCAACATACAAATCCATCCCTGTGTCTGCCTTCCTGACAGTGATAACCGTGTGTGTTACTGACTCTGGTGAGCCCAGTGTACATCACCAGCCCTCACTGTTACATTTACCCAGTGGAAGAACAAACTGTCAAACTGAATTTGGAGACCTCCGTCCACTTCCGGTCTCCCCCAGCCTATTGAAACCTTGTCGATATTTGATTAAACCCAATTAAATCAGTCTTTGTTACCATTGTGCATACAATGTTCTGTAATATTTGTTTTCTGAGCGAATTTTGAGATTTAAAACATTTGCTCGATATTCCCATTTTCCATTCTCCAATGTATAAAGTATTCCCCGGTTTTAAAACGTTTCTTCACTTTCAAGTTCCCAGTTCTGAAACTTTTTGTTCAAAATTGGTTTGATTTTAGAACTTGTTTGGCTTTGCCATTTCATTTGTTGTTTGATCAGGCGAGTGAATCTTAGCCACCCTTGTGCATGAATACTGTTTGATTTTCTTTTATTATTAATGACTTTATGAATTTATAACGTGTGGCCATTGTAGTTTCCTCTTGTTTTGTATTTGCTCATAGAACATAGAACATAGAACAATACAGCACAGAACAGGCCCTTCGGCCCACGATGTTGTGCCGAACTTCTATCCTAGATTAAGCACCCATCCATGTACCTATCCAAATGCCGCTTAAAGGTCGCCAATGAATCTGACTCTACCACTCCCACGGGCAGCGCATTCCATGCCCCCACCACTCTCTGGGTGAAGAACCCACCCCTGACATCTCCCCTATACCTTCCACCGTTCACCTTAAATTTATGTCCCCTTGTAACACTCTGTTGTACCCGGGGAAAAAGTTTCTGACTGTCTACTCTATCTATTCCTCTGATCATCTTATAAACCTCTATCAAGTCACCCCTCATCCTTCGCCGTTCCAACGAGAAAAGGCCGAGAACTCTCAACCTATCCTCGTACGACCTACTCTCCATTCCAGGCAACATCCTGGTAAATCTTCTCTGCACCCTCTCCAAAGCTTCCACATCTTTCCTAAAGTGAGGCGACCAGAACTGCACACAGTACTCCAAATGTGGCCTAACCAAAGTCCTGTACAGCTGCAACATCACCTCACGACTCTTGAATTCAATCCCTCTGCTAATGAACGATAATACTCCATAGGCCTTCTTACAAACTCTATCCACCTGAGTGGCAACCTTCAAAGATCTATGTACATAGACCCCAAGATCCCTCTGTTCCTCCACCTGACCAAGAACCCTACCATTAACCCTGTATTCCGCATTCTTATTTGTTCTTCCAAAATGGACAACTTCACACTTGGCAGGGTTGAACTCCATCTGCCACTCCTCAGCCCAGCTCTGCATCATATCTAAGTCCCTCTGCAGCCGACAACAGCCCTCCTCACTGTCCACAACTCCACCTATCTTTGTATCATCTGCAAATTTACTGACCCACCCTTCGACTCCCTCATCTAAGTCATTAATAAAAATTACAAACAGCAGAGGACCCAGAACTGATCCCTGCGGAACTCCACTTGTAACTGGACTCCATGCTGAATATTTACCATCTACTACCACTCTCTGACTTCGACCGGTTAGCCAGTTTTCTATCCAATTGGCCAAATTTCCCTCTATCCCATGCCTCCTGACTTTCCGCATAAGCCTACCATGGGGAACCTTATCAAATGCCTTACTAAAATCCATGTACACTACATCCACTGCTCTACCCTCATCCACATGCTTGGTCACCTCCTCGAAGAATTCAATAAGACTTGTAAGGCAAGACCTACCCTTCACAAATCCGTGCTGGCTGTCCCTAATCAAGCAGTGCCGTTCCAGATACTCGTAAATCCTATCCCTCAGTACCCTTTCCATTACTTTGCCTACCACAGAAGTAAGACTAACTGGCCTGTAATTCCCGGGGTTATCCCTATTCCCTTTTTTGAACAGGGGCACAACATTCGCTACTCTCCAGTCCCCTGGTACCACCCCCGTTGCCAGTGAAGACGAGAAGATCATTGCCAACGGTACTGCAATTTCCTCTCTTGCTTCCCACATAATCCTAGGATATATCCCGTCAGGCCCGGGGGACTTGTCTATCCTCAAGTTGTTCAAAATGTCCAACACATCTTCCTTCCTAACAGATATCTCTTCCAGCTTATCAGTCCGTTTCACACTCTCCTCTTCAACAATACAGTCCCTCTCGTTCGTAAATACTGAAGAGAAGTACTTGTTCAAGACCTCTCCTATCTCTTCCGACTCAATACACAGTCTCCCACCACTGTCCTTGATCGGACCTACCCTCGTTCTCGTCATTCTCAGGTTTCTCACATACGCATAGAATGCCTTGGGGTTATCCTTGATCCTATCCGCCAAGGATTTTTCATGCCTCTCTTAGCTCTCCTAATCCCTTTCTTCAGGTCCCTTCTGGCTATCCTGTATCCCTCCACTGCTCTGTCTGAACCTTGTTTCCTCAACCTTATGTAAGCCTCCTTCTTCCTCTTTACTAGACATTCAACCTCCCTCGTCAACCAAGGCTCCCTCACACGACCATTTCTTTCCTGCCTGATCGGTACATACATATCAAGGACACGTCGTATCTGCTCCTTGAAAAAGTCCCACATTTCCACCACATCCTTCCCTGACAGCCTATGCTCCCAACGTATGCTCCTCAAATCCTGTCTTACAGCATCGTAATTTCCCTTCCCCCAATTGTAGAAACTTCCTTGTTGGGCGCACCTATCTCTCTCCATAACCAAGGTGAAAGTCACAGAATTGTGGTCGCCATCACCAAAATGTTCACCCACTAACAAGCCCACCACTTGTCCCGGTTCGTTACCGAGTACCAAATCCAATATGGCCTCCCCTCTGGTTGGACAATCTACATACTGCGTTAGAAAAGCTTCCTGGACACACTGCACAAACACCGCCCCATCCAATCTACTTGATCTAAAGAGCTTCCAATCAATATTTGGGAAGTTGAAGTCGCCCATGACTACGACCCTGTGGCTTCTGCACCTTTCCAAAATCTGTTTCCCAATCTGTTTCTCCACATCTCTGCTGCTATTAGGGGGCCTATAATAAACACCCAACAAGGTGACTGCACCTTTCCTATTTCTGACTTCAGCCCATACTACCTCCAGAGGCAGATCCCCCTCAAACTTCCTTTCTGCAGCCGTTATACCATTTCTAATTAGCAATGCCACCCCCCCTCCTTTTTTACCACCCTCCCTAATCTTACTGAAACATCTGTACCCAGGAACCTCCAACAGCCATTCCTGTCCCTCATCTATCCATGTTTCCGTGATGGCCACAACATCGTAGTCCCAGGTACCGATCCACGCCTTAAGTTCACCCACCTTATTTCTGATACTCCTTGCATTGAAGTATACGCACTTGAGCCCATCTCTGTGTCTGTAAGTAGTCCCTGTCAGTGCTACCTTCTCCACAGCCTCCCTACAGTCTTGGACATCCTGACACACAGCTAGCTTACTTGCTGGACTACAAGTCCGGATCCCATCCCCCTGCCAAATTAGTTTAAACCCCCCCGAAGAGTGCTAGCAAACCTACCCCCCAGGATATTGGTGCCCTTCTGGTTCAGGTGCAACCCGTCCTGTTTATACAGGTCCCACCTTCCCCAGAATGCAGTCCAATTGTCCAAATATCTGAAGCCCTCCCTCCTACACCATCCTTGCAGCCACGTGTTCAACTGCACTCTCTCCCTATTCTTTGCCTCTCTGTCACGTGGCACCGGCAACAACCCAGAGATGACGACTCTGTCTGTCCTAGCTTTTAGCTTCCAGCCTAACTCCTTGAGCTCTTGAATGACCTCCCCGCCCCTCTTCCTACCTATGTCGTTGGTGCCAATGTGTACCACGACTTCTGGCTGCACACCCTCCCCCTTAAGGATTCTGAAGACACGGTCCGAGACGTCTCGGACCCTAGCACCCGGGAGGCAACAAACCATCCGAGAGTCTCGCCCATGTCCACAGAACCGCCTGTCCGTCCCTCTAACTAGAGAGTCCCCTATAACTAGCGCTCTCTTCTTCTCCCCCTTTCCCTTCTGAATCTCAGAGCCACAGACCCCTTCACTGCAGCTTACACCTGCAAGGCTGTCCCCCCCAACAGTTTCCAAAGCTGCATACTTATTTTTTAGGGGAACGACTACAGGGGAACCCTGCACTGCCTGTTTCTTCCCCTTCCCACCTCTAACTGTTACCCAGCTACCTCTGTTCTCTGGCGTAACTATGTCCCTGTAGCTTCTATCGATCACCCTCTCAGCCTCTCGAATAATCCTCAGCTCATCCAGTTCCAGTTCCAGTTCCCTAACTCGTTCGGTGAGGATCAGGATCTGACTGCATTTCCTGCACACGAAGTCGGCAGGAGTATCGGTGGTCACCCCTACCTCAAACATCCTGCAGGAGGAACATTCCACTGCCTGTGCTGCCATGACTGTACACTGTCACCAAAAACAAGAACACTGAGTCAATAACCTGGGGTCTAGAACACACCCACTCAAATACTAATCACTTGCCTTCCCGCCCAGCTATGCGCTCCAACCTCACTTCCGCTGCCCGCTACAGGTAAGTAATTTTGAAACAAACTGTCTTACCTTAGCTGTAGTCTCCCGGGTTCGTTTTTCCTCGGCCGCTGCTCCCACTCAAATGACCATGTTTCTGATACCTTATTTATTCCTGTTTCTGATATGAGTTCCATGTACCTTTCTCATGCCATCTGTAACACTCCAGTTGGTTATGTATATATTGTGCTTTATTAGAGTCTGAATGGTTGTAGACCCACCGGACAGAGATTGGTCTTCTATTTTGTGATCCATCATACCTTCGTTCAGGATCAAGAGGAGGGACTGTGGTGGGAGAGTCTGTCCAAAATCATTGATTTCTGATGAACTTCAACATGTTTTTTTTTCCATTTGAAGCATCGATGAGAATTATTTTATTGCCTTCGGGCAGCAGGCTTGGTGATAAACCCGGTGAAGAGTGAATTCGCAAAAGCACAAGTCACATTCCTGGGCCATGTGATCGAACACACACATCGCCCATGGGATGTGAAAACAAAGGTTTTTGGGGAGCTTTAAATTCCAAAGAGAGAAGTACCATGATTCCTGCGACTGTCTGATTGTTAAAATACCGTACAACCTTCCGATGACAATGTGGCTGCTTCATTGACGGACTTGAAGTGCATAAACTTTCAGTGGATGAAGACAGACAGGCAGAAGGTATTTGACATCCTGAAAGCGGTGCTCACCACTGCCTCAGTGTCAGGCACAAAGTCATTCAAGGTGGCTATCAATGAGAGTGATGTGGGTGTCGGTGCTGTCTTCTTGCAAGATGACAATAAGATAGATTGATTGCATTTCTTCCATAAAATTGTATTATCAAAATAAATATTCCACGATTGAGGAGACCTTGAGCTTAGACTTGGTGTTGTAACAGTTCAACCTTTTTATTGTCAGTAAGGTGTTAGAGATAATTGTATACACACTGATCATAATTTATCCCGAAAACTTCCAAGGGTTAAGGACAAAAATTCCAGATTGTTTAAATGGAGCTTATTATTGCAGCCAGTTTGAAGATTATAGACATGGCAGGACAAGAGAACATAAATACTGATGTATTGCTGCAGCTTTGAGGGAGATGGAGGTGTTCAGTACCAGGAGAAAACTGACAAAATGGTCTGTAATGGGGAATGTCCGCACAGTTACAGTCAGGGTGTATTTATTGTGGTCTACTAACAGCCTAAAGCTGAAGGCTTTCAACAAATGAAGCCATCTTTGTGAATGGATGAGTGTGTTTTTTGTTTAAAAAGAGGGGAGGTGTGACAACACTAGGTCTGAAAATCAGTCCCCCCCCCCCCACCAAAAAAAAACAAAATGCACCTCTTAAAACCAGAGGGAACAAGGTGTCTAGTTGAATCCAATGAAATAAACAACTTGAGGTGTAGGTTGGCTTTCCAAAGTTTGGAACAATATAAGCAGCCTGAATGGGTGGGGTCAAGCTCCCCCACAGCCAGGATTGTTAAGTTCAGTTCCTCAGTCACAGTTGTTGCTGGGGTCTTGAAGCTGAGCTTGGAAGCTGCAGTTCATCTTTCCATCGCCCAATGTTTTTTTCCTCCTGGACTGGGAGCATTGCACATGAGATCATCCCTTTTACTGAATTTGCCTGTCAAAAGTATGTGATGTTACTATATTGGAACAGTTAGCATTTATTAATTAAAATTATAGTGTTAAGTTTTCCAATGGAATTATATACTCCACTTTCTGGTTTCTTTTGTTACATTTGAACGATGGAGAATGAATGAAGTTTGTTTTGCTTCAAGTCTGGCAGGTTGGCCATTTGGGGCCTAGTGTATCTTCACAATGTATGTTCAAGGGGTTTGGTCTGGTTCCTAACAGCGGTGTAAGAACTGTATGACTCAACTGCCTTTGCAAAAGGATGTGTTTATGGGATGCTGCCATTGTAGCAGCCTTTAACTGCTCAAGTGAAATAAAAGACAGGCAGGAGGCTGGAAGAACACAGCAAGCCAGGTAGTGTCTGGGGGAGTCTACGTTTCAGGGGGTAGCCCTATTTGGGAGAGAACTTCCTCAAAGTGGGCATACTTTGAAGAGACTGCAGATACTGGAAATAAAACCCGTCAGGAAGGGAGGCTGCATTTTGAGTGCGAGCAGCAGCTAAGGTAAGACGGTTTGTTTTAAAAGTTCTTACCGGTAGCGGGCAGCGGTGTTTTTTTTTCACTCTCTCTTCACAGAAAGAGCGGGAGCAGCAGGGGGAAGTGACGACGACCAGAGAGGCAGCCGAGACCCGGAAGCAGGTAGAGCGTAAGCTTACCTGGGTAGGTTTGTTTCCCCTTTAAAAGCGCGCAGCTGAAGAACCCGAGGCACTACGGAGGTAGTGCCTCCCACCCGCCCTCCTCCTCTAACCTAATAATAAGATCCGTTGTGGTAAGGAGGTAAGTGCCGAATTTTGCTTGTTGTATTCTTTAGACCCAGTTTTGTTTTAAAATAAAGGTTAGCTTTAGAGGGATGGCAGTGAAGGCAGTGCAATGTTCCTCCTGCAACATGTATGAGGTGAGGGATGCCATGGACGTCCCTCCTGATTACACTTGCAGGAAGTGCACCCATCTCCAGCTCCTCCAAGACCGTGTTAGGGAACTGGAGCTAGAGTTGGATGAACTTCAGATCATTCGGGAGGCAGAGGGGGTCATAGATCGGAGCTTTAGGGAAGTAGTAACTCCAAAGATGGCAGATAGATGGGTGACAGTGAGGGGGACTGCGGCCGTTCCCCTCAAGAACAAGTATACCGTTTTGGATACTTGTGGGGGGGAAGACTTACCAGGGGTAAGTGACGGGACTCAGGCCTCTGGCACGGAGCCTGTCCCCACTACTCAGAAGGGAAGGGTGGAGAAGAGCAGAGCAATAATAATTGGGGACTCGATAGTTCGGGGCACAGATAGGCGGTTTTGTGGGAATGAGAGAGACTCACGTTTGGTATGTTGCCTCCCAGGTGCAAGGGTACGTGATGTCTCTGATCGTGTTTTCTGGGTCCTTAAGGGGGAGGGGGAGCAGCCTGAAGTAGTGGTCCATATTGGCACCAATGACATAGGTAGGGGGAGTGCTGAGGATGTTAGACAGGCTTTTAGGGAGCTAGGTTGGAAGCTCAGAGTTAGAACGAACAGAGTTGTTGTCTCTGGTTTGTTACCCGTGCCACGTGATAGAGAGTAGAGGAATAGGGAGAGAGAACAGTTAAATGCGTGGCTACAGGGATGGTGTAGGAGGGAGGGATTTCGGTACTTGGATAACTGGGGTTCTTTCTGGGGAAGGTGGGACCTCTATAAACAGGCTGGTCTGCACCTGAACCTGAGGGGCACCAGTATCCTTGGGGGGAGGTTTGCTCGTGCTCTTGGGGGGGGGGGGGGGGGGGGGGGGGGGTTTAAACTAACTCTGGAGGGGCATGGGAACCCAGACTGTAGCTTTAGGGTGCAGGACCTGGAGTGTAGGGAGGTTAGGAATATGGCATCAATCTTAAAGGAGGGTGCCTGTAAACAGAAGAGTGGCTTGAAGTGTGTATACTTTAATGCCAGAAGTATACGAAATAAGGTAGGTGAACTTGCAGCATGGGTTGGTACCTGGGACTTCGATGTTGTGGCTATTACGGAGACATGGCTAGATCAGGGACAGGATTGGCTGTTGCAGGGTTCCAGGGTTTAAATGTTTTAGTAGGGTCAGAGGTGGGGGTAAAAGAGGTGGGGGGGGGGGGTAAAAGGGAGGGGGTAAAAGGGGGGGGGTAAAAGAGGGGGGTGTGTGTGTGGCTTTGCTTGTCAAAGATAGTATTACAGCGGTGGAAAGGAAGATGGATGAAGATTTGCCATCTGAGGTAGTTTGGGTTGAGGTTAGGAATAGGAGAGGTGAGGTCACCCCGTTAGGAGTCTTTTACAGGCCTCCTAATAGTCCTAGAATCGTTGAAGAAAGGATTGCGAAGATGATTCGGGAGAAGAGTGACAGTAATAGGGTAGTTGTTATGGGGGACTTTAACTTTCCTGATATTGATTGGGAAAGCTATAGCTCAAGTTCGTTAGATGGGTCAGTGTTTGTCCAATGTGTGCAGGAGAGTTTCCTGACACAATATGTAGATAAGCCAACAAGAGGTGAGGCCATACTGGATTTGGTTCTGGGTAACGAACCAGGCCAGGTATTAGAACTAGAGGTAGGTGAGCACTTTGGAGACAGTGACCACAATTCGGTGATTTTTACTCTAGTGATGGAGAGGGATAAGTGTGTACTACAGGGCAAGAGTTATAGCTGGGGGCAGGGAAATTATGATGCGGTGAGGCATGACTTAGGATGTGTGGATTGGAAAAGTAGATTCCAAGGCAAGAGCGTAATTGATATGTGGAACTTGTTCAAGGAGCAACTATTGAGTGTCCTTGATAAGTACGTACCTATCAGGCAGGGAGGAAAGGGTCGTGTGAGGGAGCCGTGGTTTAATAAGGAATTGGAATCCCTTGTTAAATGGAAGAGGGCGGCCTTTGTAAAGATGAGGCGTGAAGGTTCAATAGGGGCGATTGAGAGTTATAAGGTAGCCCGGAAGGACCTGAAGAGAGAGCTAAGAACAGCAAGGAGGGGACATGAAAAGTCCTTAGTTGGTAGGATTAGGGAAAGCCCTAAGGCTTTCTATAGGTATGTTAGGAATAAGAGAATGACTAGGGTAGGAATAGGTCCAATCAAGGATAGTAATGGGAAGTTGCGTGTGGAGGCTGAAGAGATTGGGGAGGCACTGAATGAATACTTTTCGTCAGTATTCACTCAGGAACAGGACATTGTTGTCGATATGAATACTGAGGCACGAATAAGGAGAATGGATGGCTTTGAGATATGTAGAGAAGAGGTGTTGGAAATTCTGGCAAGGGTGAAAATAGATAAGTCCCCTGGGCCTGATGGCATTTATCCTAGGATTCTCTGGGAAGCAAGGAGGAGATTGCAGAGCCATTGGCCTTGATTTTTGTGTCCTCTTTGTCCACAGGAGTAGTGCCAGAGGACTGGAGGCTAGCAAACGTGGTTCCCTTGTTCAAGAAGGGGAGTAGGGATAATCCTAGTAACTATAGGCCGGTGAGTCTCACTTCTGTTGTGGGCAAAGTCTTAGAGAGAATTGTAAGGGATAGGATTTATGCACATCTGGATAAGAATAATGTGATCAAGGATAGTCAGCATGGTTTTGTGAAGGGCAGGTCGTGCCTCACAAACCTTATTGAATTCTTTGAGAAGGTGACTAAGGAGGTAGATGAGGGGAAAGCGGTAGATGTGGTATATATGGATTTTAGTAAGGCGTTTGATAAGGTCCCCCATGGTAGGCTACTGCAGAAAATACAGAGATATGGCATTGAGGGTGAGTTGGAGGTTTGGATTAGGAATTGGCTGGCTGGAAGAAGACAGAGGGTAGTAGTTGATGGCAAAGGTTCATCTTGGAGTGCCGTCACTAGCGGTGTTCTGCAAGGATCTATTTTGGGACCATTGCTGTTTGTCATTTTTATAAATGACCTGGAGGAAGGGTTAGAAGGTTGGGTGAGCAAGTTTGCGGATGATACGAAAGTCGGAGGAGTTGTAGACAGTGAGGAAGGATGTGGCAGGTTACAGCGGGATATAAAGAAGCTGCAGAGCTGGGCAGAAAGGTGGCAAATGGAGTTCAATGTAGCTAAGTGTGAGGTGATTAACTTTGGTAAGAGTAACAAAAAGATGGGGTACTGGGCTAATGGTCGGATACTTGGTAGTGTGGAAGAGCAGAGGGATCTTGGTGTCCATGTACACAGATCTCTGAAAGTTGCCACCCAGGTAAATAGTGCAGTGAAGAAGGCATATGGCGTACTGGCTTTTATTGGTAGAGGAATTGAGTTCCGGAGTCCTGAGGTCATGCTGCAGTTGTATAAGACTCTGGTGCGGCCACATCTGGAGTATTGTGTGCAGTTTTGGTCGCCATACTATAGGAAGGATGTGGAGACACTGGAACGGGTGCAGAGGAAGTTTACCAGGATGTTGCCTGGTATGGTAGGAAGATCCTATGAGGAAAGGCTGAGGCACTTGGGGTTGTTTTCATTGGAGAAAAGAAGGTTTAGGGTGACTTGATAGAGGTGTACAAGATGATTAGGGGGTTAGATAGGGTTGACAGTGAGAACCTTTTTCCACGTATGGAGTCAACTATTACAAGGGGGCATAGCTTTAAATTGAGGGGTGGTAGGTATAGAACAGATGTTAGGGGTAGGTTCTTCACTCAGCGAGTCGTAAGTTCATGGAATGCCCTGCCAGTAGCAGTGGTGGACTCTCCCTCTTTATGGGTATTTAAACGTGCATTGGATAGGTATATGGAGGATAGTGGGTTAGTGTAGGTTAGGTGGGCTTGGATCGGCGCAACATTGAGGGCCAAAGGCGCTGTATTCTTCTATGTTCTACGTTGTATAATACAGGCACAGCAACTGGAATAAACAGGGCATCAAAACTGGCCAAAATACAAAGCGTGTTATGAATACGTGAACCAAGACAAGAGATAATTCAGCCTCAGGGAAAAGTCATTACAAGATCTCAGCCCAGACAATTGCCAACTAGAGGCATCAGAACACATGAGGAAGTGTGAAAGGGCAATTCAGCCCTTCCTGATGAACAAACACTCGACAGACCAGCTCCCAGTATCTGGGAAGGAGCTTCAGTTTCTAAAGAATCAGATCGTTCAAAATAAATAGTTAACAGTCTGAAGGTGAACTCTAAACCTTTGTTCAAATAAAGTTGTGACCTGGTTCCCTGCCTGTAGACTGGTGCAGTGTAGCCCCTTCCGAACACACCCCATGGTGCCTGGGGAAGTTACTACTGTGTACATTGGTTAAGGTGTCCACAGGGTCTTCAAGACCCCCCCACCCTTGTTCCAGATAACATTTTGGCTTCAGTACAAAGTGACCCTTTACGTCCTTTTAACCTGAACTGCCTTCCTTGCCGGTATCTTGCACGTTCAGCCTGAGCTGGTCTTGAAGGGAGCAGCTGCCCCACGTGAAGGCCAGGGTATAAACTGAACATGAGAAACACTGGCACTGACCACCCATGGAGCCTTAAACTGGGACAGGCAAAGCACGGGCCGGGGGACTACACCGGATCCTCATTTTCCTTTTAACCGGATTGATTAAAGGACGACATAAACCTGTTAAAATGACAAGGGATCCCAATGGCACAAACAGCAGGACACCCTGAAGCAATATCTGTGTGAAATTGCCCAAAAGGGCAGCATGTGCCAGGGAGCCAGCCTGGCGTTGGGGTGAAGGTTCCCTGGTCCAGGAGCTGTGGGGAGAAGCCCATTGGGAAGTGGGGAAGAAAGCTATAAAGCTTATCCCAGTGATTGCTGCTGCCTGCAGCTGGGACAGACTCCCCAGGGGAAGGCAGCATGGGATCCAGGCATTCCCGAAATCAACTCCACTCTAGAACAGAGCAGAATGACAGGCTCAAGCTCTTCAACAAAGCAACAAGACTGAAAGTGACAGGAAAGCTTGATCCATGTGGAAAAGTTCCAGCCACCATTTGGAAATGTTTATTCTAGTGAGGGGAGGGTCACTGGGGACCAGGAGACAGCCTTAATCTACATTGACAGATTGAAACAACATTACAGTCAGCTCCAAGGGACTGTACCGGTCTCCTCCAAGTCTGTAACATGGAGCGATACACATCTGACCCGAACACGGAACAAAGTCCCAGGAACAAATCCAGGCCCCAGGAGAAACCAGTCTCAGCCCAGAACGGGCTAAACAGGCACCTGTGGGGTTCTACCTGCCCATGGAGATAAGTGAGAGGTTCAACACTGACCCAGCCTCACCTGATCCACCTCTGCCCCACAGACAGGGAGCCCCACCATCTTTCCCCAGGGTGACTATGCCCCCAGCACCCACCCCCTGACCCATGTACCCAGAAGGAAAGACCCAGGTCTGTTATTTGATGAAATTTATCTGGATGCACTGATTGGACACTGAGGGTCACATGCCTCAGGCCATTCAGACCCACCGAGAACCAGCAACTACGCGGGAGGGGGTGGGGTGGGGGAAGGGGTCTGTGGACTTATGGGTCATCCACAAATTGATCGCTGTAGGAGAGGGGGACTTAAGGACACAACCAGCCATCCAGGAAAGTCAGTCTGTCTAAGTGTGGCCCAGACTTCCTACCGCTCACCCCTCCAACTGGCAGGAATGGGAGAAGGGGCAGAAATATACCACAAAGCCCCTGATAGACCTCACCTGCCTCCACCCACCCATTTCCTCTGGACATACCCCATGTAGCTGAATTGGAGACTTGGCCCGCGACTGTAGGGCACCCCAAACCCAGTCATGGTCACAAGGAAGTTGGCAGCACCCCTCTGTACCCAGGGCTTCCCCCTGGAAGGAGCTGTGTGGGTGACAGTCACAGTGACTGCCCCCCACCCGCGTAGTGATTGGGACCAGGTGGATCTGGTGGACTATGAGCTCCTTGACGAGGGATGTTAATCTGGGCCAAATCAGGAAGCCCTGGCTGACCAGGATTACCCAGGGATTGAGAATCTCCTCAGTTCAGGAACCTGACTCGGTCTGGCTGGTCACAGCCAGTGTACTCTGTCCAAGTAAATCAAGGGGGACATGGTGACAGGGTCTGGGGGCTCAGGTCCCAGATCAGGATGGATTTGGATCGATTTAAACAGACCTGGGGATTACTGTCCGAGACCTTAAAATAAATCTTTGGTGGAAATATACGGTTAGTTTTGGTTACTTGTGGTCGGTCAAATCAAAAAAGGTGGTAGCAATGGCTTTTAACGTTGTGAAAAACCTTCTGGGTTGAACAAACTTCCCAAATTTGCTGAGGAAGTTTAGAAAGATGGAAATAGAGAAACTTTCAGGATTAACAGACAGGCTATTATCTCCAAATCACCAAAATTCAACAATAAAGACGTCGAAGGCTTTTTGAATTATTTTGAATAACCGGTGAGGCAGATGACTGGGCCAGAGACTGTGGGGGTAATGGTCATTTCCCCCCCCCAATGGTAGTTGGTAGGTGGGGCGAGTGAGGTGTTTGCAGTGCTGTCAGGTGGGGGTGTGAAGAGATTGTGAAAATGGTAAACAGGCTCTCGAGTGGCTACAAATTGATTTCAGAAACATAGAGGCAGCAGGTCAGCAACAAAGGAACCAGGTCAGACATGTATCCAGTTTGAAAGAATTAAAACATAACAACGTCCATAGGTAGGGGAGGGCATTAAAGATAGAAAAGACACACAGGGATCGGAGAGAAATTATTGGAAAATTTAAAAACTCACTTCCAGAGATGATAAGAACTCTGAGGAACAAAAAATTCAAACATCGGTGCAGTCATTTCTGTGGCCATGGGAGATCCTGCTGTCGAAGACTGGGCCCAGCATGCACAAACAACGCAATATTTTTTCTGGGCAACTGACACTGGGGCAGGTGAAAAGCAATGAGCAATCCTTCGGAATGCTTGCAGACCCACAGCATTTTTAGTCACAAGGGGTTTAAATGATCCCAGAGGCACCAGATACCAGAACCTTCCGAGAATTGACAGTTGCTTAAGGAATGTTACGACCACAAACCATCTCAAGTCCGAAGATGCCATCGGTTTTATTTGAATGTTAGATGACCGGGGAATCCATAGAGATTTTTGACGAGGTTGAGACGACTGGCAGAGGCATGTGGTTTTGGGTTAATACTGAAGGAGATGCTGAGAGACCGTTCTGAGGCATGGGAGACATGGGGGTGGAGCCAGCTTTCCCATTGTTAGTCAGTACGTGGGGATGGGGGATTAATGACATAACCACACAGAAGGATCTACCGGCTGAAGCCCAACTGGACTTCAAACAGCTACTACACCTGGCTTTGTCATTAGAAACTGCAGCAAGTGCATCATGGGAGCTGTCGGGCCATCCCAATGGAAGGGGACACTCACCTGTCTGACTGAGCTTGGGCCGCACCATTTGATTGTAGTCAATCAGCCTCAAGCTGGGCATGTCCTGAACAGATGGCCCGAAGGCCAGCCCTCAGCAGGACCTCAAAAAAGCCCAGCCTCGGCCAATTGGCTGAAGAGTCCTTCAGGATCTGGCTCAGACAGCCATTGTAGTTGCTGCTGGCGTGTGGACTCAAGAAAGCAAAGGGTCCCACAAGGTCTGACCTGAGTAACAAATTTGTAGACTGGTACTCAGGAGTGTGCCCACCTTGCAAAGCCCCCTCCACGTGGGTTGGGACAATCCAATGGCTTAGCAACATCCAAATCAGATGGTATTAAAACACTGTTTGGGTCAATGGTCTCCCAGTTCCCATGGAAGGGTCCGTTCTGGTTTAAAACATCCTGGACACCCTTGCGGTCACTCCTGACAATATCCGACTGTGGGCACAAAGATCCTGTCCTGGTGAAACAAACAGCTGGTGGGAATGGGGGAAGGAGAAGGGCCATCACAACCAGGATTGAAACCTTTCCGATCCCAGCAAGACCAGATCACCGTCGAGGACGGCAGATTACTATGTGGAGCAAGCGGGATTGTCCAAGTAAAGGTCATCACCAGATACTGACTGAACCCCACCAGGATCATCCAGGGGTTTCCAAGATGAAGACACAAACAAGGAATTACGTCTGGTGGCTGGGATTGGATGCTAACACAGCTGTATTGGTGGGCAGTGCCCAGAGGGCCAACAAGGATAAAAATTACCACCAGCTGAGCTCCCACCTTTGTGGGAATGGCTCGGTTACACATTGACTATGCAGGTCCTTCCATGGGCACAATAGGCGTTGACAATGACCAGGAATTAAGTGGTTAGACACCAAAAGTTTATTCAGCAAACTCAGGGATGAGAATGCTGGAGAAGCTGTGAGCATCGTTCACGATACACAGAGTTCGTGAAGTATCAGTCGTAGACAGTGGAGCATCATTGACATCAGGAAATATTCATTCTGTGGGAAAATGGGATAAGGACAGCTCCATGGCAACCATCGTCCAGTGGTCTGGTGGAAAGAGTGTTCCAAATGTAGAAGGCAGGCTTAAAGCAGCAGCCTACAGCGTCACTCGATACCAAACAGTCCCGGTTCCTGATCGATTCTGGGCCCAGCCCAGACACAACAACAGGATAGTTCCAGCAGAGTTGGTGATGGGGAGCAGACACTGCACCAGGTTAAACCTGATATTTCCCCAAACTGGGGGAGGGTTGTTGGGGTGAAACAGCAGCAGGATCACCAATGCCAGCCACATGCCTCCTCGAAGCGAGGGAGACCATTTCATTGAGGGGATGACGTTTGGTGCCAGAACCATGGAAACGGCTCTGTATGGGTACGAGGTGAGGTCGACGTGAGGTCAGGTCCCGTGACGTACAAAGTTTGGGGAAAGTGAGGCAGTCCTGAACCAACACGTGGGTCACCTGAAAGCTGTTCCCTCACAAACAGGGCAGGAGCTAAACATACTAGGCCCCTGTCAACAACCAGAAGGCCTGTCAGAAACCATGGGCTCTCCCCTCTGGCTGGTGTTGAGGAAACCTCAGGGTCCAAGATGGATGCAGCCTCGATACCATTACCGCTGGAAGGAGGAGGAAACTCTCGAGATGCTCCAGATACAGGGAGAGGAACTACAGTCCGGTACAGGCCGTGTCAGAGTCCGCATCAGAGGGACCAGAGCTGGGGTGGACACGTCACAGGAAAAAGGTACAAGAGGAGCTGACCCACACTCCCGGGACAGTGGGGAGGGTGGGGGGGATGCGTTTGCTCCAAGATCCTTGATTGGCCTGGGCTTGGAAACCCCAATCAGGAGGCTCTGGTTAACAATTATAACCAGGAGATTTGATTGCCCTTTGATGGGAAGGGCAGTGCTTGTCACTGGCCACTTGGGTGTTATTCATATCTTCCTGGTGGTGGAAATTGAATAAAGATTGGTGCACTTTGTGTCTTTCACTGTGTTTCACACCTGCGCACACACAAAAAGAAAAAAATTAACAGGAGATTTTGAAGACCTCCTCGTGGGTCTGCTCCTGGGCCTGGCCAAACTGGCCATCAACAGGTCCAGGCAGCGGGCCCTGGAGGGGGTCGTTAGGGCCGACTGCCTGCCCCTCTTCCGGGGTTACGTTAGAGCCCGGGTGTCCTTGGAGAAGGAGCACGCGGGTGTCCACTGACACTCCTGGAGTTGTGACTGGCCACTTGTGTGTTTCCTTCCCTTCGGGAGAGATTGGACCATTCCTGTGACCGTGCAAGGACTGTTCCTGTTCCTGTTGCTGCTTGGGGCCTGCCTCCCTGCTGGTGCCTGGGACTTGCCTTGGGGCCCCTCCCCAGGACTTCCACCACCACCACCACTGCTGCTGTGGCCTGAGGAGAGGCCTGCCTCTACTGCTGCTGCTGCCCGGGGCCTGCCTCCGCCTTTGCTGCCTGGGACTCGCCTTGGGGCCCCTCCCCAGGACCTCCACCACCACCACTGCTGCTGCTGTGGCCTGAGGAGAGGCCTGCCTCTACTGCTGCTGCCTGGGGCCTGCCTCCGCCTTTGCTGCCTGGGACTCGCCTTGGGGCCCCTCCCCAGGACCTCCACCACCACCACCGCTGCTGCTGTTGCCTGAGGCCTACCTCCACCACTGCTGCCTTGGGCTCGGGTTTGGGGCTGCCTGGGACTTTCCTTGGGGACCCTCCCCAACAGGCCTGCCCCCCACCACAGCTGCAACTGAGGAACTGCCCAGGACTTGCCGCAGGCCTACTTTCCACCACTGCTGTTGCCTGAGGCCTGCCTCTACATCTGCTGCCTGGGACTCAATTTTGGGGCTGCCTGGGACTTGCCTTGGGGACCCTCCCCAACAGGTCTGCCCCACACCGCTGCGACCGAGGGCCTACCTGGGACTCGCCTGAGGCCTGCCTCCACCTCTGTTGTCACCTGAGGCAGGTCTCCACCGTCGCTGCCTGGGACCCTCCCTGCGACCTCCACCACTGCCGCTGCCAGAGTCCCGACTCCACCACCGGCAGCAGAGGATGGCGAGCCCGAAGGTCGCGGGGCCCAGCCGCACCTACGCCGGGGTAGCCGCTGCCTTAGGCTCGGCTGGCCCAGCCCCGGCTGCAAACCACACCCCCTTCAGGCACCTGACCAAACGCCTGGGGGTCAAGGCCTATCCCCACCCCAATATGACCATCGAGGCCTGCAGCAAGGCTATGGCTAGTGTGGTCGGCCCACTGGCCATAGTCGCTGCGGCCCGGATGTACGGGAAGGCCGTGTTTTTCCTAAAGACCGAGCAGGCGGTCCACCTGGCCGTGGAGAGGGGGCTCGCTGTGGGCGGGACACATTTGCCCGTGGACCCTCTGGAGGTTACGGCCCAGAGGGTCGTGATCTCCAACGTCCCGCCCTTTATTGCCAGCGAGCTCCTTCTCCCTCACCTCACCACCTTGGGGGAGATCCGGTCAGGGATCCAGCCGCTCCTGCTCGGTCTGAAGGACCCCGCCCTCCGTCATATCTACTCCTTCCGACGCCAGGTGTTTATTTGCCTGGCCCGGGAGGAGGTCACGGAGGGCTCGTTTACCCTCCTCCACGAGGGCGCGGCCTACCGCGCCTTCTGGACGGCGGACGGCGTGCGGTGCCACCTGTGCCGCGAGGTGGGGCACATTAGAAGAAACTGCCCCACCCAGAAGGCCGCCCAGCCCTCGCCAACGGCTGACGGTGGTGCCGCCGCACCCACTCCCCCTCCCCCAAAGTCAACACCACAGGCCCCGGCACCGGAGCCTGAGCCGGAGGCTTCCGATCCTCCAGCCTCCGGCAGGGAGGGGGGTGAGCGTCCAGCCGGCCGGAAGGCGCTCAGAAAGGCACGACGCGTCAGGCCCGCCCACGGGGAGACCACCCTATCCCCATCCCCGACACCCAGCCCACGACCTGCCCCGCCCCGGCACGACGATGCCCCTGCGGCCGTGCCAGCGTCGCCCCGGCGCGGGAACCCTGACCCCCAAACCCCCGGACCCGTACCCGACCCTGACCCCACGTCTACCCCCCGCCCCGATGGAGAAACCCCTGGGGCTGCGACGCCCGCCCCGGGCGCTGCAACACCTGGCCCGGGGGACCCTGAGCCCGAGCCCGAGCCTGAGCCCGAGCCCCACCCCACCCAGCCACACCCTGGCACTAACCTGGGGGGGACCACTGCTGCCCAATCTCCTGCAGCCACCGTGTCTCCAGGCCCCGGAGAGGGAACTGGGCCCCTGCCTCGCCCGCCGTCACCTGATAAACCAGGGGCGGGGCAGGAAGTGACACGGCTGACCCTCCCCACCCTCGCCACGCCCCCTGCCTTCCCCCAGCCAATCGTATTCCGGGAAAGGCTGGGGGGAGGGGCTTCAGGCCCCATGACCACCAAGGCGGGCGGGGAGGGGAAGGCCCATAAATCCCCCCCTGTCTCTCTGGGGAAGAGGGGCTGGCCCTTGGAGGGGAGAGACAGTCCTGCAGCGCGCCGGCGGCGCTGCCCCTCTCCAGGGGACGGGCCCACGGGACCCACCAACGATCCCGCACCGCGGCCTGACCTGCCCAACAACGACGACGAGGGCCGCGGTGCGGGCGTCGACAAAGGACCCTTTACTGGGTCGCCGAGCGGCGGAGGGGAGGTAGGTGTTATCCCCGCTCCTCCCTCCCAGACTGTTTTTCCGGGAGCCTTGGCCCTGGGGGACGATCTTTTCCTGGGGGATGACCTTTTCCCCGAGGAGCCAGGCGTCCCGGTGTCGGGAGGAGAGCGGGGCCCCGAGCCTCCGCCGCCCGACGACCCGAACTCGGGGCGTTCCGGGACGGGGTGCGCCGAGGAAGGTACCGCCGGTGACCCTGGGGGTGGGGTCGCCGGGGGTTCGAGGCCGGTTGGCGGCGCCGGACCAGCCCCCATCCTCTCGGTGGGGGAGGGGTCGGCGACCGAGGGCGACCTCCCGGAGGAGGGTTCGGGATCGGTGGCGGACACCGGGGACGACGCGGACTCCGTCTGCAGTGACGTTTTTGAGTCCCAGGTGCCCCCCGCCGATCTCCCCCTCATCCCCCTCGAGGAACTCCGGGAATTTGTCGAGGAAACTCGAGGTCGCCGGGATAGAGCCCAACTGGCGCTCGACCGCTGGAGCTCTTTTGAGAAAGTTTATTGGTCGGCCCACGCTGCTCGCCAGGCGCCTGGGCTCGACGTCAACGAGCGAAAGCGAGTCAGGAACTTCCTGGGGGCACTCCTGGTGAGGGCGAGGGACTCCTGTGCCCCTCCCTCGTCCTCCCAGTAATTGCATTTGTTTTTAACTGTACTGGTGGTGGTAGCACAATGCTTCCGACATGGAGACTACTATAGCCAGCCTCAACATCAACGGCAGCAGGGAGTCACAGCGCAGATTCCAGACCCTCTCGGTCCTTCGGGACGGGAGGTATGCGGTGTGCTTCCTGCAAGAAACCCACACTACCCCGGGAGACGAAGCCACCTGGCTCCTGGAGTGGCGAGGGGGGGTCTACATGAGTCACCTCACCCGCAGATCTGGCGGGGTGGCTATCCTGTTGGCCCCGCATTTTCAGCCCGAGATCTTGGGGGTCAGGGAGCCGGTGCCAGGCCGTTTGCTTCACCTGACGGTTCGGCTGGGGGGCGCGGTGCTTCACTTGGTGAACGTATACGCTCCCCTGGCCGGGCCGAGGCAAGCGAGCTTCTTCGAAGAACTGTCCGCTCATCTGGCTTCCATCGACGAGAACCAGTGCGTCGTCCTCGGGGGAGATTTTAACTGCGTCCTCGAGGGCAGGGACCACGGCGGTACCCGCACTGGCTGCGCGTCGGGGAAGAGGTTGGGGGACTTGGTCAAGTCCTTCGACCTGGTGGACGTCTGGCGGACTCTCCATCCCGACTCCATCGCCTTCACCTTCGTGAGGCCTGGGGTCGGAGCGTCCAGAATCGACCGCCTGTACGTTTCGCGGGCGTACGCCTCCTGTTTTCCGAAGGCCTCCACGCGGCAGGTGTCGTGCACGGACCATCGCCTGGTGTGGGCGGAACTCCTTCCGTTCGGCGCCAGGCTCGGCTCCGCGTACTGGCACTTTAACAACCTGCTGCTGGAGGACGAGCGGTTCCGGGACTCGTTTCGTCGTTTCTGGGCCGGCTGGAGAAGGAAGCGGGGAAGCTTCCCCTCCCTGAGGCTATGGTGGGACGTGGGCAAGGCTCACGTCCGCGTCTTCTGTCAGGAGTACGCGAGGGGGTCGACCAAGAGGCGGAAATCCAGGATCGCGGAGTTGGAGAGGGAGATGCTCGACCTGGAGTCACGCCTCGGTCAGCCCGACGCGGACCCGGCCCTGCGCGGGGTGTACGAAGAGAAGAAGGCCGCGCTCCGGGACCTGCAGCTCGTCGGGGCTCGGGGCGCGTACGTGAGGTCGCGGATCCAGCTCCTGCAGGACCTGGACCGCGGCTCCCCCTTCTTCTACTCGCTGGAAAAAAGGCGCGGCACCCGTCAGCAGCTCCTTGTGCTGCTGGCCGACGACGGGTCCCTCGTCTCGGATCCGGAGGGCGTCAGGGCCCACGTCCGAAACTATTACACGGCTCTGTTCTCTCCGGATCCGTCCAGCGAGGACGCTCGCAGAGTTCTGTGGGAGGACCTGCCGCAGCTCGGCCCGGAGGACGCCGGAAGGCTCGACGCTCCCGTCACCTTAGAGGAGCTGACCGGCGCCCTCGACCGGCTCTCGAGGGGCAAAACCCCGGGGCTGGACGGGCTGACTGTGGAGTTCTTCAGGGCGTTCTGGGACGTCCTGGGGAACGACTACGCACAGGTCCTGGGGGAGTGTCTAAATGCCGGACAGCTGCCCCTTTCTTGGCGCAGGGCGGTCATCGTCCTGCTGCCGAAGAAGGGGGACCTTCGTTCCTTAAAGAACTGGCGTCCGGTCTCCCTCCTCAGCACGGACTACAAAATCTTCGCCAGGGTGTTGTCTTCTCGCCTGGCTTCCGTGCTGGCCCACATGATTCACCCGGACCAGTCCTACACGGTCCCGGGCCGGAGGATACACGACAACGTCCACCTGGTCCGGGACCTGATCCATTTCTGTCGACGGGCTGGTCTGCCGAGCGCCTTCCTGTCCCTCGACCAGGAGAAGGCGTTCGACAGGGTCGATCACGAGTACCTGCTCGGGACTCTGCGGGCGTTCGGGTTCGGGACGCGGTTCGTCGCCCGGATCCGACTTTTGTACACCGCCGCAGAGTGTCTGGTTAAAGTTAACGGGTCCCTGACGGCGCCCCTTCGCTTCGGGAGAGGAGTGCGTCAAGGCTGCCCCCTGTCCGGCCAGCTGTATTCCCTGTGCGTGGAGCCTTTCCTGCGCCTCTTGCGGAGGAGGTTGTCGGGGCTGGTTCTGCGCGGCGCGGGCACGGGGGTGGTCCTCTCGGCCTACGCCGACGACGTGCTCCTCACTTTCACCGACCCGGCTGACCTGGGGAGGATGCGCGAGTGCCAGGCCGTGTACTCTGCGGCGTCTTCCGCCAGGATCAACTGGGCCAAGTGTTCCGGACTACTGGTCGGCCCGTGGCGGGTGGACTCTCTGCCGGAGGAGTTACGGGGGTTCAGCTGGAGTACCACCCATCTCCTCTACCTGGGGGTCTACCTCAGCCCGGCTGAGGAATCCTGGCCGGCCAACTGGCAGGAGCTGGAGGCCAAAGTCTCGGCTCGCCTAGGCCGCTGGACAGGACTGCTCCGAGTGCTATCTTACAGGAGTCGAGTGCTGGTCATAAACCAGCTGGTGGCCGCCATGCTGTGGTACCGGCTGGTCACTTTGGTCCCTCCTCCTGGCTTTGTCGCTGACATCCAGAGAACGTTGGTCGACTTCTTCTGGGACAAAAAGATGCACTGGGTCGCCGCGCAGGTTCTGAGTCTCCCTATCGAGGAGGGCGGTCAGTCGCTGGTGTGCGTCCGCACCCAGGTCGCGACGTTCCGCCTTCAGACCTTGCGGCGATACCTTTACGTCGAGCCTCCTCCTAGGTGGTGCGCCCTGGCGACGTATTTTTTCCGCCAGGTGCGTAACCTCAACTACGACACGCAGCTCCTGTTCGTCGACCGTGACGGTTTGGAGGTCGCCCTCAAGGTGCTGCCTGTCTTTTACCAGGACCTGATCACTGTCTGGAACATGGTCGAATCGCGTCGCGCCTACCCTCCGGCTGGAGTAGCGGCTGTCGTCAGGGAGCCGTTGCTCAGGAATCCGCACCTCCGTACTCGCGGGTTCGAGTGGCTGTCGGAGGGGAGGGCCGTGGCGGCGAGGGCGACCAGGGTCGGGGACGTGCTGGGTGCCGGGGGCCTGGGCTGGACGCTGCCGCAGGACATAGCGAGCAGGGCAGCGGTAGACGTCCGGTACGTGGCCACCGCCATCCGACGCCTTAAAACGGCGGTGCTCGGACCCGACGTAGTGCACCGGTTGGAGGACGCTCAGGTGTGCGGTGGGATCCCGTCCGCGCTCACCCCGGCCCGGACGGAATTTCACATTGGCCCCAAGGTCCCGTACTTCCCGCGGGAGCCTGTGCCCCACAACCTGAGCCGCCTCCGGAATTTTAATTTTGTTACTTTTAGGGACATAAAAAGGAGGGCCCTGTATCGACTGCTGCTGCACACCGTCCACCTCTTCTCCCTCATCCACCGTCCGGACACGCCTTGGCGTGCCCATTTGCCACCGGGCGGCGGAGATCCCCAGTGGAGGGCTCTCTACGCGGGAGTCCTCCCCCTTTCTCTCGGGGATCTGGGGTGGAGGGTGCTGCACGCAGCAGTCCCCTGCAACCGCAGATTGCGGTGGTTCACGGACTCCCAGCCCAACTGCTTGTTCTGTGGCGCTGTGGAGTCCGTGGACCATGTATACATTGGGTGTGGGCGTTTGCACTCCCTTTTTGATTTCCTCAAAAACCTTCTCCTCTGTTTCTGGCTGCACTTCAGTCCCACGCTCCTGATCTTCGGGCACACGGTACGGAGGAGGGAGGGCAGGTCCGAAGACCTCCTCGTGGGTCTGCTCCTGGGCGTGGCCAAACTGGCCATCAACAGGTCCAGGCAGCGGGCCGTGGAGGGGGTCGTTAGGGCCGACTGCCTGCCCCTCTTCCGGGGTTACGTTAGAGCCCGGGTGTCCTTGGAGAAGGAGCACGCGGTGTCCACCGACACCCTGGAGTCGTTCAGGGAGAGGTGGGCGCCGCAGGGAGTGGAGTGCATCATTTCTCCCTCCAACTCTATTTTGATTTAGTCCCTACCCTCCCCTTCACTGTTTTGATCACACAGCATTGCCCTGTGATTTGAAGGGCAGTGCTTGTCACTGG
This sequence comes from Chiloscyllium punctatum, assembly GCF_047496795.1. Taxonomy (NCBI): domain Eukaryota; kingdom Metazoa; phylum Chordata; class Chondrichthyes; order Orectolobiformes; family Hemiscylliidae; genus Chiloscyllium; species Chiloscyllium punctatum. Next base: position 49,652,723 of record NC_092780.1, read on the forward strand.
CCACTCGGGTGTCTTTCCTATCTTCCTGGTGGTGGAAATTGAATAAAGATTCGTGCACTTTGTGTCTTTTCACTGTGTCTCACACCTGCACACACACACCATGGGTGCAGGGGATAAAAATAAGCACTACTACACTTAGGTGGTAGTGTGGGGGTTAAATTAAAAAATATATATAAAGAGAAAAAAAAAATAAATAAATAGCACTGCACACACACCATGGGTGCTGGGGAAAAAAATAAGCACTACCATACTTAGGCGGTAGTGTGGGGGTTAAAAAAAAGAAAAAAAAAAAGAAAAAAAAAAAAAAAATAAAAAAAAAAAAAAAAAAAAAAATAACCAGGAGATTTGATTGCCCTTTGATGGGAAGGGCAGTGCTTGTCACTGGCCACTTGGGTGTTATTCATATCTTCCTGGTGGTGGAAATTGAATAAAGATTGGTGCACTTTGTGTCTTTCACTGTGTTTCACACCTGCGCACACACAAAAAGAAAAAAATTAACAGGAGATTTTGAAGACCTCCTCGTGGGTCTGCTCCTGGGCCTGGCCAAACTGGCCATCAACAGGTCCAGGCAGCGGGCCCTGGAGGGGGTCGTTAGGGCCGACTGCCTGCCCCTCTTCCGGGGTTACGTTAGAGCCCGGGTGTCCTTGGAGAAGGAGCACGCGGGTGTCCACTGACACTCCTGGAGTTGTGACTGGCCACTTGTGTGTTTCCTTCCCTTCGGGAGAGATTGGACCATTCCTGTGACCGTGCAAGGACTGTTCCTGTTCCTGTTGCTGCTTGGGGCCTGCCTCCCTGCTGGTGCCTGGGACTTGCCTTGGGGCCCCTCCCCAGGACTTCCACCACCACCACCACTGCTGCTGTGGCCTGAGGAGAGGCCTGCCTCTACTGCTGCTGCTGCCCGGGGCCTGCCTCCGCCTTTGCTGCCTGGGACTCGCCTTGGGGCCCCTCCCCAGGACCTCCACCACCACCACTGCTGCTGCTGTGGCCTGAGGAGAGGCCTGCCTCTACTGCTGCTGCCTGGGGCCTGCCTCCGCCTTTGCTGCCTGGGACTCGCCTTGGGGCCCCTCCCCAGGACCTCCACCACCACCACCGCTGCTGCTGTTGCCTGAGGCCTACCTCCACCACTGCTGCCTTGGGCTCAATTTTGGGGCTGCCTGGGACTTGCCTTGGGGACCCTCCCCAACAGGCCTGCCCCCCGCTGCTACGACTGGGAACTACCCAGGAATTGCTAGAGGCCTGCCTCCACTGCTGCTGCTGCCAGAGGCCTGCCTCCACTGCTGCTGCTGCCTGAGGCCTGCCTTCCACCACCGCTGCCTAGGACTCTATTTTGGGGCTACCTGGGACTTGCCTTGGGGACCCTCCCCAACAGGTCTGCCCCACACCGCTGCGACCGAGGGCCTACCTGGGACTCGCCTGAGCCCTGCCTCCACCGCTGTTGTCACCTGAGGCAGGTCTCCACCTTCGCTGCTTGGGACTCTCCCTGCGACCTCCACCACTGCCGCTGCCAGAGGACCGGCTCCACCACCAGCAGCAGAGGATGGCGAGCCCGAAGGTCGCGGGGCCCAGCCGCACCTACGCCGGGGTAGCCGCTGCCTTAGGCTCGGCTGGCCCAGCCCCGGCTGCAAACCACACCCCCTTCAGGCACCTGACCAAACGCCTGGGGGTCAAGGCCTATCCCCACCCCAATATGACCATCGAGGCCTGCAGCAAGGCCATGGCTAGTGTGGTCGGCCCACTGGCCATCGTCGCTGCGGCCCGGATGTACGGGAAGGCCATATTTTTCCTGAAGACCGAGCAGGCGGTCCACCTGGCCGTGGAGAGGGGGCTCGCTGTGGGCGGGACACATTTGCCCGTCGACCCTCTGGAGGTCACGGCCCAGAGGGTCGTGATCTCCAACGTCCCGCCCTTTATTGCCAGCGAGCTCCTTCTCCCCCACCTCACCACCTTGGGGGAGATCCGGTCAGGGATCCAGCCGCTCCTGCTCGGTCTCAAGGACCCCGCCCTCCGTCACGTCTACTCCTTCCGACGCCAGGTGTTCATTTGCCTGGCCCGGGAGGAGGTCACCGAGGGCTCCTTTACCCTCCTCCACGAGGGCGCGGCCTACCGCGCCTTCTGGACGGCGGACGGCGTGCGGTGCCACCTGTGCCGTGAGGTGGGGCACATCAGAAGAAACTGCCCCACCCAGAAGGCCGCCCAGCCCTCGCCAACGGCTGACGGTGGTGCCGCCGCACCCACTCCCCCTCCCCCAAAGTCAACACCACAGGCCCCGGCACCGGAGCCTGAGCCGGAGGCTTCCGATCCTCCAGCCTCCGGCAGGGAGGGGGGTGAGCGTCCAGCCGGCCGGAAGGCGCTCAGGAAGGCGCGACGCGTCAGGCCCGCCCACGGGGAGACCACCCTATCCCCATCCCCATCCCCGACACCCAGCCCACGACCTGCCCCGCCCCGGCACGACAATGCCCTTGCGGCCGTGCCAGCGTCGCCCCGGCGCGGGAACCCTGACCCCCAAACCCCCGAACCCGTACCCGACCCTGACCCCACGTCTACCCCCCGCCCCGATGGAGAAACCCCTGGGGCTGCGACGCCTGCCCCAGGCCCTGCAACACCTGGCCCCAGGGACCCCGAGCCCGAGCCCGAGCCCGAGCCCTGCCCCGCTCAGCCACACCCTGGCACTAACCTGGGGGGGACCACTGCTGCCCAATCTCCTGCAGCCACCGTGTCTCCAGGCCCCGGAGAGGGAACTGGGCCCCTGCCCCGCCCGCCGTCACCTGATAAACCAGGGGCGGGGCAGGAAGTGACACGGCTGACCCTCCCCACCCTGGCCACGCCCCCTGCCTTCCCCCAGCCAATCGTATTCCGGGAAAGGCTGGGGGGAGGGGCTTCAGGCCCCATGACCACCAAGGCGGGCGGGGAGGGGAAGGCCCATAAATCCCCCCCCTGTCTCTCTGGGGAAGAGGGGCTGGCCCTTGGAGGGGAGAGACAGTCCTGCAGCGCGCCGGCGGCGCTGCCCCTCTCCAGGGGACGGGCCCACGGGACCCACCAACGATCCCGCACCGCGGCCTGACCTGCCCAACAACGACGACGAGGGCCGCGGTGCGGGCGTCGACAAAGGACCCTTTACTGGGTCGCCGAGCGGCGGAGGGGAGGTAGGTGTTATCCCCGCTCCTCCCTCCCAGACTGTTTTTCCGGGAGCCTTGGCCCTGGGGGACGATCTTTTCCTGGGGGATGACCTTTTCCCCGAGGAGCCAGGCGTCCCGGTGTCGGGAGGAGAGCGGGGCCCCGAGCCTCCGCCGCCCGACGACCCGAACTCGGGGCGTTCCGGGACGGGGTGCGCCGAGGAAGGTACCGCCGGTGACCCTGGGGGTGGGGTCGCCGGGGGTTCGAGGCCTGTTGGCGGCGCCGGACCAGCCCCCATCCTCTCGGTGGGGGAGGGGTCGGCGACCGAGGGCGACCTCCCGGAGGAGGGTTCGGGATCGGTGGCGGACACCGGGGACGACGCGGACTCCGTCTGCAGTGACGTTTTTGAGTCCCAGGTGCCCCCCGCCGATCTCCCCCTCATCCCCCTCGAGGAACTCCGGGAATTTGTCGAGGAAACTCGAGGTCGCCGGGATAGAGCCCAACTGGCGCTCGACCGCTGGAGCTCTTTCGAGAAAGTTTATTGGTCGGCCCACGCTGCTCGCCAGGCGCCTGGGCTCGACGTCAACGAGCGAAAGCGAGTCAGGAACTTCCTGGGGGCACTCCTGGTGAGGGCGAGGGACTCCTGTGCCCCTCCCTCGTCCTCCCAGTAATTGTACTTGTTTTTTATCTGTACTGGTGGTGGTAGCACAACGCTTCCGACATGGAGACTACTATAGCCAGCCTCAACATCAACGGCAGCAGGGAGTCACAGCGCAGATTCCAGACCCTCTCGGTCCTTCGGGACGGGAGGTATGCGGTGTGCTTCCTGCAAGAAACCCACACTACCCCGGGAGACGAAGCCACCTGGCTCCTGGAGTGGCGAGGGGGGGTCTACATGAGTCACCTCACCCGCAGATCTGGCGGGGTGGCTATCCTGTTGGCCCCGCATTTTCAGCCCGAGATCTTGGGGGTCAGGGAGCCGGTGCCAGGCCGTTTGCTTCACCTGACGGTTCGGCTGGGGGGCGCGGTGCTTCACTTGGTGAACGTATACGCTCCCCTGGCCGGGCCGAGGCAAGCGAGCTTCTTCGAAGAACTGTCCGCTCATCTGGCTTCCATCGACGAGAACCAGTGCGTCGTCCTCGGGGGAGATTTTAACTGCGTCCTCGAGGGCAGGGACCACGGCGGTGCCCGCACTGGCTGCGCGTCGGGGAAGAGGTTGGGGGACTTGGTCAAGTCCTTCGACCTGGTGGACGTCTGGCGGACTCTCCATCCCGACTCCATCGCCTTCACCTTCGTGAGGCCTGGGGTCGGAGCGTCCAGAATCGACCGCCTGTACGTTTCGCGGGCGTACGCCTCCTGTTTTCCGAAGGCCTCCACGCGGCAGGTGTCGTGCACGGACCATCACCTGGTGTGGGCGGAACTCCTTCCGTTCGGCGCCAGGCTCGGCTCCGCGTACTGGCACTTTAACAACCTGCTGCTGGAGGACGAGCGGTTCCGGGACTCGTTTCGTCGTTTCTGGGCCGGCTGGAGAAGGAAGCGGGGAAGCTTCCCCTCCCTGAGGCTATGGTGGGACGTGGGCAAGGCTCACGTCCGCGTCTTCTGTCAGGAGTACGCGAGGGGGTCGACCAAGAGGCGGAAATCCAGGATCGTGGAGTTGGAGAGGGAGATGCTCGACCTGGAGTCACGCCTCGGTCAGCCCGACGCGGACCCGGCCCTGCGCGGGGTGTACGAAGAGAAGAAGGCCGCGCTCCGGGACCTGCAGCTCGTCGGGGCTCGGGGCGCGTACGTGAGGTCGCGGATCCAGCTCCTGCAGGACCTGGACCGCGGCTCCCCCTTCTTCTACTCGCTGGAAAAAAGGCGCGGCACCCGTCAGCAGCTCCTTGTGCTGCTGGCCGACGACGGGTCCCTCGTCTCGGATCCGGAGGGCGTCAGGGCCCACGTCCGAAACTATTACACGGCTCTGTTCTCTCCGGATCCGTCCAGCGAGGACGCTCGCAGAGTTCTGTGGGAGGACCTGCCGCAGCTCGGCCCGGAGGACGCCGGAAGGCTCGACGCTCCCGTCACTTTAGAGGAGCTGACCGGCGCCCTCGACCGGCTCTCGAGGGGCAAAACCCCGGGGCTGGACGGGCTGACTGTGGAGTTCTTCAGGGCGTTCTGGGACGTCCTGGGGAACGACTACGCACAGGTCCTGGGGGAGTGTCTAAATGCCGGACAGCTGCCCCTTTCTTGGCGCAGGGCAGTCATCGTCCTGCTGCTGAAGAAAGGGGACCTTCGTTCCTTAAAGAACTGGCGTCTGGTCTCCCTCCTCAGCACGGATGACAAAATTTTCACCAGGGTGTTGTCTTCTCGCCTGGCTTCCGTACTGGCCCACATGATTCACCCGGACCAGTCCTACACGGTCCCGGGCCGGAGGATACACGACAACGTCCACCTGGTCCGGGACCTGATCCATTTCTGTCGACGGGCTGGTCTGCCGAGCGCCTTCCTGTCTCTCGACCAGGAGAAGGCGTTCGACAGGGTCGATCACGAGTACCTGCTCGGGACTCTACGGGCGTTCGGGTTCGGGACGCGGTTCGTCGCCCGGATCCGACTTTTGTACGCCGCCGCAGAGTGTCTGGTTAAAGTTAACGGGTCCCTGACGGCGCCCCTTCGCTTCGGGAGAGGAGTGCGTCAAGGCTGCCCCCTGTCCGGCCAGCTGTATTCCCTGTGCGTGGAGCCTTTCCTGCGCCTCTTGCGGAGGAGGTTGTCGGGGCTGGTTCTGCGCGGCGCGGGCACGGGGGTGGTCCTCTCGGCCTACGCCGACGACGTGCTCCTCACTTTCACCGACCCGGCTGACCTGGGGAGGATGCGCGAGTGCCAGGCCGTGTACTCGGCGGCGTCTTCCGCCAGGATCAACTGGGCCAAGTGTTCCGGACTACTGGTCGGTCCGTGGCGGGTGGACTCTCTGCTGGAGGAGTTACGGGGGTTCAGCTGGAGTACCACCCATCTCCTCTACCTGGGGGTCTACCTCAGCCCGGCTGAGGAATCCTGGCCGGCCAACTGGCAGGAGCTGGAAGCCAAAGTCTCGGCTCGCCTAGGCCGCTGGACAGGACTGCTCCGAGTGCTATCTTACAGGAGTCGAGTGCTGGTCATAAACCAGCTGGTGGCCGCCATGCTGTGGTACCGGCTGGTCACTTTGGTCCCTCCTCCTGGCTTTGTCGCTGACATCCAGAGAACGTTGGTCGACTTCTTCTGGGACAAAAAGATGCACTGGGTCGCCGCGCAGGTTCTGAGTCTCCCTATCGAGGAGGGCGGTCAGTCGCTGGTGTGCGTCCGCACCCAGGTCGCGACGTTCCGCCTTCAGACCTTGCGGCGATACCTTTACGTCGAGCCTCCTCCTAGGTGGTGCGCCCTGGCGACGTATTTTTTCCGCCAGGTGCGTAACCTCAACTACGACACGCAGCTCCTGTTCGTCGACCGCGACGGATTGGCGGTTGCCCTCAAGGTGCTGCTTGTCTTTTACCAGGACCTGATCACGGTCTGGAACATGGTCGAATCGCGTCGCGTCACGCCTACCCTCCGGCTGGAGTAGTGGCTGTCGTCAGGGAGCCGTTGCTCAGGAATCCGCACCTCCGTACTCGCGGGTTCGAGTGGCTGTCGGAGGGGAGGGCCGTGGTGGCGAGGGCGACCAGGGTTGGGGACGTGCTGGGTGCCGGGGGCCTGGGCTGGACGCTGCCGCAGGACATAGCGAGCAGGGCAGCGGTAGACGTCCGGTACGTGGCCACCGCCATCCGACGCCTTAAAACGGCGGTGCTCGGCCCCGACGTAGTGCACCAGTTGGAGGACGCTCAGGTGTGCGGTGGGATCCCGTCCGCGCTCACCCCGGCCCGGACGGAATTTCACATTGGCCCCAAGGTCCCGTACTTCCCGCGGGAGCCTGTGCCCCACAACCTGAGCTGCCTCCGGAATTTTAATTTTGTCTCGTTCAAGGATGTGTAAAGGAAGGCCCTGTATCGACTGCTGCTGCACACCGTCCACCTCTTCTCCCTCATCCACCGTCCGGACACGCCTTGGCGTGCCCATTTGCCACCGGGCGGTAAAGATCCCCAGTGGAGGGCTCTCTACGCGGGAGTCCTCCCCCTTTCTCTCAGGGATCTGGGGTGGAGGGTGCTGCACGCAGCAGTCCCCTGCAACCGCAGATTGCGGTGGTTCACGGACTCCCAGCCCAACTGCTTGTTCTGTGGCGCTGTGGAGTCCGTGGACCATGTATATATTGGGTGGGGGCGTTTGCACTCCCTTTTTGATTTTCTTAAGAACCTTCTCCTCTGTTTCTGGCTGCACTTCAGTCCCACGCTCCTGATCTTCGGGCACCCGGTACGGAGGAGGGAGGGCAGGTCCGAAGACCTCCTCGTGGGTCTGCTCCTCGGCCTGGCCAAACTGGCCATCAACAGGTCCAGGCAGCGTGCCGTGGAGGGGGTCGTTAGGGCCGACTGCCTGCCCCTCTTCCGGGGTTACGTTAGAGCCCGGGTGTCCTTGGAGAAGGAGCACGCGGTGTCCACCAACCCCCTGGAGTCGTTCAGGGAGAGGTGGGCGCCGCAGGGAGTGGAGTGTATTATTTCTCCCTCCAACTCTATTTTGATTTAACCCCCACCCTCCCCTTCACTGTTTGATCACACAGCACTGCCCTTTGATGTGAAGGACAGTGCTTGTCACTGGCCACTCGGATGTTTTCCTATCTTCCTGGTGGTGGAAATTGAATAAAAATTTATGCACTTTGTGTCTTTCACTGTCTCACACATGCGCGCACACACACACACGCACACGCACACACACACAATGGGTGCTGGGGAAAAAATAAGCAATACTGCAGGTAGGTGGTGGTGTGGAAGTAAAAGAACAAAAAAAGACACTTTTATTCCCTTAAAAATAATAATCAGCAGATCATTGCCCTTTGATGTGAAGGGTACTGCTTGTCACTGGCCACTTGGGGGTAAAAAAGAATAACCAGGAGATTGTAAGACCAGCCAGTATTGATTCTCCTCAGTTTAGGGGACTGACTCTTTTAGTATGTTACTGTTGGTTTCTGTTTCCCTTCTTTTTTTGGAGGGGGAAAGCCTGATTCCTGAACTGGCTGAATTATTTAGCCAGTTTGTTAACTGGCATTCCTTTTAGTGAGGACGGATAAGGTGCATCAGGAGTCTAACAATGTGTTTCAGGTGTGGCATAGTTCTCATCAGGGGGTTGTTGTTTCACTGGCTGGTTACAGCCCGTGTTTATCCTTTATCCTTTTCTCAAAAAGAGAAATGTTAATTTTGTGGTAGGGCTTAGCCCTTGGACTCTAGTTTCCTTGTTTTTTTTTTGTATGTGTCTTCACTATTTTTGGTGTTTGGACTGCACCCTTGTGGAAGACATGCATTTGACCAGAGGAGCTATTCCTGTGGGGAGGCCTAGCCCTGGGACTGGGTCTCTGAGGATTGAACACCTGTGTGTGGTGGGAGGTGAGCACATGATGTATCCTGGAGTTTGGGAGAAGACCTTTCCTTCAGGCGTGGATTAAACTCCTGAGTTAACTGCACCTTTACAATATACGGTGTTCCTGTGAGTAGGCCTGGTTTTCCAAGGCTGGGCCAGGACTCCATGGAGACTGAACACCTGTGTGCTGTGCATTTGCTGCCTTTGGGAGTGGACTCTGCAATTTGGAGTGGACTCCACTTCTGGCCATGCATGTGGTCAACTGGAGTGGACTCTGTTCCTGAGAATGGGCTCCATATTTTTAAAGACACTATATCTAGACTGTGTACACCAGAAAGGACTCGTGTTTTTTGGTAATTAACTGTATTGTGTTGTTGGTTGGTGTTATCACCTGCACTGTCTTGCATATCCCTGGGTCTGGCAGGTCTTGCTGTGAGCTGGGAGGGTCATGGGTCATCCTGAAAGCTGTCACCCTGAGAGCCAGGAGGGTGGGTAGGCCATCCTGTGAACCTGAAGGTTGGTAGGCTGTCCCGAGAGCCAGAGGTGGGTAGGCCGCTGTGAGCGCTGTCGTCCCGAGAAGGGGTAAATCGGGACGGGCTTTCCTAGAGGTGGTCTGAACGTGTCAGAGCAGCAGAGAGCCAGAAGTTGCGTAGGGACAGGCTGAGATCCGGAAGGCTTATGGGCTACCCTGCACGTTGTCATCCCAGGGAAGGGTTCGGGCTGTCAGAGGTGGCCGGAAAGTGTGCCAGGATAGCCCACTGGCCAGATGGCACATCGGGGTGGGTGAGAACCCAATGGTACACAGGGGCAGACAGAGAGCCAGAAGGTGGGTAACTGTCCTGACTGCTGTCACCCTAGGCATGTACCGCTGCGGGCTGTCCTAGAGGGGGGCGAGAGGTGTATCAGGGTGGACCGAGAGCCGGAAGGTGCATAGGGGCAGGCTGTCTTAGAGTGGCTGGAAGGTGGGAGTTGCTGGGTCTGTATTGTCTGCACTGTTTTTGTGTAACTGGATTGGCTTTTTATGTGGAAATGTCATTGTCGCTGTCTTTTATGAGGAACTGGGATTTGAGGTTTATCCTCATCTCTCTGTAAACTGGTTGAACGGTAGGGTTTGGGGCCTGGCTTTGCTGCTCCTCTCCCTTGTAGCATTGCTGTTGTATACAGCTGTAAAGGTTAATTTTGTAAACAGTTTTGTAATTGCTTAATAAAATAATAACCAGGAGATTTACATTAGAGCCAGAGTATCTCTCGCAGTGTCCACCAACACCCTGGACTTGTTCAGGGAGAGGTGGGCGCCGCAGGGAGTGGAGTGCATTATTTTCCCCCTCCAACTATTTTGATTTAATCCCTGCCTTCCCCTTCACTGTTTGATCATTCAGCATTGCCCTTTGATGTGAAGGGCAGGGCTCGTCACTGACCACTCGGGTGTTTTTCTTCCTGGTGGTGGAAACAGAATAAAGATTCGTGCCCCTTATGGTCTCTCACTGTCTCACACCTACACACACACACACCATAGGGGCTGGGAAATAAACAGGCGTGTCAGATATCCTGTTCATTTGGAGAGCTGTCTCAGAGGGAACTGGATCAGTGTCCAGGACTATCCCTTTGTATCAGGGAGGGGACGGACTGATGCTGTTGGTTGCTGTGATTTTTGGGGTAAGCCCGATTCATGAACTGGCTGGTTTACAAAGACAGTTTTGTAAACTCATTCCTTTTTTTTAAATCAAGGACTGATTTCTAAACTGCCTGATCCACACAGCCAGTGTTTCAGGTGTAACTCAGGCCTCATTATGGGATTGTTGTGGCACTGGCTGGTTACAGCCTGTCTTACTCTTTTCTCTTTTACTTTGAGAAAAGGACAATGTGATTTTGTGGCAGGGCTTAGCCCTGGCCCTCTAGTTTTCTTGGTTTTTTGTTTGTATTTTCTCACAAGGGCTCAGTCCAAACACCAGAAAGTAAAAGTGAAAAACATCTGAGCAGAGGAGCTGTTCCTGTGGGTAGGCCTAGCCCTGGGACTGGACCTCTGAAGACTGAACATGTGTGTTGGGAGGTGAGTACTTGCTGTATCCTGGAGTTTGGGGGGGGAGGGGGGGGAAGACCTTGCCTTCAGGAGTCGACCAAACCCCCGAGTACATTGTAAAAGGTGCAGTTAACTATGTTCCTGTGAGTGGGCCCAGTTCTCCAAGGCTGGGCCAGGACTCCATGGAGACTGAACACCTGTGTGCTGTGGGGTGTGCATTTCCTGAATTCAGGAGTGGACCCCGTTTCTGACAAGGTACTCTATACTGGAACAGTCTCTGATCCTTGGAATGGACTCTGTACCAGGAAGGACTCCTGTTTGGTGGTTGATAAGTGACTCATGTTGCCTGTTGTGTTTAGCACCTGCACTGTCTTGTGTCCATGGGTCTAGTCGGCCTCATTGAGAACCAGAAGGTTCATAGGTCACCCCGAGAGCTGGAGGGTGGGTAGGCTATTGTGTGAACCTGAAGGTTCACAGAAAAATAACCCGGGGGAAAAAAATAACCAAGGGACTGACCTGCACAGAATGTGCACTCGGGGAAATAAACACAACCGCAGTTAAACAGGAGGGTCAGAGGTTCTGTTCTCTGAGCTGGCTCTGAGGGAGCTGGACCAGTGTGAGAGAGAGAGAAGGGAAGGACTCTGCTCTTTCAAGAGAAGAGGAGGCTGATTTTTGTTGTTGGCTCCTTTGCAGTAAGGAGGAGTTTATTTTGTGGGTGGGTGGTTGTTTTCTGGCTTTTTCTCTTTTTTGCTTACTTGAAGCAGTACCTCAGCTGCACAGGCAGCTATTACTATCATTGCTGCTACTACAGTTTGGGCCTGCTCCCACTAATGGAGCCTGGACCTTGCCTGGCCTACCTACACCTGGGGCCTGCTCTGACCACTACTGCCTGGGCCTCACCCACACCCAGACTTGCATCCACTGCTTTTGCCTGGGGCCCCTTTCCGCTGCTGCTGGCTGGGTCCCACCTGCACCCAGGCCTACTTCTGCTGCCGGCTGGGACCTATCTGTACCTGAGACTGCTGCTGATAGCTGGGCCACAGGCACACCCAGGTCTACCTGCATTGTTGCTGCCTGGCCCCAAATCCTCTGCTGTTGCTCGGGCCCAGTGGGACTTTGGACTGCCTGTACAACTGCCTCAGCCTCCTAGTCTCAAGATTACCATTGCGTGAGGCTCACGCAGAGGAAGAAAACCTGGGGTCACACAGGAAAACTCATGGAGAGACCAAGCACAGCAGGCCCCAGCCGTACCTACACCAGGATAGCCGCTGCCTTAGACTCAGCCGCTTCAGCCCAGCTCCAACCCCGACCACCTTCAAGTACCTCACCAAACGCCCCATTATCAAGGCCTACCCACCACCTGGACATGACGATTGAGGCCTGCAGTAAGGCCATGGTTAGTGTGGGTCGGCCCACTGGCCATAGTTGCTGCGGCCAGGATGTACGGGAAGGCCGTATTCTTCCTAAATAAAGAGCGGGCGGCTCACCTGGCTATGGAAAGGGGGCTCACTGTGGGCAGGACACAGCTGCCCATTGACCCTTTGGAGGTTACGGCCCAGAGGGTCGTGATTTCCAACGTCCTGCTCTTCATTCCCAGTGAGCTTCTTCTTCCCCACCTCAAAACCTTGGGGGAGATCCGGTCAGGGATCCAACCGCTCTTGCTCGGTCTCAAAGACCCTGCCCTCCGGCACATTTACTCCTTCCGACACCAGGTGTTCATTTGCCTGGCCCGGGAGGAGGAGGTCACAGAGGACTCCTTTACCCTCCATGAGGGTGCAGCCTACCACATCTTCTGGACAGCGGATAGCATATGATGCCACCTGTGCCGTGAGGTAGGGCACAAAAAACTGCCCCACCTAGAAGGCTGCCCAGCCCACACCAATGGCTGAGCGTGGCACTGCTGCACCCACTCCCCCTCCCCCAAGGTCAACACCACAAGCCCCAGCAGTGGGAGCTAAGCTAGATGCTTTCAATGCCTCAGCCTCTGGCAGGGAGGGGGGCGAGTGTCAGGCTGGACAGAAGATGCTAAAGACGACCCAACGTGCCAGGCCCACACACGTGGAGACCACCCGGTCACTTTCCCCAAAAACAGACCCTTGATCTGTCCCAACCCACTATGACAATGCACCTGTGGCTGTGCCAGTGTCACCCTAGCACAGGAACCTTGACCCCCACCCAGCCCCGAAAATCAGTGCCTGATCCCTGCCGTGCACCTCCTGACCCCAGGCCCAACCCCTGCCCGGTTATGCAAACCCCTGGGGCATCGATGCCAGGTCATGGTCCTGGTCCTGGCCCTGTGTGGGGCGGGGAAGAGAAGACAGGGGGTGGGGGGGGGGGGGGGGGGGCGATGGGAGAAGATGCAGGGGAGGAGGTCCCTGAGCCCAGTCCCTGCCAGGGAGTGGAGTGCATTGTTCTGTGGAGTCCATGGTCCGTGTATATATTGGGAGTGGAGTGTATTATTTCCCCCTCCAACTGTATTGTGATTTAATCCCTGCCCTCCCCTTTACTGTTTGGTCACACAGCGTTGCCCTTTGATGTGAAGGGCACTGCTCGTCACTGGCCACTCGGGTGTTTCCTTTCTTCCTGCTGGTGGTGGAATATAAATTAAATGTACACACTTGTTGGTCTTCATTGTGTCTGACACCTGCACACAGATGACAAGGAAAATGAGTCAGCCACATTGCTCTGGATCTGGAGTCACATGTCAGGCAGAAACGCTGGAGATCACAGGGGGCTCAGGCAGCATCCATGGAGAGACAGTAAGCTCACAGTTCGAGTCTGGATGGCTCTTCATCAGAGCTGAAGTGAAGTGTGGAGGGGACAGTCATGATGCTGCAGTTTGGGGGAGAGGGGGGGGGGTGGGGGGGGGTGGGGGGGTGTGCCAGGAGTGGGGGTAATGGGTATAAGGTGCTGCTGGGGAAAAGATGTTGATCGTTCAGCTTCTGTGATCGGAAAGTGAGACCGACAGATCAATGGTGTGTCTTCTGCCAGCCTGGAAAGGACAGTAAGTGGGATGGGGGAGGGGAGGAGATGATCAGCTAGAGGCAAGGGAAGGTTCACAATTTTTAAAAAACAGGTGTTGAACTTCATACGAAGACCAGAAGATGAATGAGATAACCCCAGGAACTGGCCAATGGGCTGAACAGTCTCCTGTTCCAGTGGATTCCTCTACACATCAGTCTTATTCCAGGTAAAATATCGATGCGTTCCAACTCTTCACTGAACAGACACCAACATGTTCTAACACCATCCCACCACCCACCCAAATCCTGCTTCCCCCTCCCCTCCCCCCATTTAGTTTGCTTACAGCCAGTTTGAGACATTACAACATTAAGTCAATTCACGTTCCTTTCACTGAGCAGTTGTAATCGGGCTTTGACCCACAGCGAGAGCCTTTGCTGAAATGTTAACATGCCTCTTGACTATCTTCATTCATTTAAAAATCAGAGATTTCATTCATTGGCTGAGATCTTCATATTTCAGTGAGCTGTGTGTCAGAGAGAGTCTGGGTGGAGTTAGAAATTGGAACAAACAGAATGAGCATTAAGCTCAAGCTGGAGCCACACAGGCCTGTTCTGCCATTCACCAGGATAATGGCTGATCTGGTCACTCCACACTGCCATTATTACAAACCAACTCTTCATGATCAAAAACCTACCTCCACCTTCAAACAAAGACTCTGCTTCCCTTGTTTGATAAAGGCAGCTCCAGACCAATCTTCTGAACAACAACATTCTCTTCTGTCTTCAGTTGATGACTGTTTTAAAACAAACAGCAAATTCTGGTTTGAGATTGTCCCAAACGAGAACAGCCTTTCCACATCCACAGTGTCTTCCATTTCAGTTCAGCTTCCACTTACTTTCAACTCCCATGGACACTAAACCCTCACCTCGTTTGGATTTGGGGTTGTAATTGTGATGGGCAGTTGGTATTCAGGAGTTTGAAGAGCTGCCTGAATAAGGCATGACACTGGGACACATCCATTATACGTTAGAAACTGTCCACAGAAACCAAGTTGGAAATTCTAGAAGTTATTGAAACCCTCCAAGATGAAACTTGTTGCAGTGCCGTGTGAGGGGAGAGATTTGAAGAGCTTGCCAGACAATTGGCTAGTAATCAGTGCAGGAAGTAGATGCAGTTCATCAATTTGACAGCCATTTTGAAGAGAAAGTGAACAAGCAGGAGGCTGGAGGAACACAGTAAGCCAGGGAGCATCAGGAGGGGGAAAGAGGTCAGTGATTCAGGTAGGAGCCTTCTTCATTTTGAAGGGGAAGTCAATCAGATAGAGGCAAGGGGAGGGCAGGGTGGTGGGGAAGATGCTGATACAATGGCAGCGTCACTGGACTCTCAATCCAGCAGGCTCAGCTACTGCTCTGGGAACATGGGTTCAAATACTGTGTCCTGGCAGGCCAATGGATTTTCAGCTGACCAGTCTGGAATGTAAAGCTGGTCTGAGGACTGGGGACAGAGACAATAATTGTTGTACAAGCCTCGAGTTTACCCAGCTTTCCATGGAAAACAATCTGCTGTCTCTATCCGGTCTGGGAGGTATGTGACTCCAGATCAAGAGCAACATGGCTGACTCTGAACAGACTTCAACAGTGAACTGAGCAGCTTATTGGACAACGGATATTAGGGGTGGTAACACACACACACACACACACACACTCACACACACACACACACGTGTTCTCAATAATACCCACATCCCAGAAAAAGCAAACACTTAGCTACAAGAAATTAATTTGAAATTGAATCAAATCCTTCCACGAGGAAAGGCATTACATGGAGACTGTTATAAAGTGGAATTGGTCTACAGACACAGTCACAAAACCCCATCCTGCACGGTCACTACTGAAGACCCCAAAGGCCCTGAATTAAGTACTTGGCCTCTCTCCACTCACTTTGAAGGCAGTCCCACTGGAAAGCTGACGACAGGATTTTAAACATGGTCACACTTGGTAGTCAGTGTGTGTCTAATATTGTGATAGCTTAGAGGATGCTTTATTCAGAAAGCCGTCTGCTTTGTATAACATGGGAGTGTTCCATCAGTTTAATGAAATGAAGAGCAATGTGCCACTTGTATCTCCGTTATTTTCAGAGGCTGGTGCACAGATGGAATGAGCTGACAGAGGGAGTGGGAGAGGCAGATACATCATTTAAAGACAGGTCCATGAATAGGGAAGGCTCACAGGAATATGGGCCAAATGCAGGCCCATGGGACAAGTTCAGATCAGGAAACCTGGTCAGTATGGACGGGTTGGACCGAAGGGTCAGTTTCTGTGCTGTATGACTCAGACTGGAAACGACTCAGCAGCATCTCAGTGGTACATGAGAATTTACCCAGCATGCCGATCCTAGGGAATGGCCATCTCCTTGTCCTAGACTGACAGGTGAGGTGATGGTGGTATAATGGTAGTGTCACTGAACCAGTCATTCACAACTCCATGGAGCTCAAGGCCCTTCCCCATCCCAGGAGAAGGACCTTTGGAAAATATTGAAGAAAATATAGGTACGGAATCAGTTCAGCAAAATCAAACACCTTGAGGGTGGTAGGGAGATTATTCAATGACCTGCCTATACTCCAATATAGATATTTAGAACAATTAACTCAGGCAGAAGAATTACTCAGTTAAAAAGGATCAAGAAACAAGAGAGCAGGGTCTGGGGCTCAGAACACGGAATCATTGACTCAAGGAGAAACAACTTCAGGGAAAGGGAGGAAAGCAGATCATGGAAGGAGGTCACAGAGGACTAGTAAGAGAAGGCAGAAAGAGGACACCAATAGTGTTGCCTGGAAACATTTGGCTAAGAAATCCCATTAAAGAGACTCAAATACTGAATAACAATAGGAGATAATGTACCCAGTAAACTCTGGGGCACTGACTGTTCCCCTCTGTCCTCTCCCCAGTGAGGAGCTGGAAAGGGTATACAGTGGGGAATGATCCATTCCCAATCATGAAGCTGAGACATTAGTTCTAGCCATATACCATCAGGGGGAATGTCAAGCTCCTGATGAGCCCCACAGAAGGAAGTGAAATCAAGACAGCGATTGAGGAGATCAATCGGAAACGTGTCCCAGGACTCAATGGGATGAACCTTGAGGACATTAACATTCAGAGAGTTACTACTCACCTCAAGGTTCTCTCTGGATCAGGAGCGGTACCTGATTCATTGACAAATCAAACTGTTTTAATTCCAAAGACTGGATGACAAGGACAGCCTTAAAGTAATTGATAACCAGAGACCTGTTAATATTGGCCTCATTTTAGCAAGTCTTTTCCCTAAGGGTTTAAGCGATGAGACTCAAATCAGGCTGTTAGTTTGAATTTTAGACAGAATGGTTATAATGTGACAACACTGGGCTGTAATGGAAATACAGCCTTCTTACAAGAGATTATTCAAAAAGGAGCTCCGAGAAATAGAAAGGATCTTTCAGTTGTCTTGGAATTGGCTCCAGCCTTCAACTCCATCACAAACTGTACCTCATGGTTCCCCTGGTAATGGCAGTGGGAGAGTGGACCTGTTTAACTCATGTCACTGGTTTTTAAGCTGGTTTTACTGGTCTTTGGACCAGAGTACTAGCTTTAGGTTTGTGGAACAGCCTGTTGGCTTGGTCTGGCTCGATCCACTGCTGACCCGTGTGGACTGTGGGCACTGTCATTGGACGGTGCTATTAAATAAATAATGGGAGATTTAGTCAATCTCCCGAGTTCTGGATGGACAGATACTTGGCCACACCCTGTAAGCTCACTTGTGCTGGGGGATTGTGACAAATATTAACCACACCAGAAAAATGACAACCATCTCAACACTAACTGACCGCTGGAGACCCCCAGATTTGTGTCTGTTGCTGATACCAGGTTGCAAGCCCATCGGGTCAGTGAATAGATCAGAGAGGGACATTAACCTCCAATAAAGGCTCATGATGTGATTGAAGTCTAATGGAGGTATTACTTCCACTGATCACCTGATGGAGCCAGTGAGTAGAGGAAATGGATGATCATTCGTGGGGTGGATCCCAGAACAGCAGCAGGACCCAATGGTATTGGGTTAAAGGAGAGAGTCCATTCATATGGATGATAGTACACGTCTGCCCAGGCTGGTTTCATTGTGGCTCCAAACTGGTGTTCTACCAGAAATGCTGGAGAATGGGAGGACAGTGCTAATCCCCAAGACCACCAATAACTGGCGACCAGTGACTATAGGGCCATTTCGGCTTCGTATATTTACAAAACGTATTGCAAAACGACTCAGCGAAGCAGTTGTACTTCCCCTGAGACAGGAAGGTTTCC
Organism: Chiloscyllium punctatum; assembly: GCF_047496795.1. Lineage (NCBI taxonomy): Eukaryota > Metazoa > Chordata > Chondrichthyes > Orectolobiformes > Hemiscylliidae > Chiloscyllium > Chiloscyllium punctatum. The sequence goes on from NC_092780.1 coordinate 49,670,603, forward strand.
TTGGGACAACCCTGGGTTGCAGTCTCAATGCTTTCACCGTCAGTAACGTTATTAATGGGACAAAGGGAAATGGGAGAGATTGGGCAGCTTTCATTGACTTAGCTCAGGCCTTTGATTTGATCGGGCACAAATTACTTTTAAATCATTACAGAGAAGCCTGAGGATTTTATACAATGATAAATCTTTGGACAAATAATAATATGACAGTAATGGAGACATTAAATTTGTGTTTATAAAGCTAGCTTGTGGTGCTAAGGTGATCCTTTGTCCCCTATTGATTAATATCACTATGGATTGTTTTAGTACGTTGGGAGGGAAGTCAGGTGTTTTTATGAATTTTAAAGATGATCTTATCCCCCATGTGCCCCTGGCATTTGCTGATGATACACCACTTCAGTGAAACTCACTCAGGTTGGGGGTGTAATTTGAAGATTGTCCAACACTTGTGAGAATGCCAGACTGTCAATTAACAAAGACTGGAGGGTTCCATTTCTTTCATAAAATGAGACCTTACACCTACAGGTCAAAGGAACTGGAAGATTGACAAGAATCAGATCCAATCCATTGTCCTGGGGGAATTGACAAAATATTTTAACACAAACATATCCATGAATTGGCACTGGGTGGGGTCAAGTCAGAAAATAAGTTGCAAGAATGGACAAAGAATCTTACCATCAGCCTTATGCCTGACAAAGAATTGACATTCAGAAAAAAAATACTTTGATAATCCAGAGGACGTATTACTATCTGGTTTTCAAAAGGAAGTATCTCACTGTTTTACAAGGATTATACTCTTATTCCAAGATTTCAGAAAGAAATTTTACATTTGCCACATTTTACCACCAATGGGGTTTTATATACACACTGGAGGGGCAGAGGATTAGGGATTCCTAAATTGGAAATACAAATCTCACAATCATGAAGAAAACATGAAAAACCAACTGATAATGTAATCCACGTTTCCTTTCAGTACAGCAAAGAAAGCAATACCAATGTTCTAAGGATGCTGGAAAAATGAAAGGTTCCTCAAGAAATATGACCAGAAGATGGTGTAGATGAGGTAGAACAAGATAATGGTGAGCCTATTTAGTAATAGCTGTAGACAATGGAGGCAAGTGAGATACTTCAAGGACAATGGAATCTCCAACGTGTGGAGAAAGACAGCAATCATTAGGAAGACCTCCAGATTTATATCCACTGGAACTACCCTTAGCCATGAAAGATATATCCAAAGACAGGCTCGTCAGAGATGTTCTACCCCATATCAAACACTTGCACATACCCCCAGCTGGTGCCCTGCAGTTACAAATGAGAATCAAAATGGCATTAAAAGATAGTTGAGAAATTATATAAACATGTCAGTAAATACGGTTGGAAAATATGTAGAAGCTTGGATAAGAACGGAGGATGGAAGTCGGACATTATGTTCCAGGAAAGGTTTGGTGGTCATTGTCGATGTCACGGGTGTGTTGGAGAAGGTGTGCGATGAAAGTGTGGACGAACAAATATCTTCCCACACAGCTAATGGGATTAACAAGAGGAGTGACTCCATCTTTTTATGGGTCTGTGATGGGTCCTAGAGGAAAGTGGGTGAAGACAAATATGTTAAAAGTTTTGAATCCCCAAATGATTCACCAGTTTAAAGTTTTCTGCCAGCATGCATCTCAATTGGTTAGATCTTTGACTCGAACTTTTGCAGATCTTTAATGATAGTTAATCATTTGTGTAGTGACTTGTTGATATTAATAAAAATGATTGTAATTTAGTTCACTCGTCAGGGTGATGAGTAATTGGTGTCTTCTCAATTTCACACAACACAAATGACAGCTTTAGGTATGAGAACTAACCGAGCAGCTTATTGGACCCAGCTCAACGTCCCTCACTTGGCCAATTGTCATGTCAGTTATTATTTTGCCGTCTCTAACATCGAGCTGGCTTCGCGATAGAAGTATCCAGAAAGGTGTTGATGAGCAACAGTAAAACTCAATGATGGCACTATTTTGTCGTGTTTTAGTACAGAAAAAGGGGAGTGAAGCAGGGAGATTTCTCTCCAACAGTGTTGGATCCCTTGCTTTGCAGCCTTGGAGGAAGCTGATCATGGAGTTATACCTTTCCATGAGGATTAGATTAACTGCTCCACTTTGACCTTCAACAATAAAGCACTAAAGCAACTCAGCAGGGGATAACCAGAAACCTGGAAACAGGTCAATGTTGAGATTGTACTGGCTTGGTCATTAAACATTAAAAGACCAAGGAGTTCATTTGATCCTATGTGGATAAAACATTTCTGGATGAGAGTTTGCTCGTTGAGCTGGGACGTTCGTTTTCATTCAGCTCAGTGATCAAACTTACATCCAGATCCTCAACCTGAGTGACAAATCTTCTCAAAACTCACCAAACATTAGTACAATTACTGGAGATAATTGGTCATTTGGCTGGATTCCTGTTAATTCCATCCCCCAGTCGAGACAGAATTATTCAGGGGTATGGGTTGACCCTTGGGCAGGTCCACAGGAAGCAGGATGGGAAGAAAAATTGCAAAAATCTGGGCTAATTTAACATCAGCCGCACTAACACCAAAAAGGGGAGATTTTTATTTTAAACAATGGCACCCGACAGGTGTACCATCTGATTTTAAATAGAAGCATCTCAAAATATTCAAATTATTGGTAATTTTACAAAAAAGGCCCATCATCTTGCCCATGATACAACAGATGGGATCATCTGCACAAGGAACAGGGATGGTGGCCTTGGGGTGCAGAGACTGAGTGACACATTCCCATTGCAATCATTAACCAGGAGAACCTGGAATCTCCCACCACCAGACTGGGCCAGGCCTCCTCCCATTTCCGAATGGAAAGGAATTTGGGAAAGTTAGAGCTTCTTCAGATGAAGGTTTTCAAAGAAGTTGGAATATGAGAGAAATCCCAATGTAACCCTCATACATTGGAGCAACAGGAATCCCTGGAACCCTGTACAGATTTGAACATCTGCTATTAACCATAAGATATAGGAGGGAGTTAGAATCTGCCAAAATGGGTTAATTTGAAAAGGCAGGGCTTTGGAATTGGTTACTTTAACAGAGACAAGATCTCCGAATCATCGACTGAAACAGCTTTTAAAGGGATATCCAAATTAAATCTCAAAAGCCTCTATTTATACCCCATGAGAACCACTGACTCAAGGCAGACCATGTTTGAAAGAGTAATGTTGACATCAAACACCAGTGGAGACTGTCCTACCTCTCTCAAAATGGAGTTTGTTTAAAAAAATGCACACAAGATCAAGAAACTACAGCATCACACTGGGAAGTACGGGGTAGCCCATCTTTGTTGAACCCCATTGAAAGGGCAAAGAACAGAATGCCAGCTGGGTGGCATTAGAGTTCATCTACAAGGGAGCTATGGAACCATGAACACCCATCAGTTCCCCAATATCCTCCAAAGGGTATATTCCATCTCTGTCCAGTCTGGTAAAGACTGACTCCATTCTCACATCAAAATCACTAGCAGTCTGATATTGTTGAGGTCAGTTAATGGTCTGAAAATGAGCTCATGTTGTGTCATATTTAAGGGTCATCATGACAAGTATATAATTAGATAGACAGGCGTCATTCTCCACATAATACACAACTAGATGTGATCACTGAGCAGTTTGAACTGAGACTTCAAGGAAAAACAGAATCCTCAGGTATTGAGAAAAGTGTTGCTTTATTTTTGTGGTCAAAGGGAGACCAATTAGTTCCGGCTTGGAGGTGGGTTACTGATGGGTGGTGGAGGACACAATGTGCAACATGACCCATGGAGGGCAATTACTGAAACTGCATTTAATAAACTTGGATATTCATGAACTTCAGCTTCCAACTGAGCCAAGGCCACAAAGTTGAGCTGTCAACAATCTTCATTTGTGTGGGTTATTATCCCAAGTTCATTGTTCACATGGAATTAATTGGTGCAGAGGTGATCAAGGGATTAAGCTCAGATGTGCATTTGTCAAATCACTTTCATTAAGTGGGACTCATCAGGAGAGTCATAACCAGAGTGGACTAGTTCAACCTCCATGTCTCCGTGTTCAGACTGAATTAAGGAGCTTCACTGGAGATTGCACTATTTTAAATGGAGCCAACATGATGGAGCTGAGCGTTTGGGGATCGATAGCTTTAACTAAACACTGGCTTCAAGCAGAAAGCCAGTCCTAGTTCTGCTTTGTCTCAGTGAGACAGTGTGCCTCAATATAATTAACAGACACCTGGAGTAGTGGGGACCAATGATAAAGGCAGGGGTGATCATTGAAGGGTTAACTGCTCAAATCAGAGCAAAACTCTAGGAGGAGATAGAACACCCTGGAGATTTCAGGCTTGCTCTCACCACCTCTTTACCATCCCTTCCTCAGTCTCCTGCAGGTCTTGTGGGACTGGATCATGGGACAGTGGTTAACTCACTACATTATGCAGTTACAGTTCTGTGGTTCAATAAACCAAGTGGAGCTGTTTATCAGTCACCGTATTGGCAGGGACAGCAAGTGAAGAGAGAAGATCATGCAAATTCCCTGCTCTTCATGATAAACAACATGGTGAAATAAACCAGAGGGTCTGAATTCTGCATCAATCCAGCTCCCTATCCCAGTCATCATACTCCCCCCTGTTTAATCCAGCTCCCTATCCCAGTCACCGTTCTCCCCACTGTTTAATCCAGCTCCCTATCCCAGTCACCGTACTCCCCGCTGTTTAATCCAGCTCCCTATCCCAGTCACCGTACTCCCCGCTGTTTAATCCAGCTCCCTATCCCAGTCACCGTACTCCCCGCTGTTTAATCCAGCTCCCTGTCCCAGTTACTCCACCCCCTGCTTTTCCAGCACCACTCTAATCTAGACTGTTTCAGTGAAGGAGCCTCTGATCAATTCCTTCTGGAGCCAGGCTGGTCGTGTTTCCATCCCCACCCTCTCAGATGGTGCACACTCCAGAATCAGTTTAGTGCTGATTGCCAATTATGGGTCAGTTTGTGTTTGGTTCCGGTGAGGAACAAGTCGGTGGTCACGACCATTTTTCAGAGATTAGCAGCTCTTCCCTACAATCCTGACTCCATCTTACAGTACAGTCTTTTACTTTCATAAAGCAATTCCTTTCCTCTCCCAATGGAGAGGGCTTTTTTCACTGGGAATTGGAGGATTGTTCAGAATGCAGAGGGACAGGAAAGGAGAAACATGATTTGGAGTAGACTCCAGCTGTTGGCCAGGAACAAGCTGCTCCAACACCTTCCACTGGTTTCCCAGACTGAGGAAGGACCTGAACATTTTCTTTGATGCTCAAACCCACATTGAGAAGGTTTCTCCCCTCACCAACCCCAGAGCAAGCTAGACTTGTATCTGTTAGCAATCCCCCTTCTCTATATTAGTTGTCCTTATCCCTCACAGCTACAGAGAAGTGTCTCTCCACACAGCCTCCCTAACTGAAAGGGCAGCTCCTGACCCACAGGATCTTTTAATAAGCTGCTAATCAGCCCCTTAGCTGCTTCAGCTGAGCAATCACTCAGTGAGAGATTGAGAACAAAGTGACCCTGAGGAGATGGAACAGACACAAAGAAACTATTTAAAGAGACAGCCTTGTAAAAATGGAAATTCCAGACTATAGAAGATAGCTGAGATACTGGGTGTGTGTTTATATATTAATGATCTATATTTTGTTAATGTGACAAGAACATTGTAATTTCTCATATCCTTGTTTTATTTTTGAGGATCTTTTGAAAGTGATAGTGTATGAGCTAAAACTTCCAATTGCAGAGCTTGTAGTTGAGATGAGACACAATCTCATGTGAGAGACTCAGAACAAGTCATTGGGTGGGGGTGAGAGAGAGAGAGAGAGAGAGAGAAATCTTTTCTTACTGAGTTCTGGATGGAATGTTTTTCTCTGTGAATGTGAGCTGGTGTGTTTCTGTAGATTGCAATCAAGTGTATTTTGGAATTGTTTCCTGAAACAAGCTGTTGCTGTGAATAGAATCACAGTCTGGTTGTAGCACAGAAGGAGACCATTTGGCCCATCATGTGCACACAGCCCTCTGCGACATGAAGTTAGCCAGTCCCACTGGCCTATTCTTTGCCTGTAGTTTTAAAATGTTTTTCTCTTCAGATAATGATCCCGTTCCCAATTGAATGTGACAATTGACTCTGCCTTCACTGCTCTATCACAGACAGGCTGGAGGCTGGATGAACACAGCAAGCCAGGCAGCATCAGCAGCTACAGATAGGGCCCCCTTTGTTGGCCAGTACCTCCCAGGAGCTGAAAAACTACACCATGTTCTTCACAGCCTGCAGCACATTATTGATGAGGATGAGCACCTTGCCAAGACCGTCCCCACGCCTCCATGTCTCGCCTTTAAACAACCACCAAACCGTAAACAGATCATTGCTCGCAGCAAACTGTCTGGTTTTCAGGACAGCACCATACTCCCTTGTCACACCTTGCTGCATGGTGTGTCAGAGTGTTGACACGATACCACCATGACACGTCGGGACATCTCCCACCATGTACACGGCAGGTACTCATGTGACTCGGCCAACGGTGTCGATCTCATACGCTGCAGGCGAGGATGCCCTGAGACACGGTACGTTAGTGAGACCGAGCAGAGGCTACGACAATGAACAAATAGACACCGCACAACAATCAACAGACAGAGGGGTTCCCTCCCAGTCGGGGAACACTCCAGCGGTGAGGGACATTCGGCCTCGGACCTTCGGGTGACCATCCTCCAAGGTGGGCTTCAGGACAGGCAACAACACAGAGTGGCCGAGCAGAGGCTGATAGCCAAGTTCAGTATCCATGGGGACGGCCTCAACCGGGACCTTGGGATCATGTCACACTACAGGTCACCCCACTGCACTACACACACACACACTCACACTCACACTCACACTCACAGTCATACTCTCTCACTCACACCTGCAGAGCCATACACTCACGCAGACCCTCTCTCATCCATAAGATCTCTCTCATTCACTCACACATACAAACCCCCCCACACTCACACCCACGCACGCACCCTCCCACAGACTTATACCCCATTACACTCCCACACGTACACACACTCTCACACACACATACTCTCACAGATACACACACACATCCCCCTGACACACCCACCCCTCTCCAACCCCCTGCTACACACATACATACACACATGTGCACACATACACAAACATATGCACACACACATGCGCGCACACGCATACACACATAAATTTGGGGTTAAATTTGTTGCTGTACAATTACAATGATTTTGCTCAAAAACTATGTAAGCTTCTGTAAATTGTGTTTTTTTTTAAATAGTATCAATCTGAACATTGGAACACAGACAGACAGACACCCTTTATCCCCACACCCTCGATGCACTATCTGAGCTGACCTGACACCTATTGTATTAGTTCACTTGAGAATGTGACTTTTTAAAAAAAAGGTTCTGGGCTCTTCAATCTGAACGAACTGAAACCGAGGTGATTATTCTAAAAGATGAGAGACTGAACAAACAGCCCCAGGGCTTTCTCATCATATCATTCCTGTTACATCACACCGTAAACAGTTGTTATAAATTCTGGGTCTTACAATCTTGTTCTCCACAACCACCTGATGAAGGGGCAGTGCTCCGAAAGCTAGTGCTTACAAATAAAGCTGTTGGACTGTAACCTGGTGTTGTGTGATTTTTAAATACAGCCGGGAGAGAGAGAAGACTGAATATTCAAATTTCAAAGGAGCACCAGGAGAATACAGCAGCAGGAGGGAGTATTTTAACGGGATCAGTGAGGCCCCGGAACACCGGGAGCGGTGAGCCCCCGGGACGCCGGGAGCGGTGAGCCCCCGGGACACTGGGAGCGGTGGGCCCCGGGACACCGGGAGCGGTGAGGCCCCGGGTGGAGTCTGGTGTGAGGGAGACAATCCTGGCACTTACCTGGGAGCAGCTGAGTGCTGGTACAGAGCGGTCTGAGGCTTGGAGCGGGGGCAGGGACGGCTGTTGGATGGGCTCTGGTGGGGATGGTCAGACCTCTTGTTTATTTCAAAAATAAACTTTATTCATAAAGTATTTTGATGATTTGTACAATTGGTCATGCCGTACATACATAAACATTCCATTTCTTTGCAGACAGAGATCAGAATTGATCATTTGTATATACAGGTCTGTGTATTGATCAATCATATATCCATATATTTAGCTGAGGTGTCAGCGGGGCCCGATTACTGCGTGGGCCCCCTGTTCTTCTTTAGGCAGGCAGATGTTACACGGTGGTCTTTCCCCACCCCGCCTTGGCAGCAGCTGCCCCAAGCTTCAGTGAGTCCCTCAATACGTAGTCTTGGAGCTTGGAATGTGCCAGTCCACAACACTCAGTCGGGGTCAACTCCTTCAGCTGGAAGATCAACAGGTTTTGGACCGCCCAGAGAGCGTCCTTCACCGAGTTGATGATCCTCCAGGCACAGTTGATGTACGTCTCGGTGTGCGTCCCGGGGAACAGGCCGTAGAGCATGGAGTCCTGCGTCACAGCGCTGCTCAGGACGAACCTCGACAAACACCACTGCATTCCTCTCCAGACTTCTTCTGCGTTGGCACATTCCAGAAGGAAGTGTGTGACAGTCTCGTTCCCCCCACAGCCGCTTCGAGGGCAGCGTGTGGTGCAGCTGAGAATCCAGGCGTGCATTAAGGATCTCACAGGCAGAGCCCTTCTCACCACCAGCCAGGCCATGTCTTGGTGCTTGTTGGAAAGTTCTGGTGATGAGGCATTCTGCCAAATGGCTTTGACTGTCTGCTCAGGGAACCGCTCAACAGGATCCGCCCTCTCCTTTTCCCGAAGGGTCTCAAGGACAGTACATGCTGACCACTTCCTGATGGACTTGTGGTCAAAGGTGCTTTTCTTCATAAACATCTCCATGAATGACAGGTGATACGGAACGGTCCAACTACTCAGAGCATTCCGCGGCAGTGAGGCCAGGCCCATCCTTCGCAACACCGGGGACAGGTATAACCTCAATACGTAATCATCTTTCAGTGTAGAATATCACTGATCGTGTGTCATCATCATTGTAAGGGCATGTCAACAAATGTCCATGGGTTCATGGCATTAACTGCCCACTAACAATATCGGGAGTGAGGTAGACTCCCTGGTATCGAGCTAATGCCCCAGAGACTGTGTCTCATCTCTAGTAATTAGTATTGAATATTTACAAGCATCGTCATAGATCATCACAACTTCTCTGCAAGTTCAGCTCGACTTAGAACTATCTGGGATCAATTAATAATCCTTCCTGAACAAGGCCATGAAGTCCTTTCATTCGTGGGTAGACACAGCTTTACCAAATATCTTTATGTGGAACCACATCGATGATAATCACAGCGGAGAGCAGTGGGAGCTGGGTGGAAGTGGGGTCGGGGCGCGGAGCTGGTCGGGAAGGTAAGTGATTGATATTTGAGTGGAGAAGGAACCCGAGACACTACACATGTAGTGTCTCCCACTCTCCCTCCTCCTCTAACATAAACAAAAGGTAAGCTACTTAGTGTTCTTGATTTGGAGACTAAGTGTGGAGTTATGGCAGCGCAGGCAGTGGAATGTTCCTCCTGCAGGATGTTTGAGGTAGGGGTGACCACCGATGCTCCTGCCGACTTCATCTGCCGGAAGTGCAGCCAGCTCCAGCTCCTCATAGTCCATGTTAGGGATCTGGAGCTGGAGTTGGACGAACTGAGAATGATTCGAGAGGCTGAGAGGGTGATAGATGGAAGCTGCAGGGACGTAGTTACGCCGGAGAACAGAGGTAGCTGGGTAACAGTTAGAGGTGGGAAGGGGAGGAAGCAGGCAGTGCAGGGATCCCCTGTGGTCGTTCCCCTCAACAATAAGTTTACCGCTTTGGATACTGTTGGGGAGGACGGCCTAGCAGGGGTAAACTACAGTGACCGGGTCTCTGACACGGGGTCCGGCTCTGAGGCTCAGGAGGGAAAGGGGGAGAGGAGGAGAGCACTAGTTATAGGAGACTCTACAGTTAGAGGGACAGGCAGGCGGTTCTGTGGACATGGGCGAGACTCTCGGATGGTTTGTTGCCTCCCGGGTGCCACGGAACGAGATGTCTCAGACCGTGTCTTCAGAATCCTTAAGGGGGAGGGTGTGCAGCCAGAAGTCATCGTGCACATTGGCACCAACAACATAGGTAGGAAGAGAGGTGGGGAGGTCATTCAGGAGCTCAGGGAGTTAGGCTGGAAGCTAAAAGCTAGGACGGACAGAGTTGTCATCTCTTGGTTGTTGCCGATGCCACGTGACAATGAGGCAAGGAATAGGGAGAAAGTGCAGTTGAACATGTGGCTGCAAGGATGGTGTAGGAGGGAGGGCTTCAGGTATTTGGACAATTGGACTGCATTCTGGGGAAGGTGGGACCTGTACAAGCAGGACGGGTTGCACCTGAACCAGAAGGGCACCAATATCCTGGGGGGTAGGCTAGCACTCTTCGGGGGGGTTTAAACTAATTTGGCAGGGGGATGGGATCCAGACTTGTAGTCCAGCAAGCAGGTTAGCTGTTTTTCAGGATGTCCAAGAATGTAGGGAGGCTGTGGAGAAGGTAGCACTGACAGGGAATACTTGCGGACACAGAGATGGGCTCAAGTGTGTATACTTCAACGTAAGGAGTATCAGAAATAAGGTGGGTGAACTTAAGGCATGGATCGGTACTTGGGACTACGATGTTGTGGCCATCACGGAAACGTGGATAGAAGAGGGACAGGAATGGTTGTTGGAGGTTCCTGGTTACAGATGTTTCAGTAAAATTAGGGAGGGTGGTAAAAAAGGAGGGGGGGTGGCGTTGCTAATTAGAAATGGTATAACGGCTGCAGAAAGGCAGTTCGAGGGGGATCTGCCTTTGGAGGTAGTATGGGCTGAAGTCAGAAATAGGAAAGGAGCAGTCACCTTGTTGGGTGTTTACTATAGGCCCCCCAATAACAGCAGAGATGTGGAGAAACAGATTGGGAAACAGATTTTGGAAAGGCAGAAGCCACAGGGTAGTAGTCATGGGCGATTTCAACTTCCCAAATATTGATTGGAAGCTCTTCAGATCAAGTAGATTGGACGGGGCAGTATTTGTGCAGTGTGTCCAGGAAGCTTTTCTAACTCCGTATGTAGATTGTCCGAGCACCATATTGGATTTGGTGCTCGGTAACGAACCGTGACAAGTGATGGGCTTGTTAGTGGGTGAGCATTTTGGTGATGGTGACCACAATTCTGTGACTTTCACCTTGGTTTTGGAGAGAGATAGGTGCGTGCAATAGGATAGGTTTTACAATTGGGGGAAGGGTAAATACGATGCTGCAAGACAGGATCTGAGGAGCATAAGTTGGGAGCATAGGCTGTCAGGGAAGGATGTTGTTGAAATGTGGAACTTTTTTAAGGAACAGATACGACGTGTCCTTGATATGTATGTACCTGTCAGGCAGAAAAGAGATGGTCGTGTGAGGGAACATTGGTTGACGAGGGAGGTTGAATGTCTTGCAAGGAGGAAGGAGGAGGCTTGCATAAGGTTGACGAAACAAGGTTTAGACAGAGCGTTGGAGGGATACAGGATAGCCAGGAGGGAGCTGAAGAAAGGTTAGAGTAGATTAGATTAGATTACATTACAGCGTGGAAACAGGCCCTTCGGCCCAACAAGTCCAACAAGACCCGCCGAAGCACAACCCACCCATGCCCCTACATTTACCCCTTACCTAACACTACGGGCAATTTAGCATGGCCAATTCACCTGACCTGCACATCTTTGGACTGTGGGAGGAAACCGGAGCGACCGGTGGAAACTGACGCAGACACGGGGAGAACATGCAAACTCCACACAGTCAGTCGCCTGGTATTAGGAGAGCTAAGAGAGGGCATGAAAATCTTTGGCGGGGAGGATCAAGGATAACCCCAAGGCCTCTTATGCATATGTGCGAAACATGAGAATGACGAGAACAAGGGTAGGTCCGATCAAGGACAGTAGTGGGAGACTGTGTATTGAGTTGGAAGAGATAGGAGAGGTCTTGAATGAGTACTTTTCTTCAGTATTTACAAATGAGAGGGACCGTATTGTTGAAGAGGAGAGTATGAAACGGACCGGTAAGCTAGAGGAGATACTTGTTAGGAAGGAAGATGTGTTGGACATTTTGAAAAACTTGAGGATAGACAAGTCCCCCAGGCCTGACGGGATATATCCTAGGATTATGTGGGAGGCAAGAGCAGAAATTTCAGAGCTGTTGGCAATGATCTTTTTGTCTTCACTGTCAACGGGGGTGGTACCAGGGGACTGGAGAGTGGCGAATGTTGTGCCCCTGTTCAAAAAAGGGAATAGAGATAACCCCAGGAATTACAGGCCAGTTAGTCTTACTCTGGTGGTAGGTAAAGTAATGGAAAAGGTACTGAGGCATAGGATTTACGAGTATCTGGAAAGACACTGCTTGATTAGGGACAGCCAGCATGGATTTGTGAGGGGTAGGTCTTGCCTTACAAGTCTTATTGAATTCTTTGAGGAGGTGACCAAGCATGTGGATGAGGGTAGAGCAGTGGATGTAGTGTTCATGGATTTTAGTAAGGCATTTGATAAGGTTCCCCATGGTAGGCTTATGCGGAAAGTCAGGAGGAATGGGCTAGTGAGAAGTTTGGCCAGTTGGATAGAGAACTGGCTAACCGGTCGAAGTCAGAGTGGTGGTAGATGGTAAATATTCAACCTGGAGACCAGTTATGAGTGGAGTTCCACAGGGATCAGTTCTGGGTCCTCTGTTGTTTGTAATTTTTATTAATGACTTGGAAGAGGGAGTCGAAGGGTGGGTCAGTAAATTTGCAGACGATACGAAGATTGGTGGAGTTGTGGATAGTGAGGAGGGTTGTTGTCGGCTGCAAAGGGACTTAGATATGATGCAGAGCTGGGCTGAGGTGTGGCAGATGGAATTCAACCCTGTCAAGTGTGAGGTTGTCCATTTTGGAAGAGCAAATAAGAATGCGGAATACAGGGTTAACGGTAGGGTTCTTAGTAAGGTGGAGGAGCAGAGGGATCTTGGGGTCTATGTTCATAGCTCTTTGAAAGTTGCCACTCAGGTGGATAGAGCTTGTAAGAAGGCCTATGGTGTATTAGCGTTCATTAGCAGAGGGATTGAATTCAAGAGTCGTGAGGTGATTTTACAGCTCTACAGGACCCTGGTAAGGACACATTTGGAGAACTGTGTGCTGTCCTGGTCGCCTCACTTTAGGAAAGATATGTAAGCTTTGGAGAGGGTGCAGAGGATATTGATCAGGCTGTTGCCTGGAATGGAGAATAGGTCGTACGAGGATAGGTTGTGAGTGCTAGGCCTTTTCTCATTGGAACGGTGAAGGATAAGGGGTGACTTGATAGAGGTTTATAAGATGATCAGGGGAATAGATAGAGTAGACAGAGACTTTTTCCCGAGGACAACAGAGTGTTACAAGGGGGCATAAATTTAAGATGAAGGGTGGAAGGTATAGGGGGGATGTCAGGGGTAGGTTCTTTACCCAGAGAGTGGTGGGGGCATGGAATGCGCTGCCTGTGGGAGTGGCAGATACAGAATCATTGGTGACCTTTAAGCGGCAATTGGATAGGTACATGGATGGGTGCTTAAGCTCGGACAAATGTTCGGCACAACATCATGAGCATTCTTAAAAGGTGTTGGAAATTTAATTTTAAACATGAATTGTCTGCACCTTTCTATCCATTATACACCAATCATCATACAATTTCCAAGAAAGCCGAGGGCCTGAAGCCTGACTGTGTTGTACATAATTGGAAGGAAGGTTCCCTAATCCCAGAAATGATCCAAGAGGACGATGGTGATACCATCCCATCCCAGGGAATTTGTTCAACCTCAGCAGGTGTCTCTCAGTGACCTGCCTTTGGTTTCTTCATCACACTGCAGCTCTGCCTCCTGGGAGCAGCTGATTGGATATCCCATGTCAGATGTGGCAGACTGAGAGTTGCACGCTTTGTAGCAATGTTGAGTTCATGTTTCAGATTCAATAAATTCTGCTCTGATTGGAGTTTGTGTAGTTTTACAAACTTTCATCAATTACTAAGAAACTGAATTGATTTTTATCCATAATTTATAATCACGTTTCCCTTTTCTCTCTCTTATAGTGAATCTATTGGCCATCCTGATCTTGTCCAAGGGAAAATGTGGTGTTTCCCCTTGCACCACACACTATTTGGTGACAATGGCAACGACAGATCTACTGTTCATTATACTTGAGATTATAATGTCCCGATTCAATAAGTACTTTTTCCCTCGGAATTTCCTGGACATTACCCCTGTTTGCGCTGTTCGCTATGCCCTCCGCCGTGCAGTCACAGACTGCTCTGTCTGGTTTACTGTTGCCTTTACTTTTGACCGTTTAAATGCCATTTGTTGCTCAAAGCTGAGATCAAAATTTTGCAATGAGAAAACCGCAGTTGTGGTTCTCGCAACTAGTGGCATTCTGCTCTCGCTGAAAAATATTCCAATCTACTTTAGATTTCGGCCTTCTGAGATTTTCAACAATATACCCTGGGAATGTGTGAACACACGAGCTTATTATCATGATCCTGTATGGAGGGGATTTAAACTATTTGAAAAGGTTCTAACCCCAATGCTCCCATTCATATTAATTTTGCTGTTGAACACTCTAACTATCAGACACATTGTTATGGCCAGTCGTGTTCGTAAAGTACTGATGGGTCAGAAACAGAGGCAGGATCACTCTGACACTGAGATGGAGAGCAGGAGGAAGGGTATGATTTTACTGTTCACCATATCTGGCAGCTTCATCATTCTGTGGCTGTGGTACCTCTTAGATTATTTTGGAGTTTTAAAACATTTGTTAGATGATGACTCTGAATATAGGTTTGAAAAAATTGCATATATGCTTCGGGATTTAGGTTCCTGCACAAATACTATTATTTACGTAGTGACACTGTCCAAGTTTCGGGAGAAAATTCGGAACACAGTGAAAGCTCTTTTCTCCTAAGTTGTTCAATGGGACCTGCAGCAAAATCCATTGGGAGCAATGGGGGACTAATGCTGATTGTTCGAAATCGGAAAGAAAATGCCTGGAGGAGGAACTAGAAAAAAAATTAATTTTTGCAAGGTTTGTGAAGGTTTGTAGGTCAGGTTGAGGTTTAGGGTGTAGGTTTGCTCACTGAGCTGTAGGTTTGATATCCAGACGTTTCATTACCTGGCTAGGTTACATCATCAGTGGAGACCTCCAAGTGAAGCGAAGCTGTTGTCTCCTGCTTTCTATTTATATCTTTCTCCTGGATGGGGTTCCTGGGGTTTGTGGTGATGTCATTTCCTGTTCGTTTTCTGAGGGATTGACAGATGGTATCTAGGTCTATGTGTTTGTTTATGGCGTTGTGGTTGGAGTGCCAGGCCTCTAGGAATTCTCTGGCATGTCTTTACTTAGCCTGTCCCAGGATAGATGTGTTGTCCCAGTCGAAATGGTAGTTTTTTTCATCCGTGTGTCGGGCAACGAGGGAGAGAGGGTCGTGTCTTTTTGTGGCTAGCTGGTGTTCCTGTATCCTGGTAATTAACTTTCTTCCTGTTTGTCCTACGTAGTGTTTGAGGCAGTCCTTGCATGGAATTTTGTAGATGACGTTGGTTTTGTCCATGGGTTGTACTGGGTCTTTTAAGTTTGTTAGTTTTTGTTTGAGAGTGTTGGTGGGTTTGTGTGCTACTAGGATTCCAAGGGGTTCAAAGTTTGTGAGAAGATTTGTAGCTCGTGTGCTCATTGTTGTGGTTCTGTTCGCCGAGCTGGGAATTTGTGTTGCAGACATTTCGTCCCCTGTCTAGGTGAGATCCTCAGTGCTTTGGAGCCTCCTGTGAAGTGCTTCTGTGATCTTTCCTCCGTCATTTATAGTGGTTTGAATCTGCCACTTCCGGTTGTCAGTTCCAGCTGTCCGCTGCAGTGGCCGGTATATTGGGTCCAGGTCGATGTGTTTGTTGATTGAACCAGTGGATGAGTGCCATGCCTCTAGGAATTCCCTGGCTGTTCTCTGTTTGGCTTGTCCTACAATAGTAGTGTTGTCGCAGTTGAATTCATGTTGCTTGTCATCTGCGTGTGTGGCTGCTAAGGATAGCTGGTCATTTCGTTTTGTGGCTAGTTGGTGTTCATGGATGCGGATCGTTAGCTGTCTTCCTGTTTGTCCTATGTAGTGTTTTGTGCAATCCTTGCATGGGATTTTGTACACTACATTGGTTTTGCTCATGCTGGGTATTGGGTCCTTCATTCTGGTGAGTTGTTGTCTGAGCGTGGCTGTTGGTTTGTGTGCTGTTATGAGTCCTAGTGGTCGCAGTAGTCTGGCTGTCAGTTCAGGAATACTCTTGAAGCATGGCACTCATCCACAGATTCAATCAACAAGCACATCGACCTGGATCCAATATTCCGACCACTGAAATTGACAGCTGGAACTGACAACCGGAAGCGACAGATTCAAACCACGACAAATGCCGGAGGAAAGATCACAGAAGCGCTTCACAAGTGGCTCCCAAGCACTGAGGATGTCACCTAGACAGGGGACGAAACGTCTGCAACACAAATTCCAAGCTCGGCGAACACAACCACAACAATTCCGAAGGGTCTTAGTAGCCTGGCTGTCACCAGACAGAACCACCATTTTGACTGGGACAACACATCTATCCTGGGACTGGCTAAGCAAAGACATGCCAGAGAATTCCTAGCGGCCTGGCACTCCAACCACAACACCATAAACAAACACATTGATCTAGATACCATCTATCAACCCCTCAGAAAACGAACAGGAAATGACATCACATGGAACCCCATCCAGGACAAACACATAAATAGAAAGCAGGAGACAACAACTTCGCTTCACTTGGGGGTCACCACTGATGATGTTACCTAGCCAGGTAAAGAAACGTCTGGATATCAAACCAACAGCTCAGCGAGCAAACCTACACCCTAAATATAATTATTGACTGTGTGAGCAGTTATGGTGGAATGTTCAGTCGGAAATAAACTCCCAGCATTAGCTGGATATTGGAGAGAGCCCGTTATGAAATCTGACACCTGGGGCACCTCAAGTCAGTGAGGAGGAAAAAGATCAATAGGACGATCAAATACATTTAATCTTGTGACCTAAATATACATGAACGGTATAAATTAGTCATACAAAATAAGATGAGAGTCTTATTAAAGCTAAAGTTTGAATGAGTGTCCGAAAGGGACTGGCAGGTGGGAATGACACTTCCTGGAGCATTTGGAGGGAAGTGAAGTGTAAAATAATCCTGCAACTGCACTGTTTGGATTGTTCACTCATCATATTTATTCAGAAAGATCAAAATATACTTGAAAAGCAAATTCTGGAGATATAAGACACCCTCTTGGGTCAATTCTTGTTATCACCTTTGTTACTATCTTTCTTACTACATTTATTCCTGTCATTATTACCTCTATTATGACTATAATTATTCCCATTACTATTACTTTCATTTGTGTGTCGTTTGGTAGAATTCTCACCTCTTCTTGTTGTGACCATTTTCATATGTAGAGTGTGGTTCAGTTTATGACCAACAATAATCCACTGGCGCTGGAGTTTGGAAGCTTGAAAGCTGTCATTTCTGAAAGATGTAAGATTCTTCAGCAGAGGTGAAAGAATATTATTCCTTAATATTGTTACTTAATACAAAAGGAAATATCACACAAGTCGTTCCCATCTGAATCTAACTGTACATACCGTAGGTAAAAACAATGACTGCAGATGCTGTAAACCAGATTCTGGATTAGAGGTGCTGGAAGAGCACAGCAGTTCAGGCAGCATCCGAGGAGCAGCAAAATCGACATTTCGGTCAAAAGCCCTTCATCAGGAATACAGGCAGAGAGCCTGAAGTGTGGAGAGATAAACTAGAGGAGGGTGGGGGTGGGGAGAAAGTAGCATAGAGTACAATGGGTGAGTGGGGGAGGGAATAAAGGTGATCGGTCAGGGAGGAGAGGGTGGAGTGGATACTGGAAAAGGAGATAGACAGGTAGGACAAGTCCTGACAAGTCATGGGGACAGTGCTGATCTGGAAGTTTGGAACTAGGGTGAGGTGAGGGAAGGGGAAATGAGGAAACTGTTGAAGTCCACATTGATGCCCTGGGGTTGAAGTGTTCCGAGGCGGAAGATGAGGCGTTCTTCCTCCAGGCATCTGGTGGTGAGGGAGCGGCGGTGAAGGAGGCCCAGAACCTCCCTGTCCTTGGCAGAGTGGGAGGGGGAGTTGAAATGTTGGGCCACAGGGCGATGTCGTTGATTGGTTTCGGGTGTCCCAGAGATGTTCCCTAAAGCGCTCTGCTAGGAGGCGCCCAGTCTCCCCAATGTAGAGGAGACTGCATCGGGAGCAATGGATACAATAAATGATATAAGTGGATGTGCAGGTAAAACTGTGAAGGATGTGGGAGGCTCCTTTCAGGCCTTGGATAGAGGTGAGGGAGGAGGTGTGGGCACAGGTTTTACAGTTCCTGCGGTGGCAGGGGAAGGTGCCAGGATGGGAGGGTGGGATTTAGGGGTGCGTGGACCTGACCAGGTAGTCACGGAGGGAACGGTCTTTGCGGAAGATGGAAAGGGGTGTGGAGGGAAATATATCCCTGGTGGTGGGGTCTGTTTGGAGGTGGCGGAAATGTTGGCGGATGATTTGGTTTATGCGAAGGTTGGTAGGGTGGAAGGTGAGCACCAGGAGCGTTCTGTCCTTGTTACAGTTGGAGGGGTGGGGTCTGAGGGCGGAGGTGCGGGATGTGGACAAGATGCGTTGGAGGGCATCTTTAACCACGTGGGAAGGGAAATTGCGGTCTCTAAAGAAGGAAGCCATCTGGTGTGTTCTGTGATGGAACTGGTCCTCCTGGGAGCAGATATGGCGGAGGCGGAGGAATTGGGAATACGGGATGGCATTTTTGCAAGAGATAGGGTGGGAAGAGGTGTAATCCAGGTAGCTGTGGGAGTCGGTGGATTTGTAAAAAATGTCAGTGTCAAATCGGTTGTCATTAATGGAGATGGAGAGGTCCAGGAAGGGGAGCGAGGTGTCAGAGATGGTCCAGGTAAATTTAAGGGCAGGGTGGAATATATTGCTGAAGTTGATGAATTGCTCAACCTCCTCGCGGGAGCACGAGGTGGCGCCAATGCAGTCATCAATGTAGCGGAGGAAGAGGTGGGGAGTGGTGCCGGTGTAATTACGGAAGATCAACTGTACTACATAGCCAACAAAGAGACAGGCATAGCTGAGGCCCATACGTGTGCCCATGGCTATGCATTTGGTCTGGAGGAAGTGGAAGGATCTGATCTCACTACTCTCAACCTCCTGTACACTCAAACTACAGTTTAGGTTCCCATTCTCCTGCTGAATTAGTTTAAAATCCCATGAGGAGCGTTAGCAAATATTGCCCCCAGGATATTGGTATTCTTCTGGTTCAGGTGACGACCATCCTGATCGTAGAGATCCCACCTAGCCCAGAAAGACCCCCAGATATTCGGGAATCCAAAACCCTCCCTCCTATACCATCCCTGTAACCATGTGTTCACCTCCTCTCTCTCCATATGCCTCACATCACTAGTATGTGGCACGGGTAACAAACCAGAGATAACAAGTCTTTTGTTCTTGCTCCAAACTTCCATCCTATCTCCTTGAATTTCTGCCTTAAATCCTCATCTCTTTTTCTACCTATGCTGTTAGTTATCTATGTGGACCACGACTTGGGGCTGCTCCCTATCTCCCTCAAGGATCCCGATAGTGTTCTCCCCCAACAGTATCCAAAACGGTATACTTGTTATTGAGGGGATCCCTGCACTGCCTACCAGTTGCCTTTCCTACCCCTGACAGTAACCCATCAATCTTCTTCTTTTACCTGAGGTGTGACTACCTCCTTGCAACTCCTCTCAATAACACCCTCTGCCTCCCAAATGATCCAAAGATCATTCAGCTCCAGCTGGAGTTCCATAACATGGTTTTTGAGGAGCTAGATTTGGGTGCATTTCTCACAGATGAAATCAGCAGGGACATTAATGGTGACCCTTACCTCTCACATTCTGCAAGAGGAACATTCAACTGCCCTAATCACCATTACCAATATTCTAAGTTCCCAACGAGACTACTGAATAATAGACAATAGACATTAGGTGCAGGAGTAGGCCATTCTGCCCTTCGAGCCAGCACCACCATTCATTATGATCATGGCTGACCATCCTCAATCAGTATCCTGGTCCTGCCTTATCCCCATAATCCTTGATTCCACTATCCTTAAGAGCTCTATCCAACTCTTTCTTGAAAGTATCCAGAGACTTGGCCTCCACAGCCTTCTGGGGCAGAGCATTCCATACACCACGACAAAAATAAAAGAAACTAGTCACTTTACCAAGGCGTACAGAACTTTCTTCTGGTTAGAGGAGGAGGACGGGTGGGAGATACGCCCCGAGTAGGGTTTCAGTTAAAGCGAAATCCCGAATATAAAGCCTCACTTACCCAGTAGTCCCAAGTCTGCTCCTGCTTAGTGTGCGCTTCGCCGATACAGAAGGTAAGTTATTATATATTTTAAACTTACATTTCTGTCGTTCCTCCCACTCCAACTGCCACCAACAAAATGGAGTATTTGCACAGTTAGTCAGGGTAAAACTATCCAACGGCTTCACTAAGCCTCCAGACGTTGGATACCTTCTTTCACAATGTTAGTCTTCGAAATGGTGTTGAGCAAGGGCATTTCTTAAAGCTCTTCCTACATGAATCTCTGTGACTTAACTAATACTTTTCATCCTTTTGATCCAAAGATTTACCTGAGGATCATCTCTATTGGGTTTGCTACATCCTCCAGGGAACCTCCAGACAGTGGTAAGCACGCCTCCTTACAGTGATTCACGCTCAACAGCATTATTTCAGTTGTGTTATCTGAAATGGCATTGAGATCATTGCACTTATCAAAATTATAGTCATAAAAATGAAAAGAGTTACAAATCAGTCTCATTCCATCGCAAATAATTTATTGCACACATTTCACATCTTGTAAGATTTACAGAACCTGAATACCAATGACAAATGAATGAATAGTCAGATATACCACAAAGCACTTATGTTTACATAATAAAAGCAAATTACTGCAGATGCTAGAATCTGAAACCAAAGGAGAAAATGCTGGAAAATCCTTCCTTTTTGATATCCTGAGGCTGCTGTAGTGACATAATCGGTGCTTCTTATTAAGGCATACTTAAGAAATGTTTGGTTATTCACTGGCAGGATAGACAATGAACTGTTCTCATCAGCCCTTCTGTGATCATGTCTTCTGAACGTGCCCAGTGATTTCCCCCTTAATGGTATTGAGACACGTCTACCATTCTTTTAGATCCCTCTTGAACTGTAGCATGGATTGTGGGTTACTTAATCGTGTCCAGGTTCCTTCCTTATATTTACCCACATTATGAACTCACATTACAGTGTTCTATAGGCCTGCAAAAAGTTCCAGAGATGTAAAGGAAAGGATTGCAATGATGATTCTGGATTGGAGTGAAAGTAACTGGGTAGTTGTTAAGGGGTCTTTAACTTTCCAAATATTGACTGGAAACAATATAATTTGAGTACTTTAGATAGGTAATTTTTTGTCCAGTATGTGCAGGAGGGTTTCCTGACACAGTATGTAGATAGGCCAACAAGAGGCGAGGACACATTGGATTTGGTACTGGGTAATGAACCAGGCCAGGTGTTAGATTTGAAGGTAGGTGAGCACTTTGGTGATAATGATCACAATTTGGTTACATTTACTTTAGCGATGTGGCAGGGCGAGAGTTATACCTGGAGGAAAGGCAATTATGAGGCAATTAGGTCAGAGTTAGGATGCACAGGATGTGGAAGAAAACTGCAGTGGTTGAGGACAATTTAAATGTGGCTCTTGTTTAAGGAATAGCTACTGTGTGTCCTTGATAAGTATGTACCTGTCAGGCAGGGTGGAAGTGGTTGAAGAGGGAACTGTGGTTTTTTTAAAGAAGTTGAATCTCTTGTCAACAGGAATAAGGAGGTTTTCGTAAAGATGAGAAATGAAGGCTCAATTAGGCGCTTGGGAGATACAAGTTAGTCAGGAAAGACCGAAAGAGAGAGGTAGTAAGAGCCAGGTGGGGACACGAGATGTCTTTCACAGGTAAGATCAAGAAAAACCCTTAAGCTTGCTATCGGTATGTCAGGAGTGAAATAGTGACCTGAATATGATTAGGGTTTAAAAATGTGGTGCTGGAAAAACACAGCAGGCCAGGAAGCATCCGAGGAGCAGGAGAATCAACGTTTCGTGCACAAGCCCTTCCTCAGGAATGAGGCTGGTGTCCCAAGCGGGCTGAGATAAAAGGTAGGGGGATGGAATTTGGGGGAAGGGTGCTGGGAATACGATAGGTGGAAGGAGGTGAGGGTGAGGGTGATAGGCCTGAGAGGGGTTGGGGACGAAGAGGTCGGGAAGAAGATTGCAGGTCAAGAGGGCGGTGCTGAATCCGAGGGTTGGGACTGTGATAAGGTGGGGGGAGGGGAAATGAGGAAGCTGGAGAAATCTACATTCATCCCTTGTGGTTGGAGGGTTCCTAGGCGAAAGATGAGGCACTCTTCCTCCAGGCATCGTGTGGTCAGGGTCTGGCGATGGAGGAGGCCAAGGACCTGCATGTCATTGGCGGAGTGGGAGGTGGAGTGTTCAGCCACGGGGCGGTTGGGTTAGTTGATCCGGATGTCCCAGAGGTGTTCCCTGAAACATTCTGCAAGTAGGCGGCCTGTCTCCCCAATATAGAGGAAACCACATTGGGTGCAACGGATACAGTAATGTGATTAGGGCCAGTCAAGGAATGTAGTGGGAACACATTGACCTGGACCCCATTTACCACCCCCTGAGAAAAAGAACAAGAAATGACATCACCATAGGAAATGACATCATCACAGGAAATGGCATCACCAACCCAAGGAAACCCAAACATGTAAATAGAAAATAGAAAACAGGAAACACTGCAGTACTTCGCCTGGAGGATCATTGCAGATGTTACCAAGTATGGTGAAGAAATGGCTGAAAATGAACTTTGCAGCTCAGCGAGCAAACCTACATCCAGTGCTACAAGTCTTCTCAAATCAACCTGAACTACAAACCTACTCAAAATTTGGAATTGTGTTCCGAGAGTAGAATGTCAAATACTCTGAGGCGTATGTCTAAGGTCAAGATTCGAGTGATATTGGAAAAGCACAACAGGTAAGGCAGCATCCGAGGAGCAGAAAAATCAATGTTTCAGGCAAAAGCACATCATTCCTGATGAAGGGCTTTTACCCTTCAATTTCCTGCTCCTTGGATGCTGCCTGACGAGCTGTGCTTTTCCAGCACCACTCTAGTCTTGGCTCTGATCTCCAGCATCTGCAGCCCTCACTTTCACCAATATGTCTAAGGTGACAGGGGAAATATTTGAGTGAGATGTTTGAGATAAGTGTTTTCTTCACTTAGGGGATGGTAGGTGCCTGGAATGCATTGTGAGGTGTATTGATAAAACAGATGTGACAGCTATGTTTATGAACCATTTAGATAGACACATGACCAGGCAGGGAATAGAGGGATATGGACCAAGTCTAAGCAGATGGGATTAGTTTGGAATGGCATCACTGTTGCCACAGACATGGTGAGCCAAAGGACCTGTTTGTGTGCTGTGCTGGTTTATTTTCTAAAATGACCTCCAGCCGTTCGGTGACATCCTTGAACCAGGTACCAGGAGGAGGGTAATGGGGCGGGGGTCGGAGTAGGGTGAGGGTGGCTGTGAGGGAGGTGTGTGTGACACTGCCCAGAAATAACTCTCTGGTCCCTTTATAAATGAAACAAACCTCTAAATGTATGACTTTCCTCTCCTTTTTTCTTCCCTCTTGTGTATTGGGCCCACACAAAGTGCCATGAAATAGTCTCCCATTGCTTTCCACAGCCCGGTCTGCTATATTCGCCAATCACAGTGTGGTCTGCTCCACATTGATGAGAGAAATGGAGACTGTGTCAACATTTTGCAGGACATTGACTGTGCATCTGCCTTTTCAAGACACCATCATGTTCTCTGACCAACATCCCTGTCCCAGGTCTGCCACACTGATTCAGTTAAAACAAGCTTGGGGTTCCTGCAGCATTCAGAATTCAATACCAAGTTCAATCATTTTAGGGCCTAAGCACCTTCTCCTCTGTTCTTCCCTTAACCCGACATGCTCAGCCTTGTTATCACATCGGCTGTTAGACAGCAATCCCACTATCGGCTACCACTGGTCCACATCAGCAACTATTGATCTTCCCAGACAAACCTCTACACATTCATGTGTCTGTCCAACTGATGCTCTCTCTCTGTATTCTCCATCTCCACATGACATTGATACCTTCCATCTCCTGCCATACCTTCAGCATGCAGACCAAACTTTTCAAGCTGTAATCAGTTTTGAAGAAGGGTCACTTGATTTAAAAAGTTAGCACTGCATTCTCTCCACAAAGGCTGCTAGTTTGCTGAGTTTTCCCAGAAATCTCTGCTTCTTTTTATGCTCCATCTATGACATGATTTATTTTCTGCACTGCATCCACATGACAACTGGATGACCTCGAACTCAAATCATTGTTTTTCAGCTTTGAAGCTTCTCTATTCTATCCATGTACCATTTATTCTTCCTGAAAGTATACTGTTTCTTTCTATTGATTAAATTTCATTTCTTCTAACAAGGCAACACTTCTCGTTCTGCACATTTGCCTCTCCCTGAGATGGGGTGTGTATTCTTGGACATTTAATTCCCCTCACTGCAATGTCTCTGTGATGCCTGCAGCATTTTACCAGCCAATTTCAAAAGTGTTAACCTTGTTGCAAATACAGATACTACATGCACATAGTTCTTACACACTCAAACCTGCATTGACCACCCCCCTTCTCATAGTTGTGCCTGAAGTTTGATTCCTGAATGTTCCCACCCTTTCTATCCGTCTGTTTGGTCTGGGAACTTTAATAATCTCCCCTAAAACTCCCTCCTGCTTTTCCTAGTTTAAAGTCCTTGTGACACATATTTTGCCTTTGGATTGGGAGTCTGTTCCCAGATCAGTTCAGGTGGAGCCTGTCCCAGTGGTGTAGTCCCCTGCTGTCCCAACGTAGACAGCAGTGTCCCAGGAATGTCAATCCCTCTTTCCCACATCCGGCTGTACCCATGTATTTACTTCCCTGATCATCTCATCTCTTGGGCATTTTACATGTTTTTCAGGTAATAGTCTAGTGATTATATCCCTTGAAGTCCTTTTTAAACAGATTTTGTTCCTCATTTCCGAAGTACCTCTTGCCTGTTCCTGCCTATGTTTTTGGTGCTAACCGGCACCATGATACGGCACGGTGACTCAGTGGTTAGCACTGGCGCCTCACAGCAAAAGGATCCTGCATTCAGTTTCAACCTTGGGAATGTAAAGTTTTCATATTCTCTGCATGTCTGCGTGGGTCCCCTCTGGGTGTTCTGGTTTCCTCTCGCATTCCAAAGATGCGTACATGAGGTAGATTAGTGATGCTAATTTGTCCATTGTATCCAGGGATGTGTAAAATACGTGGATTAGACTATGGTGAATGCAGGGTTACAGGTCGGGGGAGTGTCTGGGTGCGATGCTCTTCTGAAGGTTAGTATAGATTCAATGGGCCGAATGGCGTGCTTCCACACTCTGCACATTCTATGATTCTGTGCATCAACTAAATCCTCCTGTTCGTTCTCCAGTATCCTCTCAATTCCACTCGTGTTGTGCTTCACAATGGCATCAGACAGACTGTCCCCCATCCGATCTTTTTCAGTGATTAAATGGTTAGACAAGAAGTTATTGCCCATCGCTAACTCTCTGAGGGGGCTGTGAGGAGCAAACCACATTGCTGTATGTTTAGAGTTGTATGTAGTTCAGAAAAGGGAAGGATGCATCTTCCTTCCTGAAATGAAGTTATTGAACTAAGTTAGATTCCCGACAGTATTGAAACAGGCCTTCCGGCCCAACAGGTCCACACCGACCATCCAAAGAGCAATCTAACCAGCCCCAGACCCATTCCCCTACCTTACACTTGCTCCTGACGAAAGCACCTAACACAATGGGCAATTTAGCATGGTTAATTCACTCCGAAAGCACATCTTTGGATTGTTGGAGGACTCCCACACAGGCACAGGGAGAATGTGCAAACTCCACACAGACAGTCACCCCAGTGCAGGAATTGAACCTGGGTCACTGGTGTTGTGAGACAGAAGTGATGACCACTGAGCCACTGTGCCACCCCAGCGATGCACATTATTTTCTGACAATTGGCGATGGGCTTCACCAGAACCTTAATTCCAGTTTTGTTTGAAATTGGATTTTGTTCACCATCTATCATGATGCGACTCAGACCCTGAAACTTGGAACATTACCTGGGTCTTGTGAGTAATATTCCTTTGATAATATCACTGGGCCACTACCCTCCTTATGTGTCACTCAAAGGATGCTATCTGTCCTCCTAATTATAGTATTACCAACCATGATCACTTTCATTGGTGCTCTCCCAGTCCAATGTCTTGGTTAACAACAGGACACTGCACAGTTTGATGGTACACTCTGCAGAGCACTTCCTCGTCTGCAGGGGCCATCTCTAAAATGGTGAGGGATAGTGTGAGCAATGTTAGAAACAGTAACTCCATTACTTTCCAACACAGTTACGGGTATGAATAATTACTCATTCTTAGATCAGACTTGTCCTGTTGTAACGCCTGGTTGACAGTCAAATTAGTTCCCTGTTCTAAATATATTTCTACATCAGGGAATTTACCCAGCTGCTGCATTCTGTTTATTCAAACATGACATCAGAAAGAGTGCTGTAACCTCCGATCCTGAGAGAGATCATGCAGGTGATATAAAAAGAGATTATATCGTATCAGAATATGATTTACGGTGATACCCTGACACTTGAAGGAATGTATCATTTCTGGTAGAAAATGCATCTTCCCATTCAGACAGTCGGGAACATATTCTATCTGATCCTTGGTATAATTGGCCTTCCTGGTAAGTGACTATAACCGTTGGAGGTTCTGCAAAATTCTGAGTGAGCTGGTTTCTGCCATTAAACAGTGAATGAGAACGTCACTTGCTAATCTGATGGAACTGTTAGAAGGACGGCTAGTCATCAAAATATTTTTGTTAATTCAAATATCCTCTGTTCTAACTATTCACATATTGCTACATCAGAAAAGGAAGAGTTCAATAAGGACGACAGATTGAGGATGTTAGACCTGTTCTCCGTGAAGGGAAGGAGGCGGAGGTGAGATTTGATTGTGATTTCCAAAATCATGAGCCAGCTGTAAAGAACAGATATGAAGAAGCTGTTATTGCTTGTGAAGTCAAAAGAAAAATGAGAGGGGAACAACAGACACTGGGAGAATGTGCAAACTCCACACAGTCAGTCGCCTGGTATTAGGAGAGCTAAGAGAGGGCATGAAAATCTTTGGCGGGGAGGATCAAGGATAACCCCAAGGCCTCTTATGCATATGTGCGAAACATGAGAATGACGAGAACAAGGGTAGGTCCGATCAAGGACAGTAGTGGGAGACTGTGTATTGAGTCGGAAGAGATAGGAGAGGTCTTGAATGAGTACTTTTCTTCAGTATTTACAAATGAGAGGGACCGTATTGTTGAAGAGGAGAGTATGAAACGGACCGGTAAGCTAGAGGAGATACTTGTTAGGAAGGAAGATATGTTGGACATTTTGAAAAACTTGAGGATAGACAAGTCCCCCGGGCCTGACGGGATATATCCTAGGATTATGTGGGAGGCAAGTGCGGAAATTGCAGAGCCGTTGGCAATGATCTTTTCGTCTTCACTGTCAACGGGGGTGGTACCAGGGGACTGGAGAGTGGTGAATGTTGTGCCCCTGTTCAAAAACGGGAATAGGGATAACCCCAGGAATTACAGGCCAGTTAGTCTTACTTCGGTGGTATGTAAAGTAATGGAAAAGGTACTGAGGGATAGGATTTATGAGTATCTGGAAAGACACTGCTTGATTAGGGATAGCCAGCATGGATTTGTGAAGGGTAGGTCTTGCCTTACAAGTCTTATTGAATTCTTTGAGGAGGTGACCAAGCATGTGGATGAGGGTAGAGCAGTGGATGTAGTGTTCATGGATTTTAGTAAGGCACTTGATAAGGTTCCCCATTGTAGGCTTATGCAGAAAGTCAGGAGGCATGGGATAGTGGGAAGTTTGGCCAGTTGGATAGAGAACTGGCTAACCGGTTGAAGTCAGAGAGTGGTGGTAGATGGTAAATATTCAACCTGGAGACCAGTTACAAGTGGAGTTCCACAGGGATCAGTTCTGGGTCCTCTGTTGTTTGTAATTTTTATTAATGACTTGGAAGAGGGAGTCGAAGGGTGGGTCAGTAAATTTGCAGACTATACGAAGATTGGTGGAGTTGTGGATAGTGAGGAGGGCTGTTGTCGGCTGCAAAGGGACTTGGATATGATGCAGAGCTGGGCTGAGGAGTGGCAGATGGAATTCAACCCTGTCAAGTGTGAGGTTGTCCATTTTGGAAGGACAAATAAGAATGCGGAATATAGGGTTAATGGTAGGTTCTTAGTAAGTTGGAGGAGCAGAGGGATCTTGGGGTCTATGTTCATAGCTCCTTGAAAGTTGCTACTCAGGTGGATAGAGCTTGTAAGAAGGCCTATGGTGTATTAGCGTTCATTAGCAGAGGGATTGAATTCAAGAGTCATGAGGTGATGTTGCAGCTCTACAGGACCTTGGTAAGGACACATTTGGAGAACTGTGTGCAGTTCTGGTCGCCTCACTTTAGGAAAGATATGTAAGCTTTGGAGAGGGTGCAGAGGAGATTGATCAGGCTGTTGCCTGGAATGGAGAATAGGTTGTACGAGGATAGGTTGAGAGTGCTAGGCCTTTTCTCATTGGAACGGTGAAGGATAAGGGGTGACTTGATAGAGGTTTATAAGATGATCAGGGGAATAGATAGAGTAGACAGAGACATTTTCCCCAGGACAACAGAGTGTTACAAGGGGGCATAAATTTAAGGTGAAGGATGGAAGGTATAGGGGGGATGTCAGGGGTAGGTTCTTTACCCAGAGAGTGGTGGGGGCATGGAATGCGCTGCCTGTGGGAGTGGCAGATACAGAATCATTGGTGACCTTTAAGCGGCAATTGGATAGGTACATGGATAGATGCTTAAGCTAGGACAAATGTTCAGCACAACATTGTGGGCCGAAGGGCCTGTTCTGTGCTATATTGTTCTATGTTCTATGTTCTAATGTTATAATAGATATGAAAATATGGGGAAAATACTGATTAAATATTCAAGCCAAGTAATTGCAGCACACAAACTGTTCACTCTGCATAACTCTGTTCTGTCTATCTTGAAGCTTCCTATGTGAATGGACTGTTTTCTTCAAAGGCTGAGGTGTGACCTGATAGAAGTATATATTATGAAAGGCACACTTATATAAAATACGATGATTTCTCTGAGTAGGATATTCACATAATCTTCTCCAGGGTGGAAGTATCAAATTCTGGAGGGTATAGTTTTATGTTGAAATGGCGACACTCTGAAGGATATGTGTGAACTAAATCATTTGTTTTGACAGAGAGAGCGCGAGGTGGCTGGAATGTGCTCCTGGGGAGATGATAGAAATAGACAAGATAACAATGTTTAAGCTTCATTTACACAGACACATGGACAGACAGACAACAGAGGGTTATGGAGCATGTGCAGACAGATGGGATCTGTTTAGAATGACATCATGTTTACCACAGAAAGATTGGCCATAAGTTCCATTCCTGTGCTCTGCCCTTTTGCAATTTCAGGCATACCTTTCATTGGTTTGAGGCTTTGCCCATTCATTCAAAGGAGCTATTCAATGGACACAATCCACATCACGTTTCCCAACATTTTTTAATATCTCAGGTGCTGTGTGATCATTTAATAGAACATTCATACATGCTCCAAAATTCAATAGTTTTATGAAGTGAAGATGAGTACTGCATAAAGTAATCAAGGGGTATGTGCCCCCAAAGTCTGCATTATCATGATATCACAATCAACCTCAAAAATTGAAAACCAGTTTTTGGAGCATTCTTAAAAGGTGTTGGAAATTTAATTTTAAACATGAATTGTCTACACCTATCTATCCGTTATACACCAATCATCATACAATTTCCAAGAAAGCCGAGGGCCTGAAGCCTGACTGTGTTGTACATAATTGGAAGGAAGGTTCCCTCATCCCAGAAATGATCCAAGAGGACGATGGTGATACCATCCCATCCCAGGGAATTTGTTCAACCTCAGCAGGTGTCTCTCAGTGACCTGCCTTTGGTTTCTTCATCACACTGCAGCTCTGCCTCCTGGGAGCAGCTGATTGGATATCCTGTGTCAGATGTTTCAGACTGAGAGTTGCACGCTTTGTAGCAATGTTGAGTTCATGTTTCAGATTCAATAAATTCTGCTCAGATTGGAGTTTGTGTAGTTTTACAAACATTCATCAATTACTAAGAAACTGAATTGATTTTTATCCATAATTTATAATCACGTTTCCCTTTTCTCTCTCTTATAGTGAATCTATTGGCCATCCTGATCTTGTCCAAGGGAAAATGCGGTGTTTCCCCTTGCACCACACGCTATTTGGTGGCAATGGCAACGACAGATCTACTGTTCATTATATTTGAGATTATAATGTACCGATTCAATAAGTACTTTTTCCCTCGGAATTTTCTGGACATTACCCCTGTTTGCGCTGTTCGCTATGCCCTCCGCCGTGCGGTCACAGATTGCTCTGTCTGGTTTACTGTTGCCTTTACTTTTGACCGTTATATCGCCATTTGTTGCTCGAAGCTGAGATCAAAATATTGCAATGAGAAAACCGCAGTTGTGGTTCTCGCAACTAGTGGCATTCTGCTCTCGCTGAAAAATATTCCAATCTACTTTAGATTTCGGCCTTATGAGATTTTCAACAATATACCCTGGAAATGTTGGAACACACGAGCTTATTATCATGATCCTGTATGGAGGGGATTTAAACGATTTGAAAAGGTTCTAACCCCAATACTCCCATTCATTTTAATTTTGCTGTTGAACACTCTAACTATCAGACACATTGTTATGGCCAGTCGTGGTCGTAAAGTACTGATGGGTCAGAAACAGAGGCAGGATCACTCTGACACTGAGATGGAGAGCAGAAGGAAGGGTATGATTTTACTGTTCACCATATCTGGCAGCTTCATCTTTCTGTGGCTGTGGTACCTCTTAGATTATTTTGGAGTTTTAAAGCATTTGTTAGATGATGACTCTGAATATAGGTTTGAAAAAATTGCATATATGCTTCGGGATTTAGGTTCCTGCACAAATACTATTATTTACGTATTCACACTTTCCAAGTTTCGGGAGAAAATTCGGAACACAGTGAAAGCTCTTTTCTCCTAAGTTGTTTAATGGGACCTGCAGCAAAATCCATTGGGAGCAATGGGGGACTAATGCTGATTGTTCGAAATCGGAAAGAAAATGCCTGGAGGAGGAACTAAAAAAAAATTAATTTTTGCAAGGTTTGTGAAGGTTTGTAGCTCAGGTTGAGGTTTAGGGTGTAGGTTTGCTCACTGAGCTGTAGGTTTGATATCCAGACGTTTCATTATCTGGCTAGGTTACATCATCAGTGGAGACCTCCAAGTGAAGCGAAGCTGTTGTCTCCTGCTTTCTATTTATATGTTTGTCCTGGATGGGGTTCCTGGGGTTTGTGGTGATGTCATTTCCTGTTCGTTTTCTGAGGGGTTGATAGATGGTATCTTGGTCTATGTGTTTATGGCGTTGTGGTTGGAGTGCCAGGCCTCTAGGAATTCTCTGGCATGTCTTTACTTAGCTTGTCCCAGGATAGATGTGTTGTCCCAGTCGAAATGGTAGTTTTTTTCATCCCTGTGTACGGCAACGAGGGAGAGAGGGTCGTGTCTTTTTGTGGCTAGCTGGTGTTCCTGTATCCTGGTGACTAACTTTCTTCCTGTTTGTCCTACGTAGTGTTTGAGGTAGTCCTTGCATGGAATTTTGTAGATGATGTTGGTTTTATCCATGGGTTGTACTTGGTCTTTTAAGTTTGTTAGTTTTTGTTTGAGAGTGTTAGTAGGTTTGTGTGCTACTAGGATTCCAAGGGGTTCAAAGTTTGTGAGAAGATTTGTAGCTCGTGTGCTCATTGTTGTGGTTCTGTTCGCCGAGCTGGGAATTTGTGTTGCAGACATTTCGTCCCCTGTCTAGGTGAGATCCTCAGTGCTTTGGAGCCTCCTGTGAAGTGCTTCTGTGATCTTTCCTCCGTCATTTATAGTGGTTTGAATCTGCCGCTTCCGGTTGTCAGTTCCAGCTGTCCGCTGCAGTGGCCGGTATATTGGGTCCAGGTCGATGTGTTTGTTGATTGAACCAGTGGATGAGTGCCATGCCTCTAGGAATTCCCTGGCTGTTCTCTGTTTGGCTTGTCTTATAATAGTAGTGTTGTCCCAGTCGAACTCATGTTGCTTGTCATCTGAGTGTGTGGCTGCTAAGGATAGCTGGTCATTTCGTTTTGTGGCTAATTGGTGTTTATGGATGCGGATCGTTAGCTGTCTTCCTGTTTGTCCTATGTAGTGTTTTGTGCAGTCCTTGCATGGGATTTTGTACATTACATTGGTTTTGCTCATGCTGGGTATCGGGTCCTTCGTTCTGGTGAGTTGTTGTCTGAGAGTGGCAGTTGGTTTGTGTGCTGTTATGAGTCCTAGTGGTCGCAGTAGTCTGGCTGTCAGTTCAGGAATGCTCTTGAGGCATGGCACTCATCAAGGGTCTTAGTAGCCTGGCTGTCACCAGACAGAACCACCATTTCGACTGGGACAACACATCTATCCTGGGACAGGCTAAGCAAAGACATGCCAGAGAATTCCTAGAGGCCTGGCACTCCAACCACAACGCCATAAACAAACACATTGATCTAGATACCATCTATCAACCCCTCAGAAAACGAACAGGAAATGACATCACATGGAACCCCATCCAGGACAAACACATAAATAGAAAGCAGGAGACAACAGCTTCGCTTCACTTGGAAATCACCACTGATGATGTTACCTCGCCAGGTAAAGAAACGTCTGGAGAGCAAACCTACACCCTAAATATAATTATTGACTGTGTGAGCAGTTACGGTGGAATGTTCAGTCGGAAATAAACTCCCAGCATTAGCTGGATATTGGAGCGAGCCCGTTATGAAATCTGACACCTGGGGCACCTCAAGTCAGTGAGGAGGAAAAAGATCAATAGGACAATCAAATACATTTAATCTTGTGACCTAAATATACATGAACGGTATAAATTAGTCATACAAAATAAGATGAGAGTCTTATTAAAGCTAAAGTTTGAATGAGTGTCCGAAAGGGACTGGCAGGTGGGAATGACACTTCCTGGAGCATTTGGAGGGAAGTGAAGTGTAAAATAATCCTCCAACTGCACTGTTTGGATTGTTCACTCATCATATTTATTCAGAAAGATCAAAATATACTTGAAAAAGCAAATTCTGGAGATATAAGAGACCCTCTTGGGTCAATTCTTGTTATCACTTTGTTACTATCTTTCTTACGACATTTATTCCTGTCATTATTACCTCTATTATGACTATAATTATTCCCATTACTATTACTTTCATTTGTGTGTCGTTTGGCAGAATTCCCACCTCTTCTTGTTGTGACCATTTTCATATGTAGAGTGCGGTTCAGTTTATGACCAACAATAATCCACTGGTGCTGGAGTTTGGAAGCTTGAAAGCTGTCATTTCTGAAAGATGTAAGATTCTTCAGCAGAGGTGAAAGAATATTATTCCTTAATATTGTTACTTAATATAAAAGGAAATATCACACAAGTCGTTCCCATCTGAATCTAACTGTACATAGCGTGCACTACTAACACAATACCAGACGCTGCGGTGTCGTGCTCTCACATTTCTGCCACTACGCTCTGAGGCCTGAATCTCTGGGTTTACTTGTCTTCATTTTGTGAACGTTCTTGAGGTTCCAGGCATGGTGGCTCTCCCCAGTATATTAACAATAGCCTACACTGTTGCTGCAGCAATAAGAGATAGTAATGACAATACCAGAAGCCTTGAAGACATGCTACACCTGTTCAGATAAACTCAGACAGGCTTCCCAGTTGCCAGCAGAAACTGCTCTTCAGTTAGCAATACAATCCATTTGGCCGTCTTGCTTCCTAAGATTGTTAGAACATTTATTCCATTGAGCGCGCAGGCTGTTCGAATAGTTCTCAACTCTCCTTCCATTTCCTCTTAAAACTTTGATTCAATTACTGAATAAAAATCTATCTAACTCCAACTTGAATTTCTCAATGACTCAGCATCGAATACCTCTGTGGTTCCTTAAAGTTTTGATCAGAATACTTACAGTGTGGAAACAGGCCCTTTGGCCCAACAAGTCCATACCGACCCGCCGAAACGTAACACACCCAGACCCATTCCCCTACATTTACCCCTTCACCTAACACTACAGGCAATTTAGCATGGCCAATTCTCCAAACCTGCACATCTTTGGACTGTGGGAGGAAACCAGAGCACCCGGAGAAAACCCACGCAGACAGGAGGAGAATGTGCAAACTCCACACAGATAGTTGCCCGAGGTAGGAATTGAACCCGGCTCTCTGGCACTGTGAGGTAGCAGTGCTAACCACTGTGCCACCGTGCCGCCCACCAAGAAACCTGGAGCTTAATGTGACCAAAATTGTGACATACCTCACAACCTTCCTTCAGAGCATCAGAGCTGTGATACAAGGAGATGATTTGCATGTATAACCACACACCCAGGATCTTTTCAGTGAGCTGCTGGCAACAACTATAGCTCCATCGCAATCATCCATCATGGCTGATGTTGGGAGAAGCCTGGAATTCTGAGGAATGGCTGCCCACAGAATTCATGTCTTGGATGGATTCAGAATGGGTCAATCATTATACATGAAACATCAGCTCTCCTCATGGCTGACAGCAGGGGCTGGTTATCAGGCTAGGCCCACACTCTCCTCCGAGCCAATTGGACTGTCCATATCACCTTAAAACAATTGGTTGTGAGAGTCACATTTGTACTCCCCTATACCAGATTGGCCAGAAATACTTTTTTTATTGATGGTGTGGTTATCTTCCTCTACTACCTTTCTGAGCAGTGCATTTCAAAATCCCAATATTTTCTGGACAATTTCTTTTTCGTTTTTCCCTCAAATCCCCTCAAATTGTCCTGATGTTCTGCGTTGAATTATACCCTCTTGTTATTGATCGTTCACACAAGGATGGGTGGTTTCTGACCCAGTCTACTCAGGAAATTTGAAATCACAATCATGTGCCCCATCAGCCTTCTATTCGTGTATGAAACCTGTCTGCAGTTTTGTCTCTGTCCTGATTTACAAAGGTAGTGAAGATCGCCCATCTGGTTTACTGTTCTTTTCATTTGTTCTGAATAATATTTGCACATTTATTGCCAAAATCTGAATAGATATTTTGCAATAAGGGAGCGTTGTTTGTGGTTCAAGCAACAACCTGTATTTTCCTTGTTCAAAATGAAACATCTTGTTCTACTTTGTTAGTGATGCTGGACAATACAGAAAAGAATCATTGTACAAAGCTGAGTTTGCTTTTAAACTGATTTCAGTGCATTGATTTGTTTGGTCTGATGCAATGTTATTTCCTCGCTCACATTTGCCTCTACATTTCTGGTTAATGTTTTTTGACATGGAGATATATTTTCACGGGAAATGGAATGTGGAATGTGGAAGGGATGGAAGGCTTAATGAAAGTGACTTTGGTACAGAGATGGACAGCAGAAAGAAATCTATACACTTACACTTAATGATATGAGATGTCTACCAACTCTTGAGATTGGTTGGTGTTGTGTATTTCTTACATTATAGCAGCAGCAATGTAGTGCTTTGCAATAAAAACTATGATAGTAACTGAAGTTGCTATTACTGGAGTGACTCGGTGCAAGTTCAGAGAACAGATCAATTAAGATGCAAATCATCAAGTTAACAGAGTTGCACATTTAATTAATAAAAAATAACAAATGTGTGAATTCCAGAGTCAGAATTTTGAAGGAATCAACATGTCTGGGTATAAGGAGGGGCAGAAATAGACTCAGTCTTGTTCACATCAGCACAGTTTGAATTTCAGTTTTCCTCAGCTGCTGAAAATCTGAAGAAAGTCATCAGTCGATGCAAAGTGTCAAACTTCCTGGAAATCATCATTCATCAATTTATTCAAAAAAATAAAATGAGGAAATGCATGACTACCTCGAGTTTACTTCCATTCAACCTGTCTCATCGCTGCTGCTTCAGTTTCTCATTGTTATGACACAGAGGTGAACCCCTCTTTAAATTAAACCAAACACTCAGAGAAGCTTACCTTGCCTCATAATCTGTTAAAATATGAGTGAAAGAGAACTTCCAAATCCTCTATTTAAAGAAAATAGCATCAATTTATACTTAAGATTAAAAGTAAACATTAAAAAAACAACTTCTCACAACTCTAAAACCCTCTTTCTCTGAATTGTTTACTATCTGCCTCCAACTTTGTAACAAGATGCTCTTCCAATAAGTCACTTCACAGCCAAATGTTACATCTATACATTTTTCCATTACATTCTGGGACTCATAGTTTTGGTTATTGCTGAGTTGGGAAGTCAATATAAAGGTTTTGTTCCCTGTCTAGGTGTCATCTTCAGTGCTTTGGAACCTCCTGTGAAGCGCTGCTGTACTGTGCCATCTGGCATTTATTTGGTTCCTTTCCTACTGCTTCTGGTTTCTGGTTCTGGTTGTTCATGGTAGTGGCCGGTATATTGAGTCAAGATCTATGTGTTTGTTGATGGAGTTTGTGGATGAGTGCCATGCTTCTAGAAATTCTCTGGCTGTTCTCTGTTTAGCTTGTCCTATGATTGTTGTGTTGTCCCAGTCAAATTTGCAGTCCTGGTCATTTGCGTGTGTGACTGCTAGGGAGAGCTGGTCATGGTGTTTCGTGTCTAGTTGATGTTCACAGATATGGATTGTTGGTTGTCTGCTTGTTTGTCCTATAAAGTGTTGCATGCAGTCTTTGCATGGAATCTTGTAAATTATGTCTGTTTGATGAGTATAGGCTCTTCTGTCCAGATGAGTTCTTGGTTGAGCGTTAATGAGTTGTCATGAATCTGAGTGATCGGAGAAGTCTGATTGTCAGTTCCATGACGTTTTTTATGCAAGATATCATGGCAAGTGAGTTAGTTTGTGGCATGTCCTGGACTTACAAAGGATGAAATCAGAAAGAAACAACACCCCAAGATTTTATGGATTACCCAAAATACACAAACCAGACATACGCCTGAGGCACATTGAGGCACTCCCTCGATCTCCATCACATAAACTGGAAAAGGAACCTCAACTAAAACTGAATAATCTTACTCGTGGATCCAAACACTCCACACAATCATCACAGGAATTCCGAGACAACACCGAGAACATTAACACAGGCAAGGATGAAGCAATGATCTCATTTGATGTAACAGCACTGCTTACTTCAATTTACAAAACTCGAGCCAGAGACAGACAGTGGCTGACCTCCTGAACAAGCAGAACAGATGGGAAACCTATCGACATACTCAAACTACTAGACCTGTGCTTGACTTCACTGTCAATAATGAAATATATAAACAGATCAATGGAGCATCTATGGACTAACGCATCTCGGGGCTCAGAGCAGAAGCAGTGATGGGAGGACTGGAACAAACAACTCTCCAACAAATCCAATCCGAACACTGGATCAGATATGTGAACACTTCTGTTATCATGAAGAGAACATAAATCATGAACACACACCGGGTTATCAACAACATGTTCACAGGAATCAGATTGATGAAAGAGGAAAATAACCAATTGTCTATTGTCGAACTAACATTTAACTCTCAATCCTGGATGTGATGGTAAAAAGCACACAGAATGGTGAATGCACCACAAACTTATACAGGAACGCCACATGCACTGACAACAACCACCCAAGAAGCTGCATTAGGACCCTGTTCTAAAGGCCTACAACACACTGCAGCACACCCGACCTATGAAGGGACGAAGAACACCTCGACAGAGCATTCGCCAGAACTTCATCCGTAGATGTCAAACAGACAAACAATGTGACACGGGCGCGCCACAAACTCACTCACTAACCACCCTACCTTATAGAAAAACTGTCTCAGAACTGACAGCCAGACTTCTCCAACCACTCAAGATTCATGACAGGGCATAAAACAGCATCCACATTCAGCCAACAATTCATTAGCATAAAGAGCTGATACCCATCATGAGCAAGACAAACACAGTTTACAAGATTCCATGCAAAGCCTGCACATGGCACATTATAGGATTAACAGGCAGAACACTAGCAATCCGCATCCATGAACACTAACGAGCCACTAAACGCTGGAGTACGACTGGAACCGACTGTTTCCCTTACTCTGGCACATCCACAGCTGGTGCTCTGCCTGTTTTGTATTTAATTGCATCCTGGCCTAAATAATCAAAACAAAAAAACCCAGCAAAGTATGTGTGAAGAATATACCAAACTTTGCATTTTTACACTTCATCTGATGAAGATGTAAATAACATACACCTCTCATATTCAGTCCTGAATGAGCCCAGATATCCTGGAAAATGGTGTTACTGGCATGTGGAATATTAAATGGGAAAAGGAAAAGAAAAACAACAGAAAAATACACGACTGTACTGAGCCAGTCCTCTGACTTGACAGGCTGTGACGCAAGTTTTCTTAAGGAAACAGATCAGAGGGGGACTGATAGCACACAGAACATAGAAACATACAGTACAGCAAAAGGCCCTTCAGCCAACCATGTCTCTGCTGACAATAATTCAATGTTAATCTAATTCCATCAGGGCTGCACAGGACCCATTTCCCTCTATTCCAGCCTGGACACATCCCCATCTAAATGCCTCTCAGGTGTTACTATCACGTCTGCAATTATCACGGGACCTTCTAGGCATCTACCACACATTGCAGGAAAGAAACTGTTGCCTCACACACTTCCTTTAAACCTTCACCCTCTCACCTTATCAATAAAACCTTGTATTTGACATTTCCATCCTCGAAACATGACTCCGACTCTGTACTTTATTCCTGCTTCTCATAATGTTACACACGAAGCCTCCACCTCCTGCCTATGGGGTGATAACCAGAACAGCATTCCCTACTGCACTGGAACCTAACTGTTTACTTACAGCTGCCAACCGGCATGAGTTGCCAACTTTTATATACAATGTCCCAATGAATGAACACAGGCATGCCATACACCCTCTACAGCACCTTATCGACATGTACTTCCACTTGTAGGGAGCTGTATCCTGTCACTCCGAGATCCCTCTGTAAATCAATTCTCCGAAGGATCCTGTCATCGACTGTATTATTTCCTCTTGTATTTAACCTCCAAAAATAAACATGCAACATAGAACTGAAAAAACACGGGAATGGGCCCTTTAGCCCAGAAAGTTGTGTTAAACTTGATGCCAAATTAAACTAATCATTTCTGCCTGTCTTAGCCCTCCATCCCTTGCATATTCATGCATATTTATATCTAAAAGACCCTTAAACACCCCGATCATACCTACCTCCATCACGACTCCTGGCCGCACGTTTAAGACTCCAACCACTCTCTGTGTAAAAAGACATTGAACTAACCCCCTCTCACCTTGAATGCATGCTCCCCAGTATTAGACATTTCAATTCAGAGGCAAATACTGTGACCATCAATCCTATCTGTACATCCCATAATCTTATATATTTCTATCAAATCTCCCCTCAGCTTACACCCCTCCAGAGAAAGCAACCTAAATTTTTTAATCTCCCCTTATAGTTCATCCCCTCTAAGCCAGACAGCATCCTGGCAAACCTCTTCTGCACTCTCTCCAAAGCCTCCACTTCCCTTTTGTAATGTGGCGTACAGAACTGAATCCAAAGCTCTAAGTGTGGTCTCTTCAGATAAAACAGATGGGCTACAGTCTGATACACGCCCCTCACGTCTGAGTCAGAGACAGAAGAATTGGACCGGAGGTGAGAACATCCCAGGAGAAGCTACATGGTAAGGAACAGGCCTCCATCCCTGGGACTGGGGCCAGGTAGATTTCATTGACAATGAGATCTTTGCTTGGGCTTGTTCCCCTGGGCCAGAGAGCCCTGGCTAATGGGTACATCCAGGAGATTCAGAGAATCACCTCATTCTAGGGCCTGGTTCTGAGCAAGGGAGGCAGACTCCATGTACCGTACACGTGTAAAGGAAAGGTGACTTGGTGACTGGGTACCAGTCTCATTGGAGTTACTTCACCTGTCTAAATATTTATAATTATCAGACACACCTATCATATTGATTCTTCAGTTCCCGTTTTGTCGATCTCATCCTACCTTTCTCATTGGTTAGCAACTTATCGTTCTTGCAAACGTTTGGAATATCTATTATGCAGAATAGTTGCACATTCTGACAAAAATGCATTTCATCGATATTCACAGATTATACACAATCTGTTTCTGACATTGATTTGCAAAGGTATCGTTATCCATAAAGAAAGTTATTTCATGAACATTTCACTTCAACAATCTCGAATTATTTCCGTACAGATTCAGCCATGTTCATTTTCCATCTCCTGTCCACTCAAAAGAATTCTCACAGAGTCGAACATTGATCCTCAGCCGTACACAGGACGGAACAGAAATGAATGATCAAACCCACTAATCTGACAAGGGAGGAAGAAAACTTCAATGAAAGGAAAGACCACCCATTGGTGCTTTCCATATTTATAAAGAAACGCTCTTTCATCACCACAAATGTGTTCAGATGAAACTGGGGGAAAGACAAAGTCGTGAAGATTATAAAAGGGTGAAACAATGTTGGGTATGTGTACCAACAAGTCTCTAAGCAGCATTACATTGAGTGAGGCCTCTGGTCACTAATTTCACGAATGTTCATTCTCTGAATAGTCTCCAGTGTGTGACTCAGCTCGGGCCATGAATTCTGGCAACGCGGCAACTTTGAGCCAAATGTGGAACTTCATTCAAGGCTTTCGAGGTTTTATTGAAGTTTTACGAAGCCCAATGCCTGAACCACTGAGGAGCATTACCGACCACAGAGTTAGTGTTCTGTCAAATCAAAGTCGTGTTTCATGATGTCTCTGAAATGTGTGCTGTCCATCAAGGAATCACCATACAATTAAATACAATAAAATAAAGAACTGCAGATCCGGGGAGTCTGGATAGAAGAATAAAGGGAGACACAGCAGGTCTGGCAGCATCCTGAACAGGAACTGCATTAATGTTTCAGAGACAGTGATTCTGCATGGAGTATCTCATGGCCAACTCAGCAGATAGCTCATCATTATGCTGTAGTGCAGCACAAAGATTTTCCTGTTCACCATATTGAGAAATGAAAAGTATTTTTTACTTAATGACGTCAGTCTGAACAACTGCTGTGCTTTGATCTTCTTGGAATAAATATTTAAATCTATGTTTACATACCTTTTCTATTGATTATCTGATTGAATAATTTTGCCTCAGTCAGAGCTCAGTATCTCTTATGGATTAAATCATTTCTACAAAGTCAGAATTCAGGACAGTTTTACAGAGCGATTTAACGCAGCACAAGAATGAGATGTGAAGGATAACATTTCAGGTCTAAGTGTTTTCTGCTGTAGCCCGATATACCTGAAGGATTTTAATGCCTGGGTTCTGACAACAATATGCCGACCGATTTTCTCAGGGAAGAAATTTCAAACGATAAGAAGATCAGTTTCAGGATGTACAAAGTTAAAAACCACACAACACCAGGTTATATCCAACAGGTTTAATTGGAAGCACTCGCTTTCGGAGTGTCGCTCCTTCATCAGGTGGTTGTCATGATGAAGGAGCGATGCTCCGAAAGCTAGTGCTTCCAATTAAACCTGTTGGACTATAACCTGGTGTTGTGTGGTTTTTAACTTTGTACACCCCAGTCCAACACTGGCATCTCCAAATCAGTTTCAGGATGGACGGTGACATGAGAGAAACACAGTCTGTAGCTGAAGTTCACTTCATATGTTTGAGCTGAAAAGAAATATCAAAATGATTCAAGAAATAATCAAAACACAAACAGTGTAGGAAAGGTACAATACAGTCAGTTTGTGATTTGTGTTTTGGCGGACTCTATTGTGATGATTGAAAAAGGCTGAGTTTCAGAAACATGGGCACATTGTCCCATTTGGTGACCTGCCATATTTAATGACTATCAGGTCCGATGTACCCGGGTGGAATATATGAATGTAACGTCAGGCTATTTGGAATGAAACATCTCCAATGAACCAATTAGGTCATCAAAGAATATTCCAGCCCTCTTATACAGTTAGATAAGTTGGTTGTCAGCCAAACCTAGATCAAAGTTCAGATATTAATTGTTCATTACTCTTGAACTTTCTGTGTTTTAATATGATATGATAATTTGATAAAACATTTTACAAATAATGATGTTTTGTTTTATTTGCATTCTCAAAAACACACTTTTACATTCATTGCATGCCCAGACATATGTTCCAAAGGAGATTCTCTTGACGGATGATCAATTACTTTCCTAATGGATGACAGAATCATGGATTCCTCAGAGTGGAATCACTTGGCCCAACACGTCCACACCAACTCTCTGAAGAGTATCCTAAGTAGAATCATTCCCTACCATTCTACTCTCCATTTACCCTAACCTACACATCCCTGAACACTCTGGGCTATGTTAGTGTGACCAATTCACCTAACCTGCACATCTTTGGATTGTGGCAGGAATCCGGAGCACCTGGAGGAAACACACACACACATGGGGAGAGTGTACAAACTGCACACAGACACTATCCCGAGGCTGGAATCGATCCCAACTCCCTGGCACTGTGAGGCAGCAGGTGCTAAATACTGAGCCACTGTGCCTCCCAAGGCAGACTCTTGTCTAACTATGGCAATGCAGTATAGAATGGACAGGCCAGTCTGACACATATAGTTTCTTGCTGGAGTGTGGTTATCTGTCCATTTGATGCCAAGGAATCCTATCAACTCACAAACAACATCCTTCCCAGCATGCAATTCACTAAGGAAGAAGAAAGCAGCAACACGGGTGAATTGAGACAAAATACCACATAAAGACTGTCAAAAGCACTACATAGCGCAAACAGGAAGGAAATTAGCCACCAGGGTACATGAACACCAACCAGCCACCAAGAGGCATGACCAGTTATCACTTGGACAGACACATGGACAATGAAAGACCCCAATTCAACATAAGGTATACATACATTTGGAAAGAGAGGGTTTGGTTAGGAGTAGTCAGCATGGCTTTGTGAGTGGGAATCAAGTCGCATAAATCGGTCAGAGTTCTTTAATGAAGTGACCAGGAAAATTGACCAGGGTAGGGCAGTAGAAGTAGTCTATATGAATCTCAGTAAAGCGTTTGATAAGGTTCCACATGGTAGGCTGCTCTGGAATGTTAGATTGCATGGAATCCAGTGGGAGCTGGCAAATTGGATACACAATTGGTTGGATGGTCAGAAGCAGAGTCTAATAGTGGAAGGATGTTTGTCACACTGGAGGCCTCAGGGGTCAGTCCTGGGCCCATTCCGTTTGAATGAGAATGTACTAGACATGATTAGTAAGGTTTCAGATGATAATATAATATCGTCGACCATGAGGAAGGTTATCAGAAATTGCAGAAGGTTCTTGATCAGCTGGAGAAGTGGCCTGAGAAATGACAAATGAAGTTTAATATAGATAAGTGTGAGGACTTGCATTTTGGAGAATAAAATCAAGGAAGGAGTTTCATAGTGAATGGTAGGGCCATAAGGAGTGTAGTGGAACAGAGGGACCTTGGAGTTCAGGGACATGGTCCTCTGAAAGAGGAATCCCAGGTAGAGAGGGCAGGGAAGAAGGCTTTTGGAACACTGGCCTTCATCAGTCAGGGCATTAAGCACTGAAGTTGGGAAGTCATGTTGCAGTTTTATAGGACATTGGCGAGGCCGCACTTGGAGTATTGTGTTTTGGTCTCCTTGCTGTCAGAACGATGTTATGAAACAGGAAAAAGTGCAGAAGAAATGTACAAAGCTGTTGCCAAGATCCAACGGCCTGAGTTACAGGGAGAGGTTAGACAAGCTAAAACATTTATCTTTGGAGCGTAGTAGAGTGAGGGGGGATCTTATCAAAGGGTCTTATGTAAGATCATATGAGGCATGGATGGAGTGAATGCATCAGGTTTTTTTCCCCAGGGTTGGGAAATTGAGGACTAGAGGGCATCAGTTTAAGGTCAGAGGGGAAAGAATAAAAGGAACCTTAAGGGCAGGCCACTGTTGGAATATTGCGTGCAATTCTGGTCTCCTTCCTAGCGAAAAGATGTTGTGAAACTTGAAAGGGTTCAGAAAAGATTTACAAGGATGTTGCCAGGGTTGGAGGATTTGAGCTATGGGGAGAAGCGGAACAGGCTGGTGCTGTTTTCCCTGGAGCGTTGGAGGCTGAGGGGTGACCTTATAGAGGTTTACAAAATTATGATGGACTTGGATAGGATAAATAGACAAAGTCTTTTCCCAGGGATGTGTGAGTCCAGATCTAGAGGGCATAGGTTGAGGGTGAGAGGGGAAAATATAAAGGAGACCTGAGGGGCAACTTTTTCACGCAGAGGGTGGTACGTGTATGGAATGAGCTGCCAAACGAAGTGATGGAGGCTGGTACAATTGCAACATTTAAAAGGTATTTGGATGGGTATGTGAAGAGGAAGGGTTTGGAGGGGTAT
The DNA here is from genome assembly GCF_047496795.1 of Chiloscyllium punctatum. Taxonomy (NCBI): domain Eukaryota; kingdom Metazoa; phylum Chordata; class Chondrichthyes; order Orectolobiformes; family Hemiscylliidae; genus Chiloscyllium; species Chiloscyllium punctatum. Next base: position 49,715,409 of record NC_092780.1, read on the forward strand.
GGGCCGGGTGCTGGCAGGTGGGACTAGATTGGGTTGGGATATCTGGTCGGCATGGATGGGTTGGACCGAAGGGTCTGGTTCCATGCTGTACATCTCTATGACTCTATAACTTTAGACACAGAGGGTATTACACATGTGGAATGAGTTACCAGCGGAAGTGTGTGAGGTGGGTACACTGACAACATTTAAAAGGCACTTGGTCAATAACATGGATAGGAAAGGATGAGATGGACAAGGGTCAAGTGCAGGGACATGGACTGAGTATTGATGAGAATTTTGGTCAGCATGACCCAGTTTAGACCAAAGGGTCTCTCTCCATTCTGTAGGACTCTATGACTCTGTGACTGTGTAACTGGAACAATGTATCCATCCTGTGACATGCCAGTTACATTCACAGGAATTCCTGGAAGCCTGGCACTGAACCCGGAACTCCATGAACAAACATGTCGAGTTGGATCCCATAAACCAACTACTAAGAAACAGAACCAGCAGCAAAGCTGTAAATGACACGACCAACCCCAGCAGACCCGGACACTAAAACAGCAAACAGGACAGAACACCAATGCTTCACTGGAGGCTCACTGATTCTGTTCCCTCGAATGGTGAGGAAATGTCTGAGAATACACTTACCAGCTCAGTGAGCAAGTCAACAACCTCATCCACAACCTGAGCTACAAATTCCCATGAATACAGTGATCTGGGATTGTCTCGTGACTCTCCATCTAAACTAGAGAATGACCGTGAGGACATATTTCCTGCCACAGATGAGTCCAAAACAGGTTCCTGCTCCTCCCAGGGCACCATATTTACTACCTTTCCTTTCTGGAAACTTCAACATGAGGGTTGGAATGACCTTCCAATTCTGGATATGTCAGGAATAGCCAACATGGCTTTGTACCTGGGAAATCATGTCTCACAAACCTTATTGTGATTCTTGAAGAGGTGACCATGAAGATACATGAAGGCAGAGCGGTAGACATTGTTTACATGGGCTTTAGCAAGGTCTTCACCAAGGTTCTGCATGGTAGACTGGTTAGGAATGTTCAACCACATGGGGTGTATGGAGACGTAGGCAACTCTACACAAAATTGGTTTGATGGTAGGAGACGGGGTGGTGGTAGAGGGTTTTGGTTAAGACTGGAGACCTGCACCTAGCAGTGTGCTGCAAGGATCAACGCTGGGTCTACTGTTGTTTGTCATTTGGATAAATGATTTTATGAGAATTTCGGAGACGTGGATAGTACGTTTATACATGACACTGAAATTGATGGTAAAATGGACAGTGAGGAAGGTTATCTAAGCATTCAATGTGATCTTGATCAGCTGGTCTGGTGGGCTAATAAATAGCAGATGGAGTTTGATTTCGATAAATGTGAGGAGTTCCATTTTGCTCCGATAAACCAGGGTAGGTTTACACAGTTTCAGGCAGGGCCTTTGTCTTTAGGGGAGGGGGAAATATTTAAAACTGAACACGAGCTGCAATCTTTTCACACCGAAGTTTGTGCGTGTGTGGAATGAGCCACCAGAGGAGGTGGTGGAGACAGGTACAGTTACAACATTTAAAAGGCATCCAGATAGGGACATGGATAGGAAAGGTTTAGAGTGACACGGGCCAAACGCTGTCAAATGGGACTGCTGCACTTTATTAAATCTGGTCGGCATGGGCACGTTAGTCTGAAGAGTCTGTTTACGTGCTGTATAACTCTGTAATCTATCATCCAGATACTGACAGACAAACTCGTGGAAACAATGTACAATGTTCCAACAACTGAATACAAGAATCCAAATGTAGTCTGACCAATGATTTGCCGGGGTGTAGTATTACTCCTGTGCTTTCATGTTCTAACCCTCTGTTTATAAACCCAACGATCCGATAAGCCTTATTACCTGCTCTTGCCACTTGCCGGATAATCTTCATAGAATTATGCACATGGTCCCCTCAGTCCCTCAGCTCCTGTATTCCCCTCAAAATTGTGCCATTGAGCCTGTGGTTTCTGTTTGTACTTATTGGACCAAAATACACTCCCTCACATTTCTCAGCATTGACATTCATTTGCCAGGGATCTGTGCGTTTTGACCAACTTGTCATGGACCAATGGAGTTGATCGGTTTCGATAAGTTCCTGAATAAGAAAGCATTGGAGCACTATGGGCCTTAATATGGCAGGTGGAACTGGTTTAGTTTGGGAACATGGTCTGCATGGGCTGGATGGGCTGAAGGGTCTGTTTCCATGCTGCATGACTCTATTCTCACAATTCACAATTCTTCCTATCGCGGTAACATCGACACATTTAGAGAGTTTGCAACAACACCCATCTCTCAATCTGATGAGGCAAGGGTCTGAATACCAATCCCTGGAAAACACTAATTTCAACTCGTTTCCAAACTGGAAAATGCCAACCTACAGCTCCACCCTGTGTCTTCTCATTTCACCAACTTCAATTCCGTGCTGCCGAGGACTCACCAATCCCAGACATTTCTAATTTGGGAACCATCCTGCTGTGTGGCATCAAATGCTATTTGAAAGTTCCAATATACAACATCCACAGGAGTACTCTCATTCTCTGCCTGTGTCACCTCATCAAAGAACTCAAGTTTCTTTCTTGACATGATCTTCTCTTGGCAAAACCATGTTATCTGACTGGTATTAACTTATTTTTATCCAGTGGATATTTACCTTAGTCCGTATTATATTCTCTATCAGATATCCCACTATTGATGCCAAGCTAACATGTATATAGGTTCCTGTATTAACTTTTACTCCTTTCTGAAACAATGGTGTCCCATTTGCAATCCTCCAGTTCCCTGGCACTAATCCTGCGTTCAGAGAATCCTGGAGAATTTCTTTCAATGACCCTGCAATTTGCTCCCTTCATTCCTTCAGCAATCCAGGCTGTATCCTGCCAGGGCCAGGGAATTTCTCACTGGGAGTGCTGCAGGCTTTTCAACTCCTCTACATTAGCTGTGACTATAAATCCCAGCTGCTCAACACTCACATTTTCAACAAGACCATTGTCACCATTTCACAATCAGTAACGAATTTGGGAAGGACAGATGTAATGACTTCCTTTAGTACCCTACCTCTTGCTTCAGTGAGCATCTTTGCTGTTTGTTCAGTACGGGCCCTGTCAGAGAATTGTCCAATTTCAAATGAAGCTCATACTCAGACCTTGTGAAATTGATACGCTTTTTTATTTCACGGTATTAATGGAAAGGAGCCAAAGACCTCTCACATACAGAATGGTCATCACTCTACACAGAGGAGTCTCAGCCTCTACCCCAAAGTACAGGCATATCCAGGTTTTATAGGGATACAAGAGGTTGATTGTAAGACAATACAGTTTTAATTACAGTGGATAGTTTTACTGTATTGAAAGAGAGCTAACAATGTTTAACCAGTATCCATCAGTTAAACAATGGCAACAGGAGGTTCGCCCTGTCCACAGTAGGGCTCAGCTCATCCTCATTGATTAGTTTGGTGACATTTTGTCTGTAGAAGTATTGTGTCAGCTGGGGTCCCATAGAGACAGAGAGAGTCTTCGGGACTTCTGGAGGTGCTGTGTCATTGTGAGGGAGAGAATCTCATTCATGGGTTATTTAGAGAATGTGTTCCCTCCGATACGGTAATGTCTCATTCACAGTCAGTTCCTGGGGATAGCTCATGTGAGCCATCAATGGCATTATGGGAAGGCCCTCTTTTAGCTGGGGACAAAATGGTCATGAGACAAAATGTGTTCCCCTTCTTCACAATTCCCCCCTTTTTATAACCAGGACCTGCGGCAAAAGGGGAGACAACTCCCCACTTCCATATCCATCATTGGATTCTCAGACAGGGAGTGTGAGAGGTGTCTAGAGACAGCCTCCCTCCCGTGGCAGCCCGAGGGTCTCAGGGAGTGGGGGAATGGCTCATTCACAGTGTAGGCTGCCTGCTGAGGCTGCCTCTGTGGAGGGGCCGGGTGTCGCTGAGTCTGCCAGGGTAGTGTATGGGTGGAAACATTCAGCTGCTGCTGAGGGGCTGCTGCCCAACATTCCCTTACCCAGTGACCCCACTTCCCACATCGGGAAAAACAATGACTGCAGATGCTGGAAACCAGATTCTGGATTAGTGGTGCTGGAAGAGCACAGCAGTTCAGGCAGCATCCAAGGAGCTTCGAAATCAGGTCAAAACTCCTTGGATGCTGCCTGAACTGCTGTGCTCTTCCAGCACCACTAATCCAGACTCCACTTCCCACATACCCTACATTAATCCCTATTCCTGCCCCGACTTCTCTGTACCGGGCTCCGACTTGCTCCCTGGTATTCTGGCTGCACGAGCTGGGGGTATGCCTCCCTCTACTTCATAGTCTCAAACAGTCCCTATCTGTCCCAATTGTATCAAGTGGTTAGTGTATCTCCCCCTCCCCCCCACCCCCCTCATCTGTCTGCCAGGTTAGGTTGTGTGATTTATAACCTTGAGTATGCCGGGGCAGCATGCAGTTCACAAGAGTCTGCATCACTAACTTTTCATTTTCTGATAAAGGGATGCCCACTGAGGAGGCTCAGATATCCTTAAAGCCGGCAATAAAATCTGGGACTGACTTGTCTACCTTCTGCAGGTACTGGGGACCTTCCCCTGAAGTCAGCCTGTTGCCTTGGGGCTGCCTTAATGATGGTGTGACCAGGATTTTCGAACCAGTGATTGTGTTCATGTCGCTATTCCACTGTCCGGCTGGAAATTCAATAGACAGACGGGCAGGTGCCCAGTGACTCCTGTCAGCCAATTGCAGGAGAGTCTGGACATCCTGAGGATCTGAGACATCCTGGGGCATACCCCAGACCTCTGTGTGTGTCCAGGGCTTGTCCAGAGGTGTAGTGCATATCATGATGTGGGGGTATTGGTGGTCACGGGTCTGCGATCTCAAAGCTGCAGCCTCACGGTGTTTCCGTCTGGTGCTGGGAGTGGGGTCGGGTGCTGCCTGATCAGGGTGCTCTGAACCTGATGCCCACCCACCAATTGCCACCTCCTGAACTACCTGAGGTGCCATAATGGGGAGGGTGTGTGATCACCTGGTAATGATTGCAGTGAGCTTGTTTCCCAGTGGGTCTGGCTCTGGGGTCAGGAGGGAAATCTTAGGGGGGTGTATGGCAGCAGGGCAGTGGGCAGTGAATCGGAGGATGAAGTTGGGTCTGTGGCCTGATGACACTATGTAACTTCAGCGGGCTGATGTCCAGTCGCAACTTCCTTAAATTTGTCTCAGCACTGAAGCATCTACCCAGTGTCCCAGGATGGATCTCCATAACTGCCCACAATTTTTGTCCTCCCTTGGTCAATTTTGTCTGGTTTGAAGGAGCCCTGATATGGCTAATTCCTGTGGGACCAACTGTACAAATTGGTGCTAAAAGGGGTTACATATCTCCTGTCCCCAGTTTCCTTCCATACCATGTGAGCTGGTGATCCTGGTGTAACCAGAGGATCTCCTACCTTGTTCTTGCAGTACGCGGATTGATCATGGTGCTTCTGCATTTTCTGCGAGAGGGTCAGTGGCCGTGCACCACCCACCCCAGCAGGACAAGTTAGACCGGTCCCCCCAGGGGCAGTCCTTCTCTGGACATTATCGAGTCCCACAATCCCATTTACCTGTGAGGAGTCACACTGGGAACAAAGTACAGAGTACAGCACGGATGAACACAGACAGTACAGGACAAGCAGGGAGGACACACAGACAGGACAGGACACTGAATAAATAAACAAGACAAGCACAGGCGGCCTGGTCAAGTTCCCATGGTCTCCCTACTCTGAACCTGAGAAATTTAAAGCATAGATCTCTCTAATCTTCCCTCTCACTGGCCGTGCATTCTCTTACAGCACTAAATCACTGGCTCAGCTCAGTATCATGCTCAGAGCAGAATTATGAAAAATGTAGCAGGTATTAAATTGAGGTGATCTTTCCAGTCTACCTTCTTACCTCGTTGTCTGTCCTCTTACATTACAAGTATGCTGGTTCAGGTGAGGATCACGCAAGTGACCACATTTTGGGACAAGTTTGTAAACTTAAAAATTTAGGCATCTTTGCTGTTTTCCTTCTTGCCTTGTCATGTGTCCTCTTCCAGTACAGGTACGCTGGCTGACGGGAGGATCACACAAATGGTAACATTTGGGAAATTTATGTCTGGTCCTGATCCCCATATTAAGTAATGGGGCCTGCAAACTAACACCAAATTGTCAAAGAATTGTCCAATTTCAAATGTAGCTCGTACTCAGACCTTGTGAAATTGACACACTCAAAGTTTGTGAGAAGATTTGTAGCTCGGGTGCTCGTTGTTGTGGTTGTGTTCGCCAAACTGGGAATTTGTGTTGCAGACGTTTCGTCCCCTGTCTAGGTAACATCCTCAGTGCTTGGGAGCCTCCTGTGAAGCGCTTCTGTGATGTTTCCTCCAGCATTTATAGTGATACATTACAGAAGCGCTTCACAGGAGGCTCCCAAACACTGAGGATTTCACCGAGACAGGGGACAAAACATCTGCAACACAAATTCCCAGCTCGGCGAACAGAACCACAACATTGACATGCTTTTTTTATTTCATGTTATCGTGAGAAGGAGCTAAAGACCGCTCATACACAGAATGGTCACGCTACACAGAGGAGTCTCAGCCTATTCCCTGAAGTACAGGCATATCCAGGTTTTAGAGGGATACAAGAGGTTGATGGCTGATTGTAAGACAATACAGTTTTAATTACAGTGGATAGTTTTACTGTATTGAAAGAGAGCTAACAATGTTTAACCAGTATCCATCAGTTAAACAATGGCCACAGGAGGTTTGCTAATCAAAGACCATTGATTGACGATTCAGTATCACCCTGTCCACAGCGACTCGTAGGGCTCAGCTCATCCATAGTGATTAGTTTGGTGACATTTTGTCTGTGGAAGCATCGTGTCAGCTGGGATCTCATAGAGACAGAGAGAGTTTTCGGGGTCTTCTGGAGGTGCTGTGACATTGTGAGGGAGAGAATCTCATTAGCGGGTTGTTGAGAGAATGTGTTCCCTCCAATTCGGTAATGTCCCATTCACAGTCAGTTCCTGGGTAGAGCTAACATGAGCCATTAATGGTATTATGGGAAGGCTCTCTTTTAGCTGGGGATAGACTGGCTTCTGTGAACAAAATGGTCATTAAGCAAAATGTTTTCCCCTTCTCTCCCACCCCCACTCTATCCTTCACTAATATTTTATTATTAAAATGATTGAAGGACATTTTACTCTCTATGTTGAGAACAGCCCTCCATCCACACCTTATGCTTCCTCTGAGCCTTCCTTGTTGTAGCCTTAAGCTCTCTCCTGCATTTGAGATTCCCTTTTTGATATTTATTGCTATTTTCTATTCTGGTTTACATCATATACCTCGTCATTCTTCTTCATGTCCTTATCAATATCGTTAGTCATCCAGGGTCCTCTCGCTCTGGATAGCCAAGATTTATTTCTCATGGGTATGTACCCAGCTTGGACCCTTTTCAACCCTCTTTTGGAAGTCTCCCATTTGACGACCCATCAAAGAGATCATCCTTCCTCCCCACAATAACCGACACCACAGCAGCCCTTCCACACTTGCATACAGGATTGTCCTCTTGTAGACCCTGTACCTCAGAATGGGAAGTCCCTATTCCTGATCCTCTCCAGACCATGTCTCCGTGATGGGAACTACATTGCAGTTCCATGTAGAAATTCAAGCCCTTGGCATATTTCTATTAACTGTAATGCAGCAGCCAGTAAAGGAGAGGTTATCCAGCCTTGTCTAATACGTGTGAGAGGGATGAAGTATTAGGGAAATAGTAGCTAAGGTCCTCCACTTTGTAAGTCTCCTTTTCACAGTAATTACTTGCCTTTTAAAATGGCCAAGCACAGTGACCATGAGAATGGAATAAGGAATGGATGAATCTTGGCATAATCAAGAAACTGCCTGTTTCCCAGACAGTCACTATAACATAATACAGATTGTAACCTCGGTATTATCTCAGTGACACAATAACACCACATTTACAGGATTGTTTATTTTACATGCAAAACAACACTAGTGTATGAATTACCTCATGAGAATCTAATTAAAACGAGAAACATTATACAGTGGGAATTGGAGAAAAATGATATGATTGTGCACATTCAGGGTACAAATTATGCTGCCTCTTTCCTGAGAATTAGAGATAACCTATCAGTCCTATCTGATTGATTACCTCGTCTTTTTGCCTATTGATCTCTCAGCTGGCTTGCTAACAATACAAGAGGGCTACTTTACAAACTCTGAGTGGTCCGAGAATTCCCAAGTTCCCATCTGGTGCTGTGACTCGGTTCCCAACATAGGGAACATTTCTCTAGGCTGATTAAACAACCGAAAGTTTGTGTCAGACTCAACCCTGTGGTGGGGTCCCTTAGGTATTTTACCTTCAGACCACTCCTTGTGTCCCAAGAGATGATCTGCCCCTTGCCGAGTGAGACTTGGCCCTTGAAGGGATAAAAAGAACCATTTGGTCCGTCAGTTTTAGATACCTTTAAGTCTGTTCTGTTTTTGTTTAATATCGTCTGTTGAAATTTGATATGTTTTGTTTAATATGGCCATTTGAAATGTGAGACTTTTTGTTAATGTGTCCAGCTGAAATGTCTCTTTGTTTACTGTGGGGTGACCTTGGTGTTTCTGTGTTCCACACAGAGAACTGACTCTATCAGATATGGCCAGGAGAACCTTTTAGATCATTGAAAATGGAAGGGAGTCTCGGTAATTTTCTCACTCAGTTGTGTTAATATGGCCAGTGGAAATTATGAGATATTAGACACTCCGTTGTGTTCATATGATCGGTTAAAGTTATGAGGTTATAGAGAAAGGAGGACAAGGCCGGTTGATTTTTATTTTGAAGAGCACGGAGTCATAAGCTACAACGGGACAGTCCCTCGATGCAGTTGGAAAGACTTCTCCCTTTCAGACTATGTATGAGATAATATCTGATCAGGAAAATGATTCCTAGTGTTTGGAAGCCCCACAGATAAATTCGACATTTTGTTAAATCCTTTCACATGAATTGAGCAACTTGCTAAATGTTAATTGACATTTTAAAGGACACTCTGTTTCAATCGTTGAATGATTGTGATAGTGTGCATGTGAGAGACAGGCATGGGGAAATGATTCCAAAACTATGACTTATTCCAAAAAAAGGGTGAAACGGACAGAATAAACTGAGAAGCCACTGCCACCTGAGATAGAGCCAGACAGAGAGAGACACAGAGAGAGAGAGAGACTTGCTTTGAAGTGTTAACTCTTTGTGGTCTGTTTTGAATGAACATTTTGTTCATTGAGTCATAGAGCCATAGAGATGTACAGCATGGAAACAAACCCTTCGGTCCAACCCGTCCATGCCGACCAGATATCCCAACCCAATCTAGTCCCACCTGCCTACAACCGGCCCATATCCCTCCAAACCCTTCCTATTCATATACCCACCCAAATGCCTCTTAAATATTGCAATTGTACTAGCCTCCACCACTTCCTCTGGCAGCCCATTCCATACATGTACCACCCTCTGTGTGAAAAAGTTGCCCCTTAGGTCTCTTTTATATCTTTCCCCTCTCACCCAAAACCTATGCCCTCTAGTTCTGGACTCCCCGGTCCCAGGGAAGAGACGTTGTCTATTAATCCTCTCCATGCCCCTCATAATTCTCTAAACCTCTATAAGGTCACCCCTCAGCCTCCGACGCTCCAAGGAAAACAGCCCCAGCCTGTTCAGCCTCTCCCTGTAGCTCAAATCCACCAACACTGGCAACATTCTTGTAAATCTTTTCTGAACCCTTTCAAGTTTCACAACATCTTTCCAATAGGAAGGAGACCAGAACTGCATTTAATATTCCAACAGTGGCCTAACCAATGTCCTGTACAGCCACAACGTGACCTCCCAACTCCTGTACTCAATACTCTGACCAATAAAGGAAAGCACACCAAACGCCTTCTTCACTATCCTATCTACCTGCAACTCCACTTTCATGGAGCTATGAATCTACACTCCAAGGTCTCTTTGTTCAGCAAAACTCCCCTGGACCTTACCATTAAGTGTATAAATGCTGCTAGGATTTGATTTCCCAAAATGCAGCATCTCACATTTATCTGAATTAAACTCCATCTGCCACTTCTCAGCCCATTAGCCCATCTGGTCAAGATCCTGTTGTAATCTGAGGTAACCCTCTTCGCTGTCCACTACACCTGCAATTTTGGTGCCATCTACAAATTTACTAACTGTACCTCTTATGCTCACATCCAAACCATTTATATAAATGACAAAACGTGGAGGCCTTGGCAATGATCCTTGTGGCACTCCACTGGTCACAGGCCTTCAGTCTGAAAAACAACCCTCCACCACCACCCTCTGTCTTCTACCTTTGAACCAGTCCTGTATCCAAATGGCTAGTTCTCCATGTATTCCATGAGATCTAACCTTGCTAATCAGTCTCCCATGGGGAACCTTGTCGAATGCCTTACTGAAGTCCATATAGATCACATATACCACTCTGTCCTCATCAATCCTCTTTGTTACTTCTTCAAAAAACTCAATCAAGTTTGTGAGACTTGATTTCCCACGCACAAAGCCATGTTGACGACCCCAAATCAGTCCTTACCTTTCCAAACAAAATGTACATCCTGTCCCTCAGGATTCCCTCCAACAACTTGCCCACCACCGAGTTCAGGCTCACTGGTCTATAGTTCCCTGACTTGTCCTTACCACCCTTCTTAAACAGTGGCACCACGTTTGCCAATCTCTAATCTTCCGGCACCTCACCTGTGACTATCGATGATACAAGATCTCAGCAAGAGGCCCAGCAATCACTTCTCTAGCTTCCCGCAGAGTTCTCAGGTCCACCTGAGGATTTATCCACCTTTACCCATTTCAAGACATCCAGCACTTCCTCCTCTGTAATCTGGACATTTTGCAAAATGTCACCATATATTTCCCTACAGTCTGTATATTCCATATCCTTTTCCACAGTAAATACTGATGCAAAATAATCATTTAGTGTCTCCCCCATTTTCTGCAGCTCCACACAAAGGCCACACAAATGATTACATATCGTCTGACGTAATCTTTGTTTTTTCTGTCCCCTGGAACTCCTGATCTGGGAATGTTTTGATTTAAGTCTACATTTTGGAAATCCTTGTTGATTTTAACATGTTGCCTGTGCCTTTTATAAGTTTTGATCGTGCATGTTTCATGTTTTTTTTTCCCTTTTGAAGGGATTTTCTGCACTAATTTACATCTGTATCTGTCAGGATAGGTTCATTAAAAGAGATTAGAGTGGAAACATTGGTTCAATTTATCTCTTGGAATTTGATTTTATCACATTTGGAATTTCATTTTCTGGCCAGAGTTAATTTCCAAATAGGATAAACTAATCTTTTATTTCCAGGAATGGAATCACTTTTGAACTAAATTTTGTTCCCATTTTTGACTTTCTGAGAAAGCTGTTGGAGATGTGGGGGTGAATTTGAACGATATTTGGATTCTGTGGGAGATGCAGGGACACCAGCCCTTGTATGTGCTGTTGGAGATCGATAATCAGTTATGATTGTATTTTAAGAATCTCTACAGGATATACTTAAATAAAACTCTCCCTTCTCTGGAAATAACATGTCTTCTTCTGCTGTGGAATTAAGATGTCGACATTTCAGTCAGGATTCATGGTTAGAACATAGAACATGACAGGACAGTACAGGCCCTTCAGCACTTGATGTTGCACTGACCTGTGAGACCAATCTGAAGTCCATCTAACCTACAATTTAAAGTGATGTCCCCTAGTTCTAGCCATCACCATCTGAGGGAAAAGGCTCTCACTGTCCACCCTATCTAACCTTCTGATCATCTTATGTGTCTCAATTAAGTCACCTCTCAACCTTCTTCTCTCCAACGAAAACAGCATCACGTCCCTCAGCCTTTCCTCAGAAGCCCTTCCCTCCATACCAGGCAACATCCCAGTAAATCTCCACCGAACTCTTTCCAAAGCTTCCACATCCTTCCTATAATGCAGTGATCAGAACTGTGCGCAATACTCCAAGTGCGGCTGTACCAGAATTTTGTATAACTGCAGGATGACCTCATGGTTCTGAAACTCAATCCCTCTACTCATAAAACATAACTCATAACACACTGTATGAATTCTTAACAACCCTATCAATTTTGGTGGCAACTTTCATGAATCTATGCACATGGACACCACAATCTCTCTGCTCATCTACACAGCCAAGAATCTTACCATGAGCCAACTACTCTGCATTCCTGTTACTCCTGAGTGAATCACCTCACACATTTCCACAGTAAACTCTATTTGCCCCCTCTCAGTCCAGCTCTGCAGCTTATCTATGTCCCTCTGGAACCTACAACATCCATTGGCACTATCCACAACTCGACCAATCTTAGCGTCATCCACAAATTTCCGAACCCATCCTTCTCTCGCCTCATTCAGGTCATATATAAAACTGACAAACAGCAGTGGCCTCAAAACAGATCCTTATGATACACCACTAGTAATTGAACTCCAGGATGAACATTCCTCATCAACCACCACCCTCTGCCTTCTCTCAGATTGCCTATTTCTGATCCAAACCACTAAATCACCCTCGATCCCATGCCTCTGTATCTTTTGCAGTAGCCTACTGTGGGGAACCTTATCAAAAACCTTACTGAATTCCATATACACCACATCAACCGCTTTACCCTCACCCACCCGTTTGGTCACCTTCTCAAAGAACTGAGTAACGTTCGTAACCTACCCTTCACAAAACTGTGTTGAGTATTCCTCACCAACTTATTCCTTTCTAGATGATTATAAATCCTAACTCTTATAACTTTTTCTAACACTTTACACACAACCGAAGTAATGCTCACTGCTCTATAATACCCAGGGTTGTCTCTACTGCCCTCCTTGAACAAAGGGACAACATTTGATACCCTCCAGTCTTCTGGCACCATTCCTGTGATATGGATGTTTTTTTTTTGCTTCTTGACCCTATTCCTGACCCTTTCCGATAGTTTCACCTGCAAATATGTCATTTATTCTAAATATTTAATTACAATTATAGCAGCCAATGAAGCAGCTATTTTGACTTTATTGTTATTTTTATACAATTCAGCTTCTGGAATGTACAGATTGACCTGATAATTCTAATCATTATCTGTTATATCACTTATTTAGTTTGTTTTCAAATTTCTTAGGTTAATGACACTTTTTCATTTTTGATTTTGTCCGTTTTTATTTTAAGAAATGACATGATTAATCTTTTCCCTGTAAGTTTACAACTTAGCTTGTTCTCACTGAAATTAATATATTCATTTTCTGTCTGGCCTTAACCTTTTGAGTTTTTATTCAAGGTTTTGTGTCTTTTAAAATCTGTGAGATTAATGAGGGATAAATTTGAATTCCAGTCGTTTAAATCTAACCTTCAGCGACTCCGTCTTTTCAGCATGATTTAAATTGCTTTCACTTGTTTATTGAATGCAGCGTCAAAGGCCACTTTGGGTGTGGACTGTTTTATTTCTGTCAACTCTGCTTTGGTCACTGTCTAGTTTCATACGGGATATTTTCATAGTTTTATCAACCAACTTGTCTGATGTTCATTGTCCACAGAAAGTTTTGCTCAAGTGTTTCAGATTAATTTTAACTTCTTTTACAGTTTTTAAAAATTGTTATCTATTCGCTGAGTGGCATTTGAGTTATTTTGATCGAGACTGAATGTTAGTTAGTGTGCACTTATTAGGACAATCCAATTTTCTCAATACAAACCTAACCATATTATATTCATTTTGGGACATTTAGGTCTGTTTGTTATTCTTAATTGATAGTGCAATTTCTCAGCCATTTGTTCAACGCCGAACTCTCAATTATAGAACTTGGTTATTTTAGGGGTTTTTGTACCATTTTTATTATTCTTGAATTGCAAAATCAGAATGAATGACTTGACAAGTTTGATTGACTTTTATACAAACTGAGCTTTTTAACATCCATTTGGCATCAAAATTATAGCAACATGAGGGAAAGTGTAGGTAGCAGAGCAAGAGAAGAAACGTGAAGGGAAAGTGAGACTCTCTGTGTTCCTCATGCAAAGCCCTGGCACTGAAACTACAGGCTGAATAATCTTCTGTCCTGGAGCCATTTCTATTTTGACTTGAAAAGCTTGCCTCGGAGTAAGGCAAGTCTAATTGTTGGGATCATGTACACTGCTCTTTCTGAGTAGTATGGAGGCATGAATTCACATAGATGTTCGAATGGAATGTATTACTGACATTTCAAAAAGGATTAATTTATTATAGTACAGCAAAAGTTACTAAAGTAAGGTCACTCTTTGGGAAATTGCATCATAGGGCAGCATTGTGGCTCAGTGGTTGGCACTGCTGCCTCACAGAGCCAGGGACCCGGGTTCAATTCCAACCTCGGCTGACTGTCTGTGTGGAGTTTGCACATTCTTCCTGTGTCTATGTGAGTCTCCTTCGTGTGCTCCGGTTTCCTCCCACAGTAATTACACACAGTGTGAGGTGCATTAGTCAGAGGTAAATGGGTCTGGGTGGGTTACCTTTCAGAGGGTCAGAGTGGTCTTGTTGGGCCGTAGGTCTGTTTCCATACTGTAGGGAATCGAATCGTTGGGTATTAACAGACAGACCAACAGACAAAATATCTGATGATGCTGTGGGTACTTATTAAATTTTAGAACATAACAAAAGTTGATTGACTCATTTCAGATTTTAGAAAATTTAATATGGACATTCTAGATATGTTGCTAATGACTGTAATTTTTTATTTAAACATTTTATTATACTATTTTTATGACATTTTAGTCTTGATTCTGTACCCTCTGTACTAGGGACCTGGGATGTGGCCTCATAGAATTCCTACAATGTGGAAACAGGCCCTTCGGCCCAACCAGCCCAATCTTCTTCCCGACCTCTCCGCCCACCCCCTCTCCAGCCTAAAAAAAAGCTAGGACAGACAGAGTCGTCATCTCTGGGTTGTTGCCGGTGCCACGTGACAGAGAGGCAAAGAATAGGGAGAGAGTGCAGTTGAACATGTGGCTGCAAGGATGGTGTTGGAGGGAGGGCTTCAGATATTTGGACAATTGGACTGCATTCTGGGGAAGGTGGGACCTGTATAAACAGGACGGGTTGCACCTGAACCAGAAGGGCACCCATATCCTTGGGGGGTAGGTTTGCTAGCACTCTTCGGGGGGGTTTAAACTAATTTGGCAGGGGGATGGGATCCGGACTTGTAGTCCAGCAAGTAAGCTAGCTGTGTGTCAGGATGTCCAAGACTGTAGGGAGGCTGTGGAGAAGGTAGCACTGACAGGGACTACTTGCGGACACAGAGATGGGCTCAAGTGCGTATACTTCAATGCAAGGAGTATCAGAAATAAGGTGGGTGAACTTAAGGCGTGGATCGGTACCTGGAACTACGATGTTGTGGCCATCACGGAAACATGGATAGATGAGGGACAGGAATGGCTGTTGGAGGTTCCTGGTTACAGATGTTTCAGTAAGATTAGGGAGGGTGGTAAAAAAGGAGGGGGGGTGGCATTGCTAATTAGAAATGGTATAACGGCTGCAGAAAGGAAGTTTGAGGGGGATCTGCCTTTGGAGGTAGTATGGGCTGAAGTCAGAAATAGGAAAGGTGCAGTCACCTTGTTGGGTGTTTATTATAGGCCCCCCAATAGCAGCAGAGATGTGGAGAAACAGATTGGGAAACAGATTTTGGAAAGGTGCAGAAGCCACAGGGTCGTAGTCATGGGCGACTTCAACTTCCCAAATATTGATTGGAAGCTCTTTAGATCAAGTAGATTGGATGGGGCGGTGTTTGTGCAGTGTGTCCAGGAAGCTTTTCTAACGCAGTATGTAGATTGTCCAACCAGAGGGGAGGCCATATTGGATTTGGTACTCGGTAATGAACCGGGACAAGTGGTGGGCTTGTTAGTGGGTGAACATTTTGGTGATGGTGACCACAATTCTGTGACTTTCACCTTGGTTATGGAGAGAGATAGGTGCGCACAACAAGGAAGTTTTTACAATTGGGGGAAGGGAAATTACGATGCTGTAAGACAGGATTTGAGGAGCATACGTTGGGAGCATAGGCTGTCAGGGAAGGATGTGGTGGAAATGTGGAACTTTTTCAAGGAGCAGATACGACGTGTCCTTGATATGTATGTACCGATCAGGCAGGAAAGAAATGGTCGTGTGAGGGAGCCTTGGTTGACGAGGGAGGTTGAATGTCTAGTAAAGAGGAAGAAGGAGGCTTACATAAGGTTGAGGAAACAAGGTTCAGACAGAGCAGTGGAGGGATACAGGATAGCCAGAAGGGACCTGAAGAAAGGGATTAGGAGAGCTAAGAGAGGGCATGAAAAATCCCTGGCGGATAGGATCAAGGATAACCCCAAGGCATTCTATGCGTATGTGAGAAACCTGAGAATGACGAGAACGAGGGTAGGTCCGATCAAGGACAGTGGTGGGAGACTGTGTATTGAGTCGGAATCGGAAGAGATAGGAGACGTCTTGAACAAGTACTTCTCTTCAGTATTTACGAACGAGAGGGACCGTATTGTTGAAGAGGAGAGTGTGAAACGGACTGATAAGCTAGAAGAGATACTTGTTAGGAAGGAAGATGTGTTGGACATTTTGAACAACTTGAGGATAGACAAGTCCCCCGGGCCCGACGGGATATATCCTAGGATTATGTGGGAAGCAAGAGAGGAAATTGCAGTACCGTTGGCAATGATCTTCTCGTCTTCACTGGCAACGGGGGTGGTACCAGGGGACTGGAGAGTAGCGAATGTTGTGCCCCTGTTCAAAAAAGGGAATAGGGATAACCCCGGGAATTACAGGCCAGTTAGTCTTACTTCTGTGGTAGGCAAAGTAATGGAAAGGGTACTGAGGGATAGGATTTACGAGTATCTGGAAAGACACTGCTTGATTAGGGACAGCCAGCACGGATTTGTGAAGGGTAGGTCTTGCCTTACAAGTCTTATTGAATTCTTCGAGGAGGTGACCAAGCATGTGGATGAGGGTAGAGCAGTGGATGTAGTGTACATGGATTTTAGTAAGGCATTTGATAAGGTTCCCCATGGTAGGCTTATGCGGAAAGTCAGGAGGCATGGGATAGACGGAAATTTGGCCAATTGGATAGAAAACTGGCTAACCGGTCGAAATCAGAGAGTGGTGGTAGATGGTAAATATTCAGCATGGAGTCCAGTTACAAGTGGAGTTCCGCAGGGATCAGTTCTGGGTCCTCTGCTGTTTGTAATTTTTATTAATGACTTAGATGAGGGAGTCGAAGGGTGGGTCAGTAAATTTGCAGATGATACAAAGATAGGTGGAGTTGTGGACAGTGAGGAGGGCTGTTGTCGGCTGCAGAGGGACTTAGATATGATGCAGAGCTGGGCTGAGGAGTGGCAGGTGGAGTTCAACCCTGCCAAGTGTGAGGTTGTCCATTTTGGAAGAACAAATAAGAATGCGGAATACAGGGTTAATGGTAGGGTTCTTGGTCAGGTGGAGGAACAGAGGGATCTTGGGGTCTATGTACATAGATCTTTGAAGGTTGCCACTCAGGTGGATAGAGTTTGTAAGAAGGCCTATGGTATATTATCGTTCATTAGCAGAGGGATTGAATTCAAGAGTCGTGAAGTGATGTTGCAGCTGTACAGGACTTTGGTTAGGCCACATTTGGAGTACTGTGTGCAGTTCTGGTCGCCTCACTTTAGGAAAGATGTGGAAGCTTTGGAGAGGGTGCAGAGAAGATTTACCAGGATGTTGCCTGGAATGGAGAGTAGGTCGTACGAGGATAGGTTGAGAGTTCTCGGCCTTTTCTCGTTGGAATGGCGAAGGATGAGGGGTGACTTGATAGAGGTTTATAAGATGATCAGAGGAATAGATAGAGTAGACAGTCAGAAACTTTTTCCCCGGGTACAACAGAGTGTTACAAGGGGACATAAATTTAAGGTGAAGGGTGGAAGGTATAGGGGAGATGTCAGGGGTGGGTTCTTTACCCAGAGAGTGGTGGGGGCATGGAATGCGCTGCCCGTGGGAGTGGTAGAGTCAGATTCATTGGCGACCTTTAAGCGGCATTTGGATAGGTACATGGATGGGTGCTTAATCTAGGATAGAAGTTCGGCACAACATCGTGGGCCGAAGGGCCTGTTCTGTGCTGTATTGTTCTATGTTCTATGTTCTATCACCCTCACCTTAACCTCCTTCCACCTCTCGCATTCCCAACGCCCCTCCCCCAAGTCCCTCCTCCATACCTTTTATCTTAGCCTCCTTGCCACACTTTCCTCATTTCTGAAGATGGGCTTATGCCCAAAACGTCGATTCTCCTGCTCCTTGGATGTTGCCTGACCTGCTGCACTTTTCCAGCAACACATTTTTCAGCTCTGATCTCCAGCATCTGCAATCCTCACTTTCTCCTGGCCATTTGGAGTGTTATGACATGGGGTAAACCCCGCCTGCTAATTTAAACCTGCAGCCCAGAAATTATTTAACCCGTGCTGTAATCTGTGAAAATTCGAGAAGCAAGGAATTATTCCCAAAAAGTCATTATTTAAAGTAAAAATTAACAACTTTCTTTTTATTTAAATGTCTCACAGAGAATAATGAACTGACAAGTATTTACAACTCCTTTCTCCAACATATCTTTTATATTCCAAAACTAGTCTAATAAAACCCATGATTATGATTTACCGGATATTCAAATTTTAAAACCAGCCAGCTGTCGAATCTTCACTTTCTATCTTCCTCTGCAGATTTTCTTCTTAGGAATTATGTTTCACAGGTCATTGATAGATAAAGGTACCTTAAAGAGAGCTATTTCTCAGGCAGTCTGTACATGCTGGTATCTTAGCATTTCTCCTCCAACTGTTCACTTTGTTTAATATTTATACTCCAAAGCATCGATTATTTCATAGGTCTTAATATTGTCAAAATACCAACTTCAAACTTGATTAGAGTTTAGTATCTTGGGGCATAATTTAAACTGATTGGCAAAATGTGAATTTTGTTTTGTCTCAAAGCAACCCAGGTACTGCCAGCTGCTGGACCAAATGTAACATTTTATATTTTCCAATACTACTGCGCTTGCTCTGTCTTTTAACTCTTCTTAAAGGTACAGTAGAGATCTACACCTTCATAACACCTCCCCCAAAGTAAAAAAAACAACCATCAGAATGAAATTAAAGGTTCTCTTTTCTCTATTCTTGAAACACATTACCATAACATACAGATAACTTTCATCTAAGTTCACCTTAAGTTCTTCCCATATACACACACATATATATACCATACAAAACACTGGATAAGTACAAATCTCATCCCAACATTATCAGTTAGATCAGTGATAATGCATCTGCAGTTACATTCTTAGAACCCGCAATATACAATTTTTAAGTTAAAAGTCTGTAAAACAAGACTCCAACGAAAAACTCTTATATTTTTGTCTTTAAAGTGTTCTAAGAAGGTAAGCAGATTGTGATCCGTGTACACAACCATCTCTAACACATTGTTCATGACATACACATTAAACTGTTGTAAGGTTAGTATCAAACTCAATAGTTCCTTTTCGATTGTGGAATATTTCCTCTGGTGGATGTTGATCTTCTTCAAAAAGGAACCAACTGGCAGTTCAATCCCATCCTCATCTTCCTGTTGGGGAACAGCTCCAACTCCTATGTCACGAGCATCAATACTGACTTAGAGTCATAGAGTCATAGAGATGTACAGCATGGAAACAGACCCTTCGGTCCAACCCATCCATGCCGACCAGATATCCCAACCCAATCTAGTCCCACCTGCCAGCACCCGGCCCATATCCCTCCAAATCCTTCTATTCATATACCCATCCAAATGCCTCTTAAATGTTGCAATTGTACGAGCCTATACCACATCCTCTGGCAGCTCATTCCATACACGTACCATCCTCTGTGTGAAAAAGTTGCCCCTTAGGTCTCTTTTATATCTTTCCCCTCTCACCCTAAACCTATGTCCGCTAGTTCTGGACTCCCTGAACTCAGGGAAAAAATTTGCCTATTTATCCTATCCATGTCCCTCATAATTCTCTAAACCTCTATAAGGTCACCCCTCAGCCTCCGACGCTCCAGGGAAAACAGCCCCAGCCTGTTCAGCTGCTCCCTGTGGCTCAGATCCTCCAACCCTGGCAACATTCTTGTAAATCTTTTCTGAACCCTTTCAAGTTTCACAACATCTTTCTGATAGGAAGGAGACCAGAATTGCATGCAATATTCCAACAGTGGCCTAATCAATGTCCTGTACAGCCGCAACATGATCTCCCAACTCCTGTACTCAATACTCTGACCAATAAAGGAAAGCATAAAGCATACCAAACACATTCTTCACTATCCTATCTACCTGCGACTCCACTTTCAAGGAGCTATGAACCTGCACTCCAAGGTCTCTTTGTTCAGCAACACCCTCAAGACCTTACCATTAAGTGTATAAGTGCTGCTAAGATTTGCTTTCCCAAAATGCAGCACCTCGCATTTATCTGAATTAAACTCCATCTGCCACTTCTCAGCCCATTGGCCCATCTGGTCCAGATCCTGTTGTAATCTGAGGTAACCCTCTTCGCTGTCCACTATACGTCCAAATTTGGTGTCATCTGTAAATTTACTAACTGTACCTTTTATGCTCGCATCCAAATCATTTATGTAAATAACAAAAAGTAGAGGACTCAGCACTGATCCTTGTGGCAATCCATTGGTCACACAGGCCTCCAGTCTGAAAAAACAACCTTCCACCACCACCCTCTATCTTCTAGCTTTGAGCCAGTTCTGTATCCAAATGATTAGTTCTCCCTGTATTCCATGAGATCTAACCTTGCTAATCAGTCTCCCATGTGGAACCTTGTCAAACGCCTTACTGAAGTCAATATAGATCACATCTACTGCTCTGCCCTCATCAATCTTCTTTGTTACTTCAAAAAACTCAATCAAGTTTGTGAGACATGATTTCCCCTCACAAAGCCATGTTGACTATCCCGAATCAGTCCTTGCCTTTCCAAATACATGTACGTCCTGTCCCTCAGGATTCCCTCCAACAACTTGCCCACCACTGAGGTCAGGCTCACTGGTCTATAGTTCCCTGGCTTGTCTTTACCACCCTTCTTAAACAGTGGCACCACGTTAGCCAATCTCCAGTCTTCCGGCACATCACCTGTAACTATCGATGATACAAATATCTCAGCAAGAGGCCCAGCAATCACTTCTCTAGCTTCCCACAGAGTTCTCCGGTACATCTGATCAGGTCCTGGGGATTTATCCACCTTTAACCATTTCAAGACATCCAGCACTTCCTCCTCTGTAATCTGGACATTTTGCAAGATGTCACCATCTATTTCCCTACAGTCTATATCTTCCATATCCTTTTCCACAGTAAATACTGATGCAAAATATTCATTTAGTATCTCCTCCATTTTCAGTGGCTCCACACAAAGGCCGCCTTGCTGATCTTTGAGGGGCCCTATTCTCTCCCTAGGTACCGTTTTGTCCTTAATATATTTGTAAAAACCCTTTGGATTCTCCTTAATTCTATTTGCCAAAGCTATCTCATGTCCCCATTTTGCCTTCCTGATTTCCCTCTAAAGTATACTCCTACTGCCTTTATACTCTTCTAAGTTTTAACTCGATCTATCCTGTCTATACCTGATTTATGCTTTCTTATTTTTCTTAACCAAACTCTCAATTTCTTTAGTCATCCAGCATTCCCTACACCTACCAGTCTTCCCTTTCAGCCTGACAGGAATATACTTTCCCTGGATTCTCGTTATCTCATATCTGAAGGCTTCCCATTTTCCAGCCGTCACTTTACCTGCGAACATCTGCCCCCAATCAGCTTTCAAAAGTTCTTGCCTAATACCGTCAAAATTGGCCTTTCTCCAATTTAGAACTTCAACTTTTAGATCTGGTCTATCCTTTTCCATCACTATTTTAAAACAAATAGAATTATGGTCGCTGGCCCCAAAGTGTTCCCCACTGACACCCTGCGTTATTTCCCAAGAGTAGGTCAAGTTTTGCACCTTTTATAGTAGGTACATCCACATACTGAATCAGAAAATAATCTTGTTTACACTTAAGAAATTCCTCTCCATCTCAACCTTTAACACTATGACAGTCCCAGCCGATGTTTGGAAAGTTAAAATCCCCCACCATAACCACCCTATTATTCTTATAAGATAGCTGAGATCTCCTTACAAGTTTGTTTCTCAATTTCCCTCTGACTATTGGGAGGTCTATAATACAATCCCAATAAGGTGATCATCCCTTTCTTATTTCTCAGTTCCACCCAAATAATGTCTCTGGACGTATTTCCGGGAATATCTTCCCTCAGCACAGCTGTAATGCTATCCCTTATCAAAAACCCCACTCCCCCTCCTCTCTTGCCTCCCTTTCTATCCTTCCTGTAGCATTTGTATCCTGGAACATTAAGCTGCCAGTCCTGCCCATCACTGAGCCATGTTTCTGTAATTGTTATGATATCCCATTCCCATGTTCCTAACCATGCCATGAGTTCATCTGCCTTCTCTGTTCGGCCCCTTGCATTGAAATAAATGCAGTTTAATTTATTAGTCCTATGTTGTAGAAACACAGAAACATTGAAAACTACAGTGCAGTACAAGCCCTTTGGCCCTCGATGTTGCGCCGATCCAAGCCCACCTAACCTACACTAGCCCACTATCCTCCACATGCTGATCCAATGCCCGTTTAAATGCCCATAAAGAGGGAGAGTCCACCACTGCTACTGGCAGGGCATTCCATGAACTCACGACTCGCTGAGTAAAGAATCTACCCCGAACATCTGTCCTATACCTACCACCCCTTAATTTAATGCTATGCCCCCTCATAATAGCTGACTCCATACGTGGAAAAAGGTTCACATGGTCAACCCTATCTAAACCCCTAATCATCTTGTACACCTCTATTAAATCACCCCTAAACCTTCTTTTCTCCAATGAAAACAGCCCCAAGTGCCTCAGCCTTTCCTCATACGATCTTCCTCCCATACCAGGCAACATCCTGGTAAACCTCCTCTGCACCCGTTCCAGTGCCTCCACATCCTTCCTATAGTATGGCGACCCAAACTGCACACAATACGCCAGATGCAGCCTGGAGGGACTGGCTCTGAGCTAGCTGGTCAGAGTCCATGTCCTTTGCATATGTAAACAAAGGGGGACTTGGTGATGGGATACCGACCTCCGTGGATTTATTTCAAACAGAAAACATGAATTTCAGAAGAGAAAAGTTCCAAAACAATAAACCAATAATTAAATTAACAAATAAATAATAAAAAATGGCCATGAAAAAGTGCCAAAGGAGAACTCCGATTTTTTTCCTTTCAATTAACCAGCAGATCTACAAAACGACCCCAGAATAGACCCAAGCCCTGATCACAAAGAAGGGGAAAGAGTGTAGCCAAGGAGTTGGGCTATTTTACACTAATCTTTGTTCACTTTCGTTGATGCACACTCTGGGCTAGCCTTGGAAGTCGTCAAATGATACTGGGGGTTGAAAGTGGGTTAATTTGGGGTTTCTCCCCTGCTGTGTAGATCGGGTTTTTGAGAAGGGAGGAAGAGGAAGGAAAGGTTGTGAGTGCTTGGCTCACTCTAATTTTCAGGTTCACACACTTTTTCCTTCTCATCTGCACGTTCTTCCCTCTCCCTCCTTCCTTCTCACTCTCTTGCTCTCTCATTTCCATATACTGCCAAATTTCCTGTTCCTTCCTTTCTCCTCCTCCCAACACACATACTCATGCCCTCAATGTCCCTCCTTCCCTTTCTTGCACACACCCTTTCTCCCTCATCCATATACTCTCCGTCCATCACACATTCCCTCTCTCCTGCTCTCCCCTACTCACACACACATACTCTCTCACCCTCACTCCAACAGATATATTCTCTCTCTTCCTCACTCACTATCTCCCATATACACGAGGTCATGCTGGGAAATGCAAGCTTTACCTCTGCAACAGTATCCCCTAAACCCCCTAAACCCCCTGCCCTTCAGATCTGAGTAGATGGGATGGAAAGGGTGCTGATGTAGGAGGGAAACTATGATGCACGAATCTTTGCAGAAATAAATAGGAATGACAGTGCACACTTAATGGAAAATACAGTGGTTCAACACAGAGACTGAAGGGTGCAAACATAGAACTTAAATATTTTGAGTGGAAATAAATAAAGTCACACAAATGGCCCATCACTATTTCTGGTTTCACCGATAGGGTTATAGCATACAAGATATATTGCAGAAAGTGTAACAATATTATGGATATCCCATTATGTACGTTTAAACTCTGATAGGTGTATAGATTTTTAAAGATGATGTCATTCCCATAAACTATTTTTGAAATATTGGGAGTTGTTCAATCAGAGCTGTAAAGGTTAGGAAAGATTTAATGAGGGTATTTAAAATTATGAACACTTTGTTCGGGTGAAGAGGTAAAGGCTGTTTCTTTCCTGAGTTAGATGGTAAGATATTCCCTTTTGAGGTCGGAGCTCAAACTGAGTTTCCCCAAGCTGCACTGTAAAGGGCAGTCACCAATCAATAGTCCAGAGGGGATGCTGACTGGACAGTGAAGGATGATGGCTGGGCTTTCGAAGCCTGAGGAACTGTGAGGTCTAGCAGTACAGAAATACTGGGTCAGTATGAGGGTGGCACGGTGGCTCAGTGGTTAGCACTGCTGCCTCACACCGCCAGGGACCTGGGTTCGATTCAACCCTCTGGTCACTCTCTGTGTAGAGTTTGCACATTCTCCCCATGTCAGAGTGGGTTTCCTCTGATAATCCAAAGATGTGCAGCCTAGGTGGATTAGCCATGGGTAACGCAGGGTTACAGGGATGGGGGTGGGTCTGAGTGGGATGCTTTTTGGAGGTTTGCGATGGGCTGAATGGCCTACTTCCACACTGTAGGGATTCTATGAGAAGGAGCTGCACCCTGCCATGGCAATGGAAGGGAGAGACAGGTAGCTTCCTTCTGGAGCATTCTCTCAGCATTTATCGAAGATTTTATTGAAAGAAAATGGGCACAGCCACCAGCTCAATATTGTGGAGGGAAACCTGCAGCCACTGGGGTACCTCAGGCTGCCTGGATTGGCAATCTGCCACCTCCAGACCATCCCCAGACAGGCAGCTCAAACACTATCCATGCCCTCTGGGTAAGGGTGTGGGAAAGGGTGTGATAGAGAGTGACTGCACACAGACTGAAACATTTCTCTGAGGCTCCTCTGATCAATCCTTTTCACTCTCCTTTTAGTTCCATTTCCTGCTTGCTGCTTCCGAACAGGTCGCCATTCCAGCCGTGACTCAGCCTTTCGGGAAGTGGCTCAGGTTTAGGCTATTGCTGGAAAGATGGCCCATCACCTCAATGATGTGATAATAAACCCACACATTCACTTCTTTTCCCACTCCCATATCAGGGCCGAGTGTGAACAAAGGGATCTCTTTACACAGAGGATTGTCAGGTTTTCACAGGGAGCAGAGGAAGCTGAGAATGTTGTGTTTTAGAACATAGAACATCGAAAAGTACAGCACAGACCAGGCCCTTCACCCTACGATGCTGTGCCGAGGATTAATCCTAATGTGAAATAAAATAACCTGAAATATGCCCCCCTCAATTCACTGGTGTCCACGTGCATGTCCAGCAGGTGCTGAAATATCCCGACTGACTCTGCTTCCACCACCACCGCTAGCAACACATTCCACACATTCACAACTCTCTGCATAAAGAAACTACCTCGGACCTCTCTTCTATACCTTCCTCCTAATATCTTAAAACTATGACCCCTCGGCCCAGTCAATCCTGCCCTGGGGAGAAGTCTCTGGCTATTGACTCTATCCATGCCTCTCATTAACATGTATACCTCGATCAGGTCACCTCTCTTCCTCCTTCTCTTCAGAGAGAAAAGTCTGAGCTTAGTCAAACTCTCTTCATAAGACAAGCCCTCCAGTCCAGGCAGCATCCTGGTAAACCTTTGTTTGCACCCTCTACAAAGACTCTGTATCTTTCCGACAGTAGGGCGACCAGAAATATTCCTAGTGTGGTCTCACCAGGGACTTGTAGAGCTGTAGCAAAACCTCGTGGCATTTAAACTCGATCCCCCTGTTAATGAAAGCCAAAACACCATATGCTTTCTTAACAAACATATCCACTTGGGTGGCAACTTTGAGGAATCTATGTTCTTGAACACCAAGATCCCTCTGCTCCTCCACACTGCCAAGAATCCTGTCTTTAATCATATATTCAGCATTTGAGTTTGACCTTCCAAAATGCATCACTTTGCATTTATCCAGGTTGAACTCCATCTGCCATTTCTTAGCCCAGCTCTGCATCTTGTCAATGTCACACTATAGCCTGCAATAGCCCTCAATACTATCAACAGCACTTCCAACCTTTGTGTCATCGGCAGGTTTGGTAACGCACCCCTCAATCTCTTCCTCCATTTCATTTATAAAATCTACAAAGAGCAGAGGCCCGAGAATAGAGCCCAGAGGGACCCCACACAACACTGACCTCCAGGCAGAATACTTTCCATCTGCAACCACTCCCTGCTTCCTGTATTCCTGACGAAGGGCTTTTGCCTGAAACGCCGATTTTACTGCTCCTCGGATGCTGCCTGAACTGCTGTGCTTTTCCAGCACCACTCTAAACTAGACTCTGCTTTCTGTCTGCCAACCAATTCTGAATCCAGATCGCCAAATCTCCCTGTATCCCATACTTCCTGACTTTATGAATGAGCCTACCATAGGGAACCTTACCAAATGCCTTGCTGAAGTCCATGTACACCACATCCACTGCTCGACCTTCGTCGATATGTCTTGTCATCTGCTCAAAGAACTCAATTAGATTAAATAGGCTCAACCTGCCCCTCACAAAGCCATGCTGACTCCCTTTAATCATGCTATGCTTTTCCAAATAGTCATAAATCCTATCCCTCAGAACTCCTTCAAAAATCTTGCTGACCAGATGTAAGATTGACTGGTCTGTAATTGCCAGGGATTTCCCTATTACCCTTCTTGAAAAGAGGAACATTTGCCTCCCTCCAATCCTCCAGTATTACTGTGTGGAGAGTGAGGAAGCAAAGATCTTCACGAACGGCCTAGCAACCTCCTTTCTCACTTCCCAGAGCAACCAAGGTTAAATCTGGTCTGACCCTGGGGACTCATCAATCTTAATGTTCACCAAAATGTCCAACACATCAACTTCATCAATCTCGATCTGTTCAAGCCTATATCCTGGCTCCTCAAAGTTCTCATTCACAATAAGGTACCTTTCTGTAGTGAAAACCAAAGCAAAAAACTAATTTAAGGTTTCCCTTTTCTGCTCATACTCCACGCACAAGTGTCCTACACTGTCACTGATTGGCCCTCCCTTCTCCCTGATCATTCTCTTATTCCTCACGTAGGAGTTTTATGGAGAAGGAGGTTAAAGGTTGAGGCCAGGTTCAAGAGGTCACTCTGGCACGCTGCATGAGGGAGCTGCAGGCACTTGAAAATGGCAATGGACACATTGTTTGGAAATATCTTTGATGGGGTGTATGAATAGGAGCCATGTTAGGGGATTATTTCAGGGAAGTTACTGAGGATAATTACACATTTGTGCTGAAACGTAGCAGAGGACAGGTAGAATAAAAGGGAGACAATTTACAAGGAATTATGCTGAATGTACTGCACAGAAATAGGTCACATGACACAACTGACCAACGTCAATGTCCATGTTCCACATGAGCCTATTCCCACGCTCCTTCATCTCACCCGATCAATGTCTCCTTCTATTCCTTCTCCCTCATGTGTTGATCTAGCTTTCCTCTTAGATGCAGCAATGTTATTCACCTCATGTATCCCCTCTGGTAGTGAGTTCCACATTCTAACCGCTCTATGTAAAGATGTTACATCAATAAAAATAAATGCAAGATCCGACGGCTTCATTGAGTTTCCAACTGCTCAGAAAACATAGCTTAAGGGAGGATGGAGTGGGTGTAAGAAGGATTATAATAAAGCTACATCCATAAAAAAAGGTATGTGGTGTGACCTCAAAAATAATAGCATTGGCTTTCCATGTGATTTCACCTGATTGAGACTTAAAACCCCCACAAACATCACAAAGGAACTCAAACCCCCAAATGAAACTGGAAATTAGGAAACAGAAATGCTGTTTGTGATGAACATAAATGGGAGATTAAAAAGGGCCAATATTGATTTTTTGTCACTGACTGGAAGGGTGTTTCTGAGGGATCTGTCGGTGTGGTCTGTAAGAGTGGGTTTTATTGGGAACATTGAATGTCAAAGGCAGATCATTAAATTCCCTTTTGTTGAAGATTGGTACTCAGGTGATATAAATGTTACTTGACATTTATCAACCCAAGCCTTACAGATCACACACACAGATCCCTCATAAATATCCCGGGACATTGACCAAAAGCTGGGCCAGCCACATACATATCATAGCTCCAGGAGCAAGTTGGGAATTCGATCACAAGTGACTCACCTCTGACTCCCAATGTTACCACCATCAACAAGGCACATGTCGAGCATGTGTTTGAGTGCTATCTACTTCTCTTGATCAATGTAGCTGCAGCAACATTTAATAGCTTGGTACCTCAGGGCAAAGCAGATCATTTCATTGATAACCTATCCATCAACTTAAACTTTTATTCTCTCCACCATCAGCATAATGTGGCTGGATTGTGTACCATGTGCTTGATGCACTGCAACAGCTCTCCAAGCCTCTTCCTAGAAATACTTATGGAGCCCACAACCTCTGCATCCAAGAGGGACAAGAATTTATCCAGTTCTTGCTTCTTTGGCCATGACCTGCTTCAATGATGTGAATGGTGGTGAACATTGCACCAGCATCAGTGAACATCCCCACTTCTGACCTTATGATAGAGGGAAGATCATTGATGAAGCAGATGGTTGGTCCGAGGACAGTCGCAGAGGAACAGTCGCTGAGTGACAGCCAGCCATCACACCTCCAACCAGAGAAAGTTATCCCCTGATTCCTCCTGATTTCAGTTTGGACAGGGCACTTTGTGCCAGCTTTGTCAAATGGCACCTTGGCATCAACACAGTCACGCTCATGTCACATCCAGAACATTGGGGACTAGATTGGATTTGTCCTGCTTCCTGCAAATAAAAGGACAAGAAGATGGCCAATAATCCACATTGCCCAAATGCTGTGACAATTGAACCTATCCTGAAAATTGTTCTGAATTAAACAATGTAGGATAATGTGTAAGTCTCGTTATGCTAATCAATACTACACAATATCAGTGATGCCTGTGAGAGGCGACATTTTCAAAATTCAGATTGAGTCTGCAAGATTTTAAGAATGTTGTTCCCTAATTATTGAAGCACAAAGTGTAAATAGTTAATAAATGTTGCTCACCAGAATGAGGAAAGACTTGTTTCTCCCTCCAACCTCAGTAATAATAGGTTTGTAGGATGATTACAAAACAGACAGATCTCACTACAAATGATATTCGATTAATCATTGCGAAGGCCTCATTTAAAGGTTTGATATGGTTTCTTTATTCTCTGCTGTTGTTTGTGAAGCCAGGATTCAAATTCTGTTTTTATAGAAAACCTTCTGACTTTGCCCCACAACCTGAAGTCTGAAAGTATTTCAGAATAAAGGTGTTCCTCACATGAAAGACCAAGGGAGCACGAGTCCCTAACCATGGGGGAGGGAGGGTACTCGATCAGGGGATATGCAGTGGGGCAGAGTGCCTGAAAGCAGGTTATGGTGATGGGAAGCCTGGAACAGAGAAAGGCTGGGTGGTATGATTTGGTGAGAGCAGGCTTGAAAGTGACCATACAGGGAGGAGCTAGTGGGCTGACAGGAAGGCAGGAAGTGGGCCTGTGAAAGAAATGAAACGGTCTGAAAATGGAAAACATTTTAGAGGATGCTGCAGCTCCACCTTGGAAGGAATTTGAAAAATACTGCCACCTGTAAAAGCAGCACTGAGAGAAAGAGAGAATAATTTGCATTTATCAGGCAACTTTCAGAACTATGTGAATATATTTGTTGTATAGTTATTGTTTTGGTGGAGGTAATAGGACGGTCAATTTGGGCAAAGCAATGTCCCCCAAACAGCAATGTAATCATTTGTTGGCTGAGAGCTTCCAGGTTCTTCTTTGAATAGCTCCATGGTAACCATTGCTTACCCAAGGGGAGATGAGATCTGGCTTTAACTTTCTTCTGAAAGACAGCAGTTCCAACAATCAGCATTCCCTCAGGTTTTTGAGCCTTGACTCTGTGCTCATATCTCTAGAGAGAGATTTGAACTCATGACCTTTTGGCTCAGAGATGTGAATGCTGTTTACTGGGCCACAGCTACAAATACAAGATCACTACAGACAGTGGATACTTACAGAATTAAAATTCCAAGAGTGTAATTTATGTCATAGGTGTGCCCAATTTGTCACAGTTGGTGTGAGAAAGTGCACATCGATGCTCCTGATGTGGAACTAATCCATCTCATGGAGCATTGCCACGTGAAATTAAATCCAAGTGTGGTCTTTAACTGAAGTCGGGTTATCAATGAACTATAATTCACTCAAAGAATACAGATAGAATTCAGTCCCTACTCTGGGCCAGAGCCTTTTTCTGTGCTGTAGATCTCTATGTCTCGTTAAAGTCACAGACAGGAGAGTATCATGATAGGGACAAGTTTGTGTTGACATTTTACATTGTAAATGTCGACATCAAAATTCCCAGGACAGTAGGTTTTCAGGAGAGCAGTGTTTCTGTGTCAAATATTATCAGGAAAATTAATCTCTCTACTATTGGGATCTGGAACCATTGAGAAAAGGATCTTAGGTCTGGCAGTGCCAGAACAAGAGATACAGGTTTCGTACTGTTTGGAGTGTCACGATACAGATTCTCCAGAATGATACCAGGGCTTCAAGATGAACTTTGGTGCAGTTTAATCGAGGATAAGAATTTGAAGGAGGACTTCAAAACAATGGAGAATAATCTGAGGCTTGGAGCTAGGCCTGTGGGAACAGGTTCAAAGTTTGTGAGAAGATTTATAGCTCGGGTGCTCGTTGTTGTGGTTCTGTTCGCCGAGCTGGGAATTTGTGTTGCAGACGTTTCGTCCCCTGTCTAGGTGACATCCTCAGTGCTTGGGAGCCTCCTGTGAAGCGCTTCTGTGATCTTTTCTCTGGCATTTGTAGTGATTTGTATCTGCCGCTTCCAGTTGTCAGTTCCAGCTGTCCGCTGCAGTGGCCGGTATATTGGGTCCAGGTCGATGTGCTTATTGATTGAATCTGTGGATGAGTGCCATGCCTCTAGGAATTCCTGGCTGTTCTCTGTTTGGCTTGCCCTATAATAGTAGTGTGTTGTCCCAGTCAAATTCATGTTGCTTGTCATCTGATTGTGTGGCTACTAAGGATAGCTGGTCGTGTCGGTTCGTGGCTAGTTGGTGTTCATGGATGCGGATCGTTAGCTGTCTTCCTGTTTGTCCTATGTAGTGTTTTGTGCAGTCCTTGCATGGGATTTTGTATACTACATTGGTTTTGCTCATGCTGGGTATCGGGTCCTTCGTCCTGGTGAGTTGTTGTCTGAGAGTGGCTGTTGGTTTGTGTGCTGTTATGAGTCCTCGTGGTCGCAGTAGTCTGGCTGTCAGTTTGGAAGTGCTCTTGATGTATGGTCATGTGGCTAGTCCTTTGGGTTGTGGCATGTCCTCATTCCATTGTCTTTCCCTTAGGCATCTGTTGATGAAATTGCGAGGGTATCCGTTTTTGGCGAATACATTGTAGAGGTGTTCTTCTTCCTGTTTTTGCAGTTCTGGTGTACTGCAGTGTGTTGTGGCCCTTTTGAATAGTGTCTTGATGCAACTTCGTTTGTGTGTGTTGGGGTGGTTGCTTTCGTAGTTTAGGACTTGGTCTGTGTGTGTGTCTTTCCTGTAAACCTTTGTGGTGAATTCTCCGTTCGGTGTTCTCTGTACCATCACGTCTAGGAATGGGAGTTGGTTGTCCTTTTCTTCCTCTCTAGTGAATCGGATTCCTGTGAGTGTGGCGTTGATGATCCAGTGTATGTTCTCTATTTCTGTGTTTTTAATGATTACAAAGGTGACAACCAAAGAGACAAACCACTATAAATGATGGAGGAAATATCACAGAAGCGTTTCACAGGAGGCTCCCAAGCACTGAGGATGTCACCTAGACAGGGGACAAAACGTGCGCAACACAAATTCCCAGCTCGGCGAACAGAACCACAATAGTGGGAAAAGGTTATGAATTTTCATACAGAAAAAGAGAAGAGAAATTCCCACAAGGTGCAGGATGTCAACTGAATTCTAAGACTTTGATTGGTTCATTTTTGTTAGTTAAGATTATTAAGATATATGGTTCAAACACAAGGAAAGATAACTAAGATACACATTAACCACAAAGTAACTGAAAGGAGATGAAAGACAGCCTTCTGTAGCCACATGCTTCATTGAAAACCAGAGTCGAGACTATGGTGCTGGAAAAGCCCAACAAGTCAGGCAGCATCCGAGGAGCAGGAGAATTGACGTTTCAGGCATAAGCCCTTTATCAGGAATGAAACTTGTGGGCCGGGAGGGATGAGAGATAAATGGGAATGGGGAGGAGGCTGGGAGGAAGGTAGCTGGGAATGTGATTGGAAGATGAAGGTGGGGGTGAAAGATATTAGGTCGGAGAGGAGGGTGGAGCGGATAGGTGGGAAGGAAGATGGACAGGTCTAGAGGGCGGTGCCGAGTTGGAAGCTTGAGACTGGGATAAGGTGGGGAAGGGGAAATGAAGAAACTGGTGAAATCCACATTAATCCCATGTGGTTGCAGGGTCCCAAGTCGGAAGGTGAGGAGTTCTTCCTCCAGGTGTTGTGTGGTTAGGGTTTGGCAATGGAGGAGGCCCAGGACCTACATGTCCTTGGTGGAGTGGTAGGGGGAGTTAAAGTGTTGGGTCACAGGGCAGTGGGGGTGGTTTGAGTGTTCCAGAGATGTTCTCTGAAACGTTCCACAATTTGGCGGCCTGTTTTCCCGATGTAGAGGAGACCACATCAGATGCAATGGATACAGTAGATGGCGTATGTGGAAGTTCCAGGTAAATTTCTGTTAGATGTGGAAGGCTTCTTTGGGGCCTTGAATGGAGGTGAGGGGGGAGGTGTGGACGCAGGTTTTGTACTTCTTGCATTGGCAGGGAAAGGTGCTGGGAGTGGGTACATTCTTTTATGTCTGATATGGTGGAGAATGAGCATTTGTTGAGTGTGTGAATTCTCCTGAGGATGTCAAAGAGCAGAGGTCCTTTGCAGGTCTGGGAGAGTCTATAATATCCAAGGCTGCCCCTACTCCCCTTATTGAACAAGGGAACGACATTTGCTGTCATCCAGTTTTCTGGCACTATTCCTGTAGACAATGATGACATAAAGATCAGTGCCAATCTCCACCCTGGCTTCCCAGAGAATCCTAGGATTAATCCCATCCAGCTCAGGGGCCTTACCTATTTTTACACTTTCCAGAACTGCTGACACCTCCTCCTTGTTAACCTCAATCCCATCCAATCTAGTAGTTAGGTCAATGGTGTGCTCCCCCTGCCAGACGTGGGAGATCAGGAAGCAGTCCAGTGGCCCTGACGTCTATGTTTGCAGGAAGTGTGACCGGCTGCAGCTCCTCACAGACCACATTGTTCAGTTGGAGCAGCAGTTGGACACACTGAGGAGCATACAGTGGGCAGAGTGTGTGGTAGACCCTACTAACAGGTACACCATTTTGGATATTGTTGAGAAGGCTGGCCTCAGAGGGGAGTATAACAGCAGCAGCCGGGTTTGTGGCACCACAACTGGCTCTGTTGTATATCAGGGTCAGTCAACATCCAGACAAGTGACAGTGATGGGAGACTCGCTCGTTGGGGCACACACGCGGGCATTTCTGTGGTCCCATTTGAGATTCCAGGATGGTATGTTCCCTCCTTGGTTCCAGGGTCAAGGACATCTCTGAATTGTTGCACAAAATTCTTACGGAGGAGGGTATGAAGCCAGCGGTCATTGTGCACATTGGTACCAATGACATAGGTAAAAAGAGGGATGAGGTCCTGCAGAGTGAGTGCAGGAAGTTAGGAAAGAGCTGAAAAGCGTTATGTAATCAGGGATAGGAGAGTGTAGTTGTGCGTGAGACAGATTGAGGGATCCAGGAGGTAGAGTTGCAGGAGCCTCAGCCCCTGTCCTTGTCAACCAGGTTCAAGATGTTTGCTCCCTGTGTGTGGACGGGAATAGGGACTGCAGGGAGAATGAGCTGACTGCAGCACCACAGTGCAGGGAGCCATTCAAGGGGAGGAAGAGAAGAGAAATATTGTTGTAATTGGGGATAGTGTAGTTAAAGGCATAGACACTGTTCTCTGTGACCAGGATTGAGAGTCCCGATGGTTGTGTTCCCTACCCAGAGCTTGGATCCAGGATATCTCATCTGGGCTGCACAGTGGGCGGGTAAAGATCCAGTGGTTGTGGTCCATGTAGTATCAATGACATAGATAACACTAGGGCAGACAGTCTGCTAAGGGAGTATTAACAGCTAGGAGCTAAACTAAATAATAAGACCAAAAAGACCAAAAAGTAATCCAGTCTCTGGATTACTACCTGAGCCATGAGTTAATTAGCACAGGGTTGATAAGATTAAGCAGGTAGATGCATGGCTCAAAAATTGGTGTGGGAGAAATCTGGTTGAATTGAGACATTGACATCGGTATTGGGAAAGAAAGGACCTGGTCTGGAGGGATCAGAGACCCAGTGAATCACATAACTAGGGCTGTAGACAGGGTTTTAAACTCAACCATGAGGGCTGAAATGCTCTTTTCTTTAATCCTCAGCTGTTGGTTTTCACCTTGTAGAATCTTGTCACAAGGTTATTCTGTCTGGTTCTCTAAAGTTCAGCTCTTTCAGTTGTGGTCTGTCTGCACCAGCAGCCTCCTTAAAGCTGAGCCTGAAGAAACCTTCAGCTCTCCACTACTGCCAGTGTGTAGGATTCCGCTAAATGGACTCCACACTGTTTGTCACCATGCTGTAAGTTAGTGGGGTGGGGTGGGGAGGGTGGGAGCTCAGTTATAGGGCAAATTCGAGAACCCGAATCAAAGGAAGAGAGAAGAGTGCAGAACTCAGGATAGGTTATTAAAATCTCCAGCACAGACACAAACAGGACATGGTCTGGAGGGCCCTGTGTTGGACTGGGGTGGACAAAGTTAAAAATCACACAACACCAGGTTCTCGTCCAACAGGTTTAATTGGAAGCACTAGCTTTCGGAGCGTCGCTCCTTCATCAGGTGATTGTGGAGGACACAATTGTAAGGCACAGAATTTATAGCAAATATTTACAGTGTGATGTATCTGAAATACATTGAAACACACCTGGATTGTCTGTTGAGTCTTTCATCTGTTCGAATACAGTGATAGTTTCACTCCTTTCATGTGTAAATCACAAAACCTTTTTTTACAAGTTGCATTCTCAGGTTAGTTGTTAGCAATGGTGTTAGCTAGACAATATGTTGAAGGTGTTGGCCCCTTGTGTTCTCTGTCTATAACAGGATGTTTAGATTGATTCTAATCTAAAAGGTGAGATAACAGAGTTTTACATAAATTCATGCAGTTTTTGAGCTCAGAGTTCTACATGAATGTGTGCAGTTTTTGAGCAAAGTACAATGTAACTCTGCAAGTACAAATTCACCCCACAAAATATATGTGTGCATGTGTCTTTGTGTCTGTCTGTGTGTGTGTCTGGGGTGGGGGTTGTGGTGTGTGAGAGAGAGTGTATACGTGTGTGTAGTGAGTGTAGAGTGTCTTACGTCTGTGAGGGGGTGCATGTGTGGGTGTGGGAGTGTGTGTGTGTGTCTGGGGTGGGAAGTTGTGAGTGTCTGTGAGGGAGTGTATATATGTGTGTGCATGGGTGTATAGTGGTCTAAGTCTCTGACAGGATGCCTGTGGGAGTGTGTGTGTCTGTAAGAGTGTGTGTGAGTATCTGTGTGCGTGTCTGTGTATATGTGTGTCCGTGTGTATGTGTGTATAGGAGTGCCTGTGTGTGTGCGTGTGTGTGTGTGTGTGTATGTGTGTGTATCGGAGTGCCTGTGTGTGTGTATCGTGCAATGGTGGTCACCTGTAATGTGCCATGAACCCAAGTTCCCAGTTGAGGCTTTTCAATAGACTTGAATAGTTCCTTTTCAATCATAGAGTATTTTCTCTGGTGGGTGTTGTGTTTCTTTGAAAAGTAACTGACTGGCAGTTCAATTCGATCATCACCTTCCTGTTGACATAGCCCATGTGGGGTAACAAACACAGAAATTTATTTCACTCTCACTGATAAAGATACCTGCCAATACCACGCAGTAAGTCTAACTTTGTGATGTCACTGGTTTGCCCAACTTTCTCTATATTGTCCTCCAATCTTGGTTCTGGGTTTGAGTCTGATTTTGTTACGGCATTGACCTTCCAATAATCCACATAGAATTGTTGAGTCCCGTCGGGTTTGGGAAGTTCGGCGATTGGTGAACTCCACTCACTCTGACTCAGTTCGATGATATCCTCATTGAGGATCACATGCACCTCCTTCTGGACCTGTGTGTCTTTGAAAGGATTAAGTCTGTAGGGGTGTTGTTTTATTGGAACAGCATTCCGACATCTACCTCATGTACAATAGCATTAGTCCTCCCCATCTTATTCCTGCATGTGTCCTCATACTGCAGCAACAAGCCTTTCAACTGGGTTCTTTGCTCCTGAGACACAGCTCACTAACCTATCCCACTCCTCAAGGACTCCCTCATTCTTTAATATAATTTGAGACACATCAAACTCCACGACATCTGGATTGGATTCCACACTCTATGGGACAGTAACTAACACCTGTTCCTCCATTTCCTTCTCTCTATTATCATAAGGTTTCAACATCTTCACATGACAGACCCGATACAGATTTTTTTTTTCCGATCCGGCATCTTACCCAGATAGTTTACCTGGCTCAGCTTTTGCTCAATTTGATCAGGATCACTAAACCTTGCTTCAGAAGGATCTCCGATCACTCGTGACAATATTAATAAGTCATCCCAATGGGAAAACATCCAAATTCCAGAATGTTCACTGACACCTGCTTCATTCTACACTGTGCCCTCTTCAGGTGCTGTTGAGCTAACTCCCCAACCTGCTTTCCTCTCTCCCTCACCTCTGATAAAAAATCCAAGTGTGAGATCTCAACTTTGCTCCTGTCAGTTTCTCTTTAAGTAATTTCAAAGACCCTGTCACATCACATCCAAATATAAACTCAAAGGGTTTAAACTGAGTAGATTCATTTGGGGCATCTCGAATGGAGAACAATCCAAATGGGATACCTTTATCGTAATCATTCAGGTCATCCTGACAGGATGGTCTTCCCATGATCTTCAGGGTGTGATGCCACCTTTCTACAGCTCCCTGGGATTCAGGGGGATACACACTTGATTTAAAGTGCTATCTGCTGAAGCTATCCATGACTTCCTTAAGCAGCCTGAGAGACAGAGAAACCCTGTAGATGCTGGAATCCAAAACAGACAGGCAGGAGGCTGGAAGGACACAGCAAGGCAGGCAGCATCAGCAGGAGGAGAGTCAGTGTTCCAGATATAACTCTTCTTCAGGACTGGGGGTGGTTGTGGGAGGAGCTGCGGATAAAGGGTGTGGCAGGTGGGGATAGGTGAAGACAGGTAGAGGGTCCGACCTGGTTTGGTCAATGGGCGGAATGAATCCAGTTGGGGGCAGGGACCATTGGAAGGGAAGGGAGAGGCTGGGAGCCGTTGCTCAGGAATCCGCACCTCCGTACTCGCGGGTTCGAGTGGCTGTCGGAGGGGAGGGCCGTGGCGGCGAGGGCGACCAGGGTCGGGGACGTGCTGGGTGCCGGGGGCCTGGGCTGGACGCTGCCTCAGGACATAGCTAGCAGGGCAGCGGTAGACGTCCGGTACGTGGCCACCGCCATCCGACGCCTTAAAACGGCGGTGCTCGGACCCGACGTAGTGCACCAGTTGGAGGACGCTCAGGTGTGCGGTGGGATCCCGTCCGCGCTCACCCCGGCCCGGACGGAATTTCACATTGGCCCCAAGGTCCCGTACTTCCCGCGGGAGCCTGTGCCCCACAAACTGAGCCGCCTCCGGAATTTTAATTTTGTTTCTTTTAAGGATATTAAAAGGAAGGCCCTGTATCGACTGCTGCTGCACACCGTCCACCTCTTCTCCCTCATCTACCGTCTGGACACGCCTTGGCGTGCCCATTTGCCACCGGGCGGTGGAGATCCCCAGTGGAGGGCTCTCTACGCGGGAGTCCTCCCCCTTTCTCTCAGGGATCTGGGGTGGAGGGTGTTGCACGCAGCAGTCCCCTGCAACCGCAGATTGCGGTGGTTCACGGACTCCCAGCCCAACTGCTTGTTCTGTGGCGCTGTGGAGTCCGTGGACCATGTATACATTGGGTGGGGGCGTTTGCACTCCCTTTTTGATTTCCTCAGAAACCTTCTCCTCTGTTTCTGGCTGCACTTCAGTCCCACGCTCCTGATCTTTGGGCACACGGTGAGGAGGGAGGGCAGGTCCGAGGACTTCCTCGTGGGTCTGCTCCTGGGCCTGGCCAAACTGGCCATCAACAGGTCCAGGCAGCGGGCCGTGGAGGGGGTCGTTAGGGCCGACTGCCTGCCCCTCTTCCGGGCTTGCCTTGGGGACCATCCCCAACAGGTCTGCCCCCCACTGCTGCAACCAAGGAACTGCCAGGGACTTGCCAGAGGCCTGCCTCCACCACCGCTGCCTGGGACTCAATTTCGGAGCTGCCTGGGACTTGCCTTGGGGACCCTCCCCAACAGGGCTGCCTCACACCACGCGACCGAGGCCCTACCTGGGACTCGTCTGAGGCCTGCCTCCACCGCTGTTGTTGCCTGAGGCCGGTCTCCACCGTCACTGCCTGGGACTCTCCCCACAACCTCCACCACTGCTGCTGCCAGAGGCCCAACCCAACACCCAGCAGAAGAGTATGGCGAGCCCGAAGGTTGCAGGACCCAGCCGTACCTACGCCGGGGTAGCTGCTGCCTTAGGCTCGGCTGTCCCAACCCCGGCTGCGACATCAACACCCTTCAGGCACCGAACTAAACGCCTGGGGGTAAAGGCCTATCCCCACCCCAATATGACCATAGAGGCCTGCAGCAAGGCCATGGCGAGTGTGGTCGGCCCACTGGTCATCGTCACTGCAGCCAGGATGTATAGGAAGGCCGTTTTCTTTCTAAAGAAAGAGGGCGGCCCACCTGGCCGTGGAGAGGGGGCTCACTGTGGGCAGGACGCAGCTGCCCATCGACCCTCTGGAGGTTACGGCCCAGAGGGTCGTGATCTCCAACGTCCCGCCCTTTATTGCCAGCGAGCTGCTTCTCCCCCACCTCACCACCTTGGGGGAGATCCGGTCGGGGATCCAACCGCTCCTGCTCGGTCTGAAGGACCCTGCCCTCCAGCACATTTACTCCTTCCGACACCAGGTGTTTATTTGCCTGGCCCGGGAGGAGGTCACCGAGGGCTCGTTTACCCTCCATGAGGGTGCAGCCTATCGTGTCTTCTGGACAGCGGATGGCATGTGATGGCACCTGTGCCGTGAGGTAGGGCACAAAAAACTGCCCCACCCAGAAGGCTGCCCAGCCCACACCAATGGCTGAGGGTGGCACTGCCACACCCACTCCCCCTCCCCCAAGGTCAACACCACAAGCCCCAGCAGTGGGAGCTAAGCTAGAGGCTTTCAATGCCTCAGCCTCTCGCAGGGAGGAGGGGGGGGGGGGGTGAGAGTGCCTGGCTGGACAGAAGATGCTAAAGACGACCCAACGTGCCAGGCCCACACACGTGGAGACCACCCTGTCACCTTCCCCCAAAAACAGACCCTTGATCTGTCCCACCCTGGCATGACAATACCCCTGTGGCTGTGCCAGTGTCACCCTAGCACAGGAACCCTGACCCCCACCCAGCCCCGAAATCAGTGCCTGATCCCTGCCCTGCACCTCCTGACCCCAGGCCCAACCCCTGCCCCGCTACAGAAACCCCTGGGGCATCGATGCCTGGTCATGGTCCTGGTCCTGGGGGTGGGAAAGAGAAGATATGGGGGGGGGGGGGGTGGGAAGAAGATGATGATGTGGGGGAGGAGGTCCCTGAGCCCAGTCCCTGCCCCACCCTGCCAGGGAGTGGAGTGCATTGTTCTGTGGAGTCTGTGGACCATGTATATATTGGGAGTGGAGTGTATTATTTCCCCCTCCAACTGTATTTTGATTTAATCCCTACCCTCCCCTTCACTGTTTGGTCACACAGCGTTGCCCTTTGATGTGAAGGGCACTGATTGTCACTGGCCACTCGGGTGTTTCCTTTCTTCCTGCTGGTGGTGGAATATAAATTAAATGTACACACTTGTTGGTCTTCATTGTGTCTGACACCTCCACACAGATGACAAGAAGAAAAATGAGTCAGCCACATTGCTCTGGATCTGGAGTCACATGTCAGGCAGAAACACTGGAGATCACAGGGGGCTCAGGCAGCATCCATGGAGAGACAGCAAGCTCACAGTTCGAGTCTGGATGGCTCTTCATCAGAGCTGAAGTGAAGTGTGGAGGGGACAGTCATGATGCTGCAGTTTGGGGGAGAGGGAGGGGGGGTGGGGGGGTGGGAGGAGGAGGGGGGGGGGGGGTGGGGGTGTGCCAGGAGTGGGGGTAGTGGGTATAAGGTGCTGCTGGGGAAAAGATGTTGATCGTTCAGCTTCTGTGATCGGAAAGTGAGACCGACAGATCAATGGTGTGTCTTCTGCCAGCCTGGAAAGGACAGTAAGTGGGATGGGGGAGGGGAGGAGATGATCAGCTAGAGGCAAGGGAAGGTTCACAATTTTTAACAAAAAGGTGTTGAACTTCATATGAAGACCAGAACATGAATGAGATAACCCCAGGAACTGGCCAATGGGCTGAACAGTCTCCTGTTCCAGAGGATTCCTCTACACATCAGTCTTATTCCAGGTAAAATATCGATGCGTTCCAACTCTTCACTGGACAGACACCAACATGCTCTAACACCATCCCACCACCCACCCAAATCCTGCTTCCCCCTCCCCTCCCCCCATTTAGTTTGCTTGCAGCCAGTTTGAGACATTCCAACATTAAGTCAATTCATGTTCCTTTCACTGAGCAGTTGTAATCGGGCTTTGACCCACAGCGAGAGCCTTTGCTGAAATGTTAACATGCCTCTTGACTATCTTCATTCATTTAAAAATCAGAGATTTCATTCATTGGCTGAGATCTTCATATTTCAGTGAGATGTGTGTCAGAGAGAGTCTGGACGGAGTTAGAAATTGGAACAAACAGAATGAGCATTAAGCTCAGGCTGGAACCACAAAGGCCTGTTCTGCCATTCACCAGGATAATGGCTGATCTGGTCACTCCACACTGCCATCATTACAAACCAACTCTTCATGATCAAAAACCTACCTCCACCTTCAAACAAAGACTCTGCTTCCCTTGTTTGATAAAGGCAGCTCCAGACCAATCTTCTGAACAACAACATTCTCTTCTGTCTTCAGTTGATGACTGTTTTAAAACAAACAGCAAATTCTGGTTTGAGATTGTCCCAAACGAGAACAGCCTCTCCACATCCACAATGTCTTCCATTTCAGTTCAGCTTCCACTTACTTTCAACTCCCGTGGACACTAAACCTTCACCTCATTTGGATTTGGGGTTGTAATTGTGATGGGCAGTTGGTATTCAGGAGTTTGAAGAACTGCCTGAATAAGGCATGACACTGGGACACATCCATTATACGTTAGAAACTGTCCACAGAAACCAAGTTGGAAATTCTAGAAGTTATTGAAACCCTCCAAGATGAAACTTGTTGCAGTGCCGTGTGAGGGGAGAGATTTGAAGAGCTTGCCAGACAATTGGCTAGTAATCAGTGCAGGAAGTAGATGCAGTTCATCAATTTGACAGCCATTTTGAAGAGAAAGTGGACAAGCAGGAGGCTGGAGGAACACATTAAGCCAGGGAGCATCAGGAGGGGGAAAGAGGTCAGTGATTCAG
Source organism: Chiloscyllium punctatum (assembly GCF_047496795.1). Classification (NCBI taxonomy): domain Eukaryota; kingdom Metazoa; phylum Chordata; class Chondrichthyes; order Orectolobiformes; family Hemiscylliidae; genus Chiloscyllium; species Chiloscyllium punctatum. Next base: position 49,757,480 of record NC_092780.1, read on the forward strand.
GAAGGAGCCTTCTTCATTTTGAAGGGGAAGTCAATTAGATAGAGGCAAGGGGAGGGCAGGGTGTTGGGGAAGATGCTGATACAATGGCAGCGTCACTGGACGCTCAATCCAGCAGACTCAGCTACTGCTCTGGGAACATGGGTTCAAACACTGTGTCCTGGCAGGCCAATGGATTTTCAGCTGACCAGTCTGAAATGTAAAGCTGGTCTGAGGACGGGGGACCGAGACAATCATTGTTCAGCAAGCCTCTAGTTTACACACAGCTTTCCAGGGAAAAAAATCTGCTGTCTCTACCTGGTCTGGGAGGTATGTGACTCCAGATCAAGAGCAACATGGCTGACTCTGAAGAGACTTCAACAGTGAACTGAGCAGCTTATTGGACAAGGGATATCAGGGGTGGTAACACACACACACAGACACACACACACACACACACACACACACACACACACACGTGTTCTCAATAATACCCACATCCCAGAAAAAGCAAACACTTAGCTACAAGAAATTAATTTGAAATTCAATCAAATCCTTCCACTGGGAAAGGCATTACATGGAGACTGTTATAAAGTGGAATTGGTCTACAGACACAGTCACAAAACCCCATCCTGCACGGTCACTACTGAAGACCCCAAAGGTCCTGAATTAAGTACTTGGCCTCTCTCCACTCACTTTGAAGTCAGTCCCACTGGAAAGCTGACGACAGGATTTTAAACATGGTCATACTTGGTAGTCAGTGTGTGTCTAATATTGTGATAGCTCAGAGGATGCTTTATTGAGAAAGCCATCTGCTTTGTATAACACAGGAGTGTTCCATCAGTTTAATGAAATGAAGAGCAATGTGCCACTTGTATCTCCGTTATTTTCAGAGGCTGGTGCACAGATGGAATGAGCTGCCAGAGGGAGTGGGAGAGGCAGATACATCATTTAAAGACAGGTCCATGAATAGGGAAGGCTCACAGGGATATGGGCCAAATGCAGGCCCGTGGGACAAGTTCAGATCAGGAAACCTGGTCAGTATGGACGGGTTGGACCGAAGGGTCAGTTTCTGTGCTGTATGACTCAGACTGGAAACGACTCAGCAGCATCTCAGTGGTACATGAGAATTTACCCAGCATGCCGATCCCAGGGAATGGCCATCTCCTTGTCCTAGACTGACAGGTGAGGTGATGGTGGTATAATGGTAGTGTCACTGAACCAGTCATTCACAACTCCATGGAGCTCAAGCCCCTTCCCCATCCCAGGAGAAGGACCTTTGGAAAATATTGAAGAAAATATAGGTACGGAATCAGTTCAGCAAAATCAAACCCCTTGAGGGTGGTAGGGAGATTATTCAATGACCTGCCTATACTCCAATATAGATATTTAGAGCAATTAACTCAGGCAGAAGAATTACTCAGTAAAAAAGGATCCAGAAACAAGAGAGCAGGGGCTGGGGCTCAGAACACGGAATCATTGACTCAAGGAGAAACAACTTCAGGGAAAGGGAGGAAAGCAGATCATGGAAGGAGGTCCCAGAGGACTAGTAAGAGAAGGCAGAAAGAGGACACCAATAGTGTTGCCTGGAAACATTTGGCTAAGAAATCCCATTAAAGAGACTCAAATACTGAATAACAATAGGAGATAATGTACCCAGTAAACTCTGGGGCACTGACTGTTCCCCTCTGTCCTCTCCCCAGTGAGGAGCTGGAAAGGGTATACAGTGGGGAATGATCCATTCCCAATCATGAAGCTGAGACATTAGTTCTAGCCATATACCATCAGGGGGAATGTCAAGCTCCTGATGAGCCCCACAGAAGGAAGTGAAATCAAGCCAGCGATTGAGGAGATCAATCGGAAACGTGTCCCAGGACTCGATGGGATGAACCTTGAGGACATTAACATTCACAGAGTTATTACTCACCCCAAGGTTCTCTCTGGATCAGGAGCGGGACCAGATTCATTGACAAATCAAACTGTTTTAATTTCAAAGACTGGATGACAAGGACAGCCTTAAAGTAATTGATAACCAGAGACCTGTTAATATTGGCCTCATTTTAGCAAGTCTTTTCCCTAAGGGTTTAAGCGATGAGACTCAAATCAGGCTGTTAGTTTGAATTTTAGACAGAATGGTTATAATGTGACAACACTGGGCTGTAATGGAAATACAGCCTTCTTACAAGAGATTATTCAAAAAGGAGCTCCGAGAAATAGAAAGGATCTTTCAGTTGTCTTGGAATTGGCTCCAGCCTTCAACTCCATCACAAACTGTACCTCATGGTTCCCCTGGTAATGGCAGTGGGAGAGTGGACCTGTTTAACTCATGTCACTGGTTTTTAAGCTGGTTTTACTGGTCTTTGGACCAGAGTACTAGCTTTAGGTTTGTGGAACAGCCTGTTGGCTTGGTCTGGCTCGATCCACTGCTGACCCGTGTGGACTGTGGGCACTGTCATTGGACGGTGCTATTAAATAAATAATGGGAGATTTAGTCAATCTCCCGAGTTCTGGATGGACAGATACTTGGCCACACCCTGTAAGCTCACTTGTGCTGGGGGATTGTGACAAATATTAACCACACCAGAAAAATGACAACCATCTCAACACTAACTGACCGCTGGAGACCCCCAGATTTGTGTCTGTTGCTGATACCAGGTTGCAAGCCCATCGGGTCAGTGAATAGATCAGAGAGGGACTTTAACCTCCAATAAAGGCTCATGATGTGATTGAAGTCTAATGGAGGTATTACTTCCACTGATCACCTGATGGAGCCAGTGAGTAGAGGAAATGGATGATCATTCGTGGGGTGGATCCCAGAACAGCAGCAGGACCCAATGGTATTGGGTTAAAGGAGAGAGTCCATTCATATGGATGATAGTACACGTCTGCCCAGGCTGGTTTCATTGTGGCTCCAAACTGGTGTTCTACCAGAAATGCTGGAGAATGGGAGGACAGTGCTAATCCCCAAGACCACCAATAACTGGCGACCAGTGACTATAGGGCCATTTCGGCTTCGTATATTGACAAAACGTATTGCAAAACGACTCAGCGAAGCAGTTGTACTTCCCCTGAGACAGGAAGGTTTCCTTGGGACAACCCTGGGTTGCAGTCTCAATGCTTTCACCGTCAGTAACGTTATTAATGGGACAAAGGGAAATGGGAGAGATTGGGCAGCTTTCATTGACTTAGCTCAGGCCTTTGATTTGATCGGGCACAAATTACTTTTAAATCATTACAGAGAAGCCTGAGGATTTTATACAATGATAAATCTTTGGACAAATAATAATATGACAGTAATGGAGACATTAAATTTGTGTTTATAAAGCTAGCTTGTGGTGCTAAGGTGATCCTTTGTCCCCTATTGATTAATATCACTATGGATTGTTTTAGTACGTTGGGAGGGAAGTCAGGTGTTTTTATGAATTTTAAAGATGATCTTATCCCCCATGTGCCCCTGGCATTTGCTGATGATACACCACTTCAGTGAAACTCACTCAGGTTGGGGGTGTAATTTGAAGATTGTCCAACACTTGTGAGAATGCCAGACTGTCAATTAACAAAGACTGGAGGGTTCCATTTCTTTCATAAAATGAGACCTTACACCTACAGGTCAAAGGAACTGGAAGATTGACAAGAATCAGATCCAATCCATTGTCCTGGGGGAATTGACAAAATATTTTAACACAAACATATCCATGAATTGGCACTGGGTGGGGTCAAGTCAGAAAATAAGTTGCAAGAATGGACAAAGAATCTTACCATCAGCCTTATGCCTGACAAAGAATTGACATTCAGAAAAAAAATACTTTGATAATCCAGAGGACGTATTACTATCTGGTTTTCAAAAGGAAGTATCTCACTGTTTTACAAGGATTATACTCTTATTCCAAGATTTCAGAAAGAAATTTTACATTTGCCACATTTTACCACCAATGGGGTTTTATATACACACTGGAGGGGCAGAGGATTAGGGATTCCTAAATTGGAAATACAAATCTCACAATCATGAAGAAAACATGAAAAACCAACTGATAATGTAATCCACGTTTCCTTTCAGTACAGCAAAGAAAGCAATACCAATGTTCTAAGGATGCTGGAAAAATGAAAGGTTCCTCAAGAAATATGACCAGAAGATGGTGTAGATGAGGTAGAACAAGATAATGGTGAGCCTATTTAGTAATAGCTGTAGACAATGGAGGCAAGTGAGATACTTCAAGGACAATGGAATCTCCAACGTGTGGAGAAAGACAGCAATCATTAGGAAGACCTCCAGATTTATATCCACTGGAACTACCCTTAGCCATGAAAGATATATCCAAAGACAGGCTCGTCAGAGATGTTCTACCCCATATCAAACACTTGCACATACCCCCAGCTGGTGCCCTGCAGTTACAAATGAGAATCAAAATGGCATTAAAAGATAGTTGAGAAATTATATAAACATGTCAGTAAATACGGTTGGAAAATATGTAGAAGCTTGGATAAGAACGGAGGATGGAAGTCGGACATTATGTTCCAGGAAAGGTTTGGTGGTCATTGTCGATGTCACGGGTGTGTTGGAGAAGGTGTGCGATGAAAGTGTGGACGAACAAATATCTTCCCACACAGCTAATGGGATTAACAAGAGGAGTGACTCCATCTTTTTATGGGTCTGTGATGGGTCCTAGAGGAAAGTGGGTGAAGACAAATATGTTAAAAGTTTTGAATCCCCAAATGATTCACCAGTTTAAAGTTTTCTGCCAGCATGCATCTCAATTGGTTAGATCTTTGACTCGAACTTTTGCAGATCTTTAATGATAGTTAATCATTTGTGTAGTGACTTGTTGATATTAATAAAAATGATTGTAATTTAGTTCACTCGTCAGGGTGATGAGTAATTGGTGTCTTCTCAATTTCACACAACACAAATGACAGCTTTAGGTATGAGAACTAACCGAGCAGCTTATTGGACCCAGCTCAACGTCCCTCACTTGGCCAATTGTCATGTCAGTTATTATTTTGCCGTCTCTAACATCGAGCTGGCTTCGCGATAGAAGTATCCAGAAAGGTGTTGATGAGCAACAGTAAAACTCAATGATGGCACTATTTTGTCGTGTTTTAGTACAGAAAGAGGGGAGTGAAGCAGGGAGATTTCTCTCCAACAGTGTTGGATCCCTTGCTTTGCAGCCTTGGAGGAAGCTGATCATGGAGTTATACCTTTCCATGAGGATTAGATTAACTGCTCCACTTTGACCTTCAACAATAAAGCACTAAAGCAACTCAGCAGGGGATAACCAGAAACCTGGAAACAGGTCAATGTTGAGATTGTACTGGCTTGGTCATTAAACATTAAAAGACCAAGGAGTTCATTTGATCCTATGTGGATAAAACATTTCTGGATGAGAGTTTGCTCGTTGAGCTGGGACGTTCGTTTTCATTCAGCTCAGTGATCAAACTTACATCCAGATCCTCAACCTGAGTGACAAATCTTCTCAAAACTCACCAAACATTAGTACAATTACTGGAGATAATTGGTCATTTAGCTGGATTCCTGTTAATTCCATCCCCCAGTCGAGACAGAATTATTCAGGGGTATGGGTTGACCCTTGGGCAGGTCCACAGGAAGCAGATGGGAAGAAAAATTGCAAAAATCTGGGCTAATTTAACATCAGCCGCACTAACACCAAAAAGGGGAGATTTTTATTTTAAACAATGGCACCCGACAGGTGTACCATCTGATTTTAAATAGAAGCATCTCAAAATATTCAAATTATTGGTAATTTTACAAAAAAGGCCCATCATCTTGCCCATGATATAACAGATGGGATCATCTGCTCAAGGAACAGGGATGGTGGCCTTGGGGTGCAGAGACTGAGTGACACATTCCCATTGCAATCATTAACCAGGAGAACCTGGAATCTCCCACCACCAGACTGGGCCAGGCCTCCTCCCATTTCCGAATGGATAGGAATTTGGGAAAGTTAGAGCTTCTTCAGATGAAGGTTTTCAAAGAAGTTGGAATATGAGAGAAATCCCAATGTAACCCTCATACATTGGAGCAACAGGAATCCCTGGAACCCTGTACAGATTTGAACATCTGCTATTAACCATAAGATATAGGAGGGAGTTAGAATCTGCCAAAATGGGTTAATTTGAAAAGGCAGGGCTTTGGAATTGGTTACTTTAACAGAGACAAGATCTCCGAATCATCGACTGAAACAGCTTTTAAAGGGATATCCAAATTAAATCTCAAAAGCCTCTATTTATACCCCATGAGAACCACTGACTCAAGGCAGACCATGTTTGAAAGAGTAATGTTGACATCAAACACCAGTGGAGACTGTCCTACCTCTCTCAAAATGGAGTTTGTTTAAAAAAATGCACACAAGATCAAGAAACTACAGCATCACACTGGGAAGTACGGGGTAGCCCATCTTTGTTGAACCCCATTGAAAGGGCAAAGAACAGAATGCCAGCTGGGTGGCATTAGAGTTCATCTACAAGGGAGCTATGGAACCATGAACACCCATCAGTTCCCCAATATCCTCCAAAGGGTATATTCCATCTCTGTCCAGTCTGGTAAAGACTGACTCCATTCTCACATCAAAATCACTAGCAGTCCGATATTGTGGAGGTCAGTTAATGGTCTGAAAATGAGCTCATGTTGTGTCATATTTAAGGGTCATCATGACAAGTATATAATTAGATAGACAGGCGTCATTCTCCACATAATACACAACTAGATGTGATCACTGAGCAGTTTGAACTGAGACTTCAAGGAAAAACAGAATCCTCAGGTATTGAGAAAAGTGTTGCTTTATTTTTGTGGTCAAAGGGAGACCAATTAGTTCCGGCTTGGAGGTGGGTTACTGATGGGTGGTGGAGGACACAATGTGCAACATGACCCATGGAGGGCAATTACTGAAACTGCATTTAATAAACTTGGATATTCATGAACTTCAGCTTCCAACTGAGCCAAGGCCACAAAGTTGAGCTGTCAACAATCTTCATTTGTGTGGGTTATTATCCCAAGTTCATTGTTCACATGGAATTAATTGGTGCAGAGGTGATCAAGGGATTAAGCTCAGATGTGCATTTGTCAAATCACTTTCATTAAGTGGGACTCATCAGGAGAGTCATAACCAGAGTGGACTAGTTCAACCTCCATGTCTCCGTGTTCAGACTGAATTAAGGAGCTTCACTGGAGATTGCACTATTTTAAATGGAGCCAACATGATGGAGCTGAGCGTTTGGGGATCGATAGCTTTAACTAAACACTGGCTTCAAGCAGAAAGCCAGTCCTAGTTCTGCTTTGTCTCAGTGAGACAGTGTGCCTCAATATAATTAACAGACACCTGGAGTAGTGGGGACCAATGATAAAGGCAGGGGTGATCATTGAAGGGTTAACTGCTCAAATCAGAGCAAAACTCTAGGAGGAGATAGAACACCCTGGAGATTTCAGGCTTGCTCTCACCACCTCTTTACCATCCCTTCCTCAGTCTCCTGCAGGTCTTGTGGGACTGGATCATGGGACAGTGGTTAACTCACTACATTATGCAGTTACAGTTCTGTGGTTCAATAAACCAAGTGGAGCTGTTTATCAGTCACCGTTTTGGCAGGGACAGCAAGTGAAGAGAGAAGATCATGCAAATTCCCTGCTCTTCATGATAAACAACATGGTGAAATAAACCAGAGGGTCTGAATTCTGCATCAATCCAGCTCCCTATCCCAGTCATCATACTCCCCCCTGTTTAATCCAGCTCCCTATCCCAGTCACCGTTCTCCCCACTGTTTAATCCAGCTCCCTATCCCAGTCACCGTACTCCCCCCTGTTTAATCCAGCTCCCTATCCCAGTCACCGTACTCCCCGCTGTTTAATCCAGCTCCCTATCCCAGTCACCGTACTCCCCGCTGTTTAATCCAGCTCTCTATCCCAGTCACCGTACTCCCCCCTGTTTAATCCAGCTCCCTGTCCCAGTTACTCCACCCCCTGCTTTTCCAGCACCACTCTAATCTAGACTCTGTTTCAGTGAAGGAGCCTCTGATCAATTCCTTCTGGAGCCAGGCTGGTCGTGGTTTCCATCCCCACCCTCTCAGATGGTGCACACTCCAGAATCAGTTTAGTGCTGATTGCCAATTATGGGTCAGTTTGTGTTTGGTTCCGGTGAGGAACAAGTCGGTGGTCACGACCATTTCTCAGAGATTAGCAGCTCTTCCCTACAATCCTGACTCCATCTTACAGTACAGTCTTTTACTTTCATAAAGCAATTCCTTTCCTCTCCCGATGGAGAGGGCTTTTTTCACTGGGAATTGGAGGATTGTTCAGAATGCAGAGGGACAGGAAAGGAGAAACATGATTTGGAGTAGACCCCAGCTGTTGGCCAGGAACAAGCTGCTCCAACACCTTCCACTGGTTTCCCAGACTGAGGAAGGACCTGAACATTTTCTTTGATGCTCAAACCCACATTGAGAAGGTTTCTCCCCTCACCGACCCTGGAGCAAGCTAGACTTGTATCTGTTATCAATCCCCCTTCTCTGTATTAGTTGTCCTTGTCCCTCACAGCTACAGAGAGGTGTCTATCTACACAGCCTCCCAAACTGAAAGGGCAGCTCCTGATCCACAGGATCTTTTAATAAGCTGCTAATCAGCCCCTTAGCTGCTTCAGCTGAGCAATCACTCAGTGAGAGATTGAAAACAAAGTGACCCTGAGGAGATGGAACAGACACAAAGAAACTATTTAAAGAGACAGCCTTGTAAAAATGGAAATTCCAGACTATAGAAGATAGCTGAGATACTGGGTGTGTGTTTATATATTAATGATCTATATTTTGTTAATGTGACAAGAACATTGTAATTTCTCATATCCTTGTTTTATTTTTGAGGATCTTTTGAAAGTGATAGTGTATGAGCTAAAACTTCCAATTGCAGAGCTTGTAGTTGAGATGAGACACAATCTCATGTGAGAGACTCAGAACAAGTCATTGGGTGGGGGTGAGAGAGAGAGAGAGAGAGAGAGAGAGAGAGAGAAATCTTTTCTTACTGAGTTCTGGATGGAATGTTTTTCTCTGTGAATGTGAGCTGGTGTGTTTCTGTAGATTGCAATCAAGTGTATTTTGGAATTGTTTCCTGAAACAAGCTGTTGCTGTGAATAGAATCACAGTCTGGTTGTAGCACAGAAGGAGACCATTTGGCCCATCATGTGCACACAGCCCTCTGCGACATGAAGTTAGCCAGTCCCACTGGCCTATTCTTTGCCTGTAGTTTTAAAATGTTTTTCTCTTCAGATAATGATCCCGTTCCCAATTGAATGTGACAATTGACTCTGCCTTCACTGCTCTATCACAGACAGGCTGGAGGCTGGATGAACACAGCAAGCCAGGCAGCATCAGCAGCTACAGATAGGGCACCCTTTGTTGGCCAGTACCTCCCAGGAGCTGAAAAACTACACCATGTTCTTCACAGCCTGCAGCACATTATTGATGAGGATGAGCACCTTGCCAAGACCGTCTCCACGCCTCCATGTCTCGCCTTTAAACAACCACCAAACCTTAAACAGATCATTGCTCGCAGCAAACTGCCTGGTTTTCAGGACAGCACCATACTACCTTGTCACACCTTGCTGCATGGTGTGTCAGAGTGTTGACACGATACCACCATGACACGTCGGGACATCTCCCACCGTGTACACGGCAGGTACTCATGTGACTCGGCCAACGGTGTCGATCTCATACGCTGCAGGCGAGGATACCCTGAGACACGGTACGTTAGTGAGACCGAGCAGAGGCTACGACAATGAACAAATAGACACCACACAACAATCAACAGACAGAGGGGTTCCCTCCCAGTCGGGGAACACTCCAGCGGTGAGGGACATTCGGCCTCGGACCTTCGGGTGACCATCCTCCAAGGTGGGCTTCAGGACAGGCAACAACACCTAGTGGCCGAGCAGAGGCTGATAGCCAAGTTCAGTATCCATGGGGACGGCCTCAACCGGGACCTTGGGATCATGTCACACTACAGGTCACCCCACTGCACTACACACACACACACTCACACTCACACTCACACTCACAGTCATACTCTCTCACTCACACCTGCAGAGCCATACACTCACGCAGACCCTCTCTCATCCATACGATCTCTCTCATTCACTCACACATACAAACCCCCCCACACTCACACCCACGCACGCACCCTCCCACAGACTTATACCCCATTACACTCCCACACGTACACACACTCTCACACACACATACTCTCACAGATACACACACACATCCCCCTGACACACCCACCCCTCTCCAACCCCCTGCTACACACATACATACACACATGTGCACACATACACAAACATATGCACACACACATGCGCGCACACGCATACACACATAAATTTGGGGTTAAATTTGTTGCTGTACAATTACAATGATTTTGCTCAAAAACTATGTAAGCTTCTGTAAATTGTGTTTTTTTTTAAATAGTATCAATCTGAACATTGGAACACAGACAGACAGACACCCTTTATCCCCACACCCTCAATGCACTATCTGAGCTGACCTGACACCTATTGTATTAGTTCACTTGAGAATGTGACTTTTTAAAAAAAAGGTTCTGGGCTCTTCAATCTGAACGAACTGAAACCGAGGGGATCATTCTAAAAGATGAGAGACTGAACAAACAGCCCCAGGGCTTTCTCATCATATCATTCCTGTTACATCACACCGTAAACAGTTGTTATAAATTCTGGGTCTTACAATCTTGTTCTCCACAACCACCTGATGAAGGGGCAGTGCTCCGAAAGCTAGTGCTTACAAATAAAGCTGTTGGACTGTAACCTGGTGTTGTGTGATTTTTAAATACAGCCGGGAGAGAGAGAAGACTGAATATTCAAATTTCAAAGGAGCACCAGGAGAATACAGCAGCAGGAGGGAGTATTTTAACGGGATCAGTGAGGCCCCGGAACACCGGGAGCGGTGAGCCCCCGGGACGCCGGGAGCGGTGAGCCCCCGGGACGCCGGGAGCGGTGAGCCCCCGGGACGCCGGGAGCGGTGAGCCCCCGGGACACCGGGAGCGGTGGGCCCCGGGACACCGGGAGCGGTGAGGCCCCGGGTGGAGTCTGGTGTGAGGGAGACAATCCTGGCACTTACCTGGGAGCAGCTGAGTGCTGGTACAGAGCGGTCTGAGGCTTGGAGCGGGGGCAGGGACGGCTGTTGGACTGGGCTCTGGTGGGGATGGTCAGACCTCTTGTTTATTTCAAAAATAAACTTTATTCATAAAGTATTTTGATGATTTGTACAATTGGTCATGCCGTACATACATAAACATTCCATTTCTTTGCAGACAGAGATCAGAATTGATCATTTGTATATACAGGTCTGTGTATTGATCAATCATATATCCATATATTTAGCTGAGGTGTCAGCGGGGCCCGATTACTGCGTGGGCCCCCTGTTCTTCTTTAGGCAGGCAGATGTTACACGGTGGTCTTTCCCCACCCCGCCTTGGCAGCAGCTGCCCCAAGCTTCAGCGAGTCCCTCAATACGTAGTCTTGGAGCTTGGAATGTGCCAGTCCACAACACTCAGTCGGGGTCAACTCCTTCAGCTGGAAGATCAACAGGTTTTGGACCGCCCAGAGAGCGTCCTTCACCGAGTTGATGATCCTCCAGGCACAGTTGATGTACGTCTCGGTGTGCGTCCCGGGGAACAGGCCGTAGAGCATGGAGTCCTGCGTCACAGCGCTGCTCAGGACGAACCTCGACAAACACCACTGCATTCCTCTCCAGACTTCTTCTGCGTTGGCACATTCCAGAAGGAAGTGTGTGACAGTCTCGTTCCCCCCACAGCCGCTTCGAGGGCAGCGTGTGGTGCAGCTGAGAATCCAGGCGTGCATTAAGGATCTCACAGGCAGAGCCCTTCTCACCACCAGCCAGGCCATGTCTTGGTGCTTGTTGGAAAGTTCTGGTGATGAGGCATTCTGCCAAATGGCTTTGACTGTCTGCTCAGGGAACCGCTCAACAGGATCCGCCCTCTCCTTTTCCCGAAGGGTCTCAAGGACAGTACATGCTGACCACTTCCTGATGGACTTGTGGTCAAAGGTGCTTTTCTTCATAAACATCTCCATGAATGACAGGTGATACGGAACGGTCCAACTACTCAGAGCATTCCGCGGCAGTGAGGCCAGGCCCATCCTTCGCAACACCGGGGACAGGTATAACCTCAATACGTAATCATCTTTCAGTGTAGAATATCACTGATCGTGTGTCATCATCATTGTAAGGGCATGTCAACAAATGTCCATGGGTTCATGGCATTAACTGCCCACTAACAATATCGGGAGTGAGGTAGACTCCCTGGTATCGAGCTAATGCCCCAGAGACTGTGTCTCATCTCTAGTAATTAGTATTGAATATTTACAAGCATCGTCATAGATCATCACAACTTCTCTGCAAGTTCAGCTCGACTTAGAACTATCTGGGATCAATTAATAATCCTTCCTGAACAAGGCCATGAAGTCCTTTCATTCGTGGGTAGACACAGCTTTACCAAATATCTTTATGTGGAACCACATCGATGATAATCACAGCGGAGAGCAGTGGGAGCTGGGTGGAAGTGGGGTCGGGGCGCGGAGCTGGTCGGGAAGGTAAGTGATTGATATTTGAGTGGAGAAGGAACCCGAGACACTACACATGTAGTGTCTCCCACTCTCCCTCCTCCTCTAACATAAACAAAAGGTAAGCTACTTAGTGTTCTTGATTTGGAGACTAAGTGTGGAGTTATGGCAGCGCAGGCAGTGGAATGTTCCTCCTGCAGGATGTTTGAGGTAGGGGTGACCACCGATGCTCCTGCCGACTTCATCTGCCGGAAGTGCAGCCAGCTCCAGCTCCTCATAGTCCATGTTAGGGATCTGGAGCTGGAGTTGGACGAACTGAGAATGATTCGAGAGGCTGAGAGGGTGATAGATGGAAGCTGCAGGGACGTAGTTACGCCGGAGAACAGAGGTAGCTGGGTAACAGTTAGAGGTGGGAAGGGGAGGAAGCAGGCAGTGCAGGGATCCCCTGTGGTCGTTCCCCTCAACAATAAGTTTACCGCTTTGGATACTGTTGGGGAGGACGGCCTAGCAGGGGTAAACTACAGTGACCGGGTCTCTGACACGGGGTCCGGCTCTGAGGCTCAGGAGGGAAAGGGGGAGAGGAGGAGAGCACTAGTTATAGGAGACTCTACAGTTAGAGGGACAGGCAGGCGGTTCTGTGGACATGGGCGAGACTCTCGGATGGTTTGTTGCCTCCCGGGTGCCACGGAACGAGATGTCTCAGACCGTGTCTTCAGAATCCTTAAGGGGGAGGGTGTGCAGCCAGAAGTCATCGTGCACATTGGCACCAACAACATAGGTAGGAAGAGAGGTGGGGAGGTCATTCAGGAGCTCAGGGAGTTAGGCTGGAAGCTAAAAGCTAGGACGGACAGAGTTGTCATCTCTTGGTTGTTGCCGATGCCACGTGACAATGAGGCAAGGAATAGGGAGAAAGTGCAGTTGAACATGTGGCTGCAAGGATGGTGTAGGAGGGAGGGCTTCAGGTATTTGGACAATTGGACTGCATTCTGGGGAAGGTGGGACCTGTACAAGCAGGACGGGTTGCACCTGAACCAGAAGGGCACCAATATCCTGGGGGGTAGGCTAGCACTCTTCGGGGGGGTTTAAACTAATTTGGCAGGGGGATGGGATCCAGACTTGTAGTCCAGCAAGCAGGTTAGCTGTTTTTCAGGATGTCCAAGAATGTAGGGAGGCTGTGGAGAAGGTAGCACTGACAGGGAATACCTGCGGACACAGAGATGGGCTCAAGTGTGTATACTTCAACGTAAGGAGTATCAGAAATAAGGTGGGTGAACTTAAGGCATGGATCGGTACTTGGGACTACGATGTTGTGGCCATCACGGAAACGTGGATAGAAGAGGGACAGGAATGGTTGTTGGAGGTTCTGGATTACAGGTGTTTCAGTAAGATTAGGGAGGGTGGTAAAAAAGGACGGGGGTGTGGCGTTGCTAATTAGAAATGGTATAATGGCTGCAGAAAGGCAGTTCGAGGGGGATCTGCCTTTGGAGGTAGCATGGGCTGAAGTCAGAAATAGGAAAGGAGCAGTTACTTTGTTGGGTGTTTACTATCGGCCCTCCCCAATAGCAGCAGAGATGTGGAGAAACAGATTGGGAAACAGATTTTGGAAAGGCAGAAGCCACAGGGTAGTAGTCATGGGCGATTTCAACTTCCCAAATATTGATTGGAAGCTCTTCAGATCAAGTAGATTGGACGGGGCAGTATTTGTGCAGTGTGTCCAGGAAGCTTTTCTAACTCCGTATGTAGATTGTCCGAGCACCATATTGGATTTGGTGCTCGGTAACGAACCGTGACAAGTGATGGGCTTGTTAGTGGGTGAGCATTTTGGTGATGGTGACCACAATTCTGTGACTTTCACCTTGGTTTTGGAGAGAGATAGGTGCGTGCAATAGGATAGGTTTTACAATTGGGGGAAGGGTAAATACGATGCTGCAAGACAGGATCTGAGGAGCATAAGTTGGGAGCATAGGCTGTCAGGGAAGGATGTTGTTGAAATGTGGAACTTTTTTAAGGAACAGATACGACGTGTCCTTGATATGTATGTACCTGTCAGGCAGAAAAGAGATGGTCGTGTGAGGGAACATTGGTTGACGAGGGAGGTTGAATGTCTTGCAAGGAGGAAGGAGGAGGCTTGCATAAGGTTGACGAAACAAGGTTTAGACAGAGCGTTGGAGGGATACAGGATAGCCAGGAGGGAGCTGAAGAAAGGTTAGAGTAGATTAGATTAGATTACATTACAGCGTGGAAACAGGCCCTTCGGCCCAACAAGTCCAACAAGACCCGCCGAAGCACAACCCACCCATGCCCCTACATTTACCCCTTACCTAACACTACGGGCAATTTAGCATGGCCAATTCACCTGACCTGCACATCTTTGGACTGTGGGAGGAAACCGGAGCGACCGGTGGAAACTGACGCAGACACGGGGAGAACATGCAAACTCCACACAGTCAGTCGCCTGGTATTAGGAGAGCTAAGAGAGGGCATGAAAATCTTTGGCGGGGAGGATCAAGGATAACCCCAAGGCCTCTTATGCATATGTGCGAAACATGAGAATGACGAGAACAAGGGTAGGTCCGATCAAGGACAGTAGTGGGAGACTGTGTATTGAGTTGGAAGAGATAGGAGAGGTCTTGAATGAGTACTTTTCTTCAGTATTTACAAATGAGAGGGACCGTATTGTTGAAGAGGAGAGTATGAAACGGACCGGTAAGCTAGAGGAGATACTTGTTAGGAAGGAAGATGTGTTGGACATTTTGAAAAACTTGAGGATAGACAAGTCCCCCAGGCCTGACGGGATATATCCTAGGATTATGTGGGAGGCAAGAGCAGAAATTTCAGAGCTGTTGGCAATGATCTTTTTGTCTTCACTGTCAACGGGGGTGGTACCAGGGGACTGGAGAGTGGCGAATGTTGTGCCCCTGTTCAAAAAAGGGAATAGAGATAACCCCGGGAATTACAGGCCAGTTAGTCTTACTCTGGTGGTAGGTAAAGTAATGGAAAAGGTACTGAGGCATAGGATTTACGAGTATCTGGAAAGACACTGCTTGATTAGGGACAGCCAGCATGGATTTGTGAGGGGTAGGTCTTGCCTTACAAGTCTTATTGAATTCTTTGAGGAGGTGACCAAGCATGTGGATGAGGGTAGAGCAGTGGATGTAGTGTTCATGGATTTTAGTAAGGCATTTGATAAGGTTCCCCATGGTAGGCTTATGCGGAAAGTCAGGAGGAATGGGCTAGTGAGAAGTTTGGCCAGTTGGATAGAGAACTGGCTAACCGGTCGAAGTCAGAGTGGTGGTAGATGGTAAATATTCAACCTGGAGACCAGTTATGAGTGGAGTTCCACAGGGATCAGTTCTGGGTCCTCTGTTGTTTGTAATTTTTATTAATGACTTGGAAGAGGGAGTCGAAGGGTGGGTCAGTAAATTTGCAGACGATACGAAGATTGGTGGAGTTGTGGATAGTGAGGAGGGTTGTTGTCGGCTGCAAAGGGACTTAGATATGATGCAGAGCTGGGCTGAGGTGTGGCAGATGGAATTCAACCCTGTCAAGTGTGAGGTTGTCCATTTTGGAAGAGCAAATAAGAATGCGGAATACAGGGTTAACGGTAGGGTTCTTAGTAAGTTGGAGGAGCAGAGGGATCTTGGGGTCTATGTTCATAGCTCTTTGAAAGTTGCCACTCAGGTGGATAGAGCTTTTAAGAAGGCCTATGGTGTATTAGCGTTCATTAGCAGAGGGATTGAATTCAAGAGTCATGAGGTGATTTTACAGCTCTACAGGACCCTGGTAAGGACACATTTGGAGAACTGTGTGCTGTCCTGGTCGCCTCACTTTAGGAAAGATATGTAAGCTTTGGAGAGGGTGCAGAGGATATTGATCAGGCTATTGCCTGGAATGGAGAATAGGTCGTACGAGGATAGGTTGTGAGTGCTAGGCCTTTTCTCATTGGAACGGTGAAGGATAAGGGGTGACTTGATAGAGGTTTATAAGATGATCAGGGGAATAGATAGAGTAGACAGAGACTTTTTCCCGAGGACAACAGAGTGTTACAAGGGGGCATAAATTTAAGATGAAGGGTGGAAGGTATAGGGGGGATGTCAGGGGTAGGTTCTTTACCCAGAGAGTGGTGGGGGCATGGAATGCGCTGCCTGTGGGAGTGGCAGATACAGAATCATTGGTGACCTTTAAGCGGCAATTGGATAGGTACATGGATGGGTGCTTAAGCTCGGACAAATGTTCGGCACAACATCATGAGCATTCTTAAAAGGTGTTGGAAATTTAATTTTAAACATGAATTGTCTGCACCTTTCTATCCATTATACACCAATCATCATACAATTTCCAAGAAAGCCGAGGGCCTGAAGCCTGACTGTGTTGTACATAATTGGAAGGAAGGTTCCCTAATCCCAGAAATGATCCAAGAGGACGATGGTGATACCATCCCATCCCAGGGAATTTGTTCAACCTCAGCAGGTGTCTCTCAGTGACCTGCCTTTGGTTTCTTCATCACACTGCAGCTCTGCCTCCTGGGAGCAGCTGATTGGATATCCCATGTCAGATGTGGCAGACTGAGAGTTGCACGCTTTGTAGCAATGTTGAGTTCATGTTTCAGATTCAATAAATTCTGCTCTGATTGGAGTTTGTGTAGTTTTACAAACTTTCATCAATTACTAAGAAACTGAATTGATTTTTATCCATAATTTATAATCACGTTTCCCTTTTCTCTCTCTTATAGTGAATCTATTGGCCATCCTGATCTTGTCCAAGGGAAAATGTGGTGTTTCCCCTTGCACCACACACTATTTGGTGACAATGGCAACGACAGATCTACTGTTCATTATACTTGAGATTATAATGTCCCGATTCAATAAGTACTTTTTCCCTCGGAATTTCCTGGACATTACCCCTGTTTGCGCTGTTCGCTATGCCCTCCGCCGTGCAGTCACAGACTGCTCTGTCTGGTTTACTGTTGCCTTTACTTTTGACCGTTTAAATGCCATTTGTTGCTCAAAGCTGAGATCAAAATTTTGCAATGAGAAAACCGCAGTTGTGGTTCTCGCAACTAGTGGCATTCTGCTCTCGCTGAAAAATATTCCAATCTACTTTAGATTTCGGCCTTCTGAGATTTTCAACAATATACCCTGGGAATGTGTGAACACACGAGCTTATTATCATGATCCTGTATGGAGGGGATTTAAACGATTTGAAAAGGTTCTAACCCCAATGCTCCCATTCATATTAATTTTGCTGTTGAACACTCTAACTATCAGACACATTGTTATGGCCAGTCGTGTTCGTAAAGTACTGATGGGTCAGAAACAGAGGCAGGATCACTCTGACACTGAGATGGAGAGCAGGAGGAAGGGTATGATTTTACTGTTCACCATATCTGGCAGCTTCATCATTCTGTGGCTGTGGTACCTCTTAGATTATTTTGGAGTTTTAAAACATTTGTTAGATGATGACTCTGAATATAGGTTTGAAAAAATTGCATATATGCTTCGGGATTTAGGTTCCTGCACAAATACTATTATTTACGTAGTGACACTGTCCAAGTTTCGGGAGAAAATTCGGAACACAGTGAAAGCTCTTTTCTCCTGAGTTGTTCAATGGGACCTGCAGCAAAATCCATTGGGAGCAATGGGGGACTAATGCTGATTGCTCGAAATCGGAAAGAAAATGCCTGGAGGAGGAACTAAAAAAAAAATTAATTTTTGCAAGGTTTGTGAAGGTTTGTAGGTCAGGTTGAGGTTTAGGGTGTAGGTTTGCTCACTGAGCTGTAGGTTTGATATCCAGACGTTTCATTACCTGGCTAGGTTACATCATCAGTGGAGACCTCCAAGTGAAGCGAAGCTGTTGTCTCCTGCTTTCTATTTATATCTTTCTCCTGGATGGGGTTCCTGGGGTTTGTGGTGATGTCATTTCCTGTTCGTTTTCTGAGGGGTTGACAGATGGTATCTAGATCTATGTGTTTGTTTATGGCGTTGTGGTTGGAGTGCCAGGCCTCTAGGAATTCTCTGGCATGTCTTTACTTAGCCTGTCCCAGTCGAAATGGTAGTTTTTTTCATCCGTGTGTCGGGCAACGAGGGAGAGAGGGTCGTGTCTTTTTGTGGCTAGCTGCTGTTCCTGTATCCTGGTGACTAACTTTCTTCCTGTTTGTCCTACGTAGTGTTTGAGGCAGTCCTTGCATGGAATTTTGTAGATGACGTTGGTTTTGTCCATGGGTTGTACTGGGTCTTTTAAGTTTGTTAGTTTTTGTTTGAGAGTGTTGGTGGGTTTGTGTGCTACTAGGATTCCAAGGGGTTCAAAGTTTGTGAGAAGATTTGTAGCTCGTGTGCTCATTGTTGTGGTTCTGTTCGCCGAGCTGGGAATTTGTGTTGCAGACGTTTCGTCCCCTGTCTAGGTGACATCCTCAGTGCTTGGGAGCCTCCTGTGAAGTGCTTCTGTGATCTTTCCTCCAGCATTTATAGTGGTTTGAATCTGCCACTTCCGGTTGTCAGTTCCAGCTGTCCGCTGCAGTGGCCGGTATATTGGGTCCAGGTCGATGTGTTTGTTGATTGAACCAGTGGATGAGTGCCATGCCTCTAGGAATTCCCTGGCTGTTCTCTGTTTGGCTTGTCCTATAATAGTAGTGTTGTCGCAGTTGAATTCATGTTGCTTGTCATCTGCGTGTATGGCTGCTAAGGATAGCTGGTCATTTCGTTTTGTGGCTAGTTGGTGTTCATGGATGCGGATCGTTAGCTGTCTTCCTGTTTGTCCTATGTAGTGTTTTGTGCAATCCTTGCATGGGATTTTGTACACTACATTGGTTTTGCTCATGTTGGGTATCGGGTCCTTCATTCTGGTGAGTTGTTGTCTGAGAGTGGCTGTTGGTTTGTGTGCTGTTATTAGTCCTAGTGGTCGCAGTAGTCTGGCTGTCAGTTCAGGAATGCTCTTGAGGCATGGCACTCATCCACAGATTCAATCAACAAGCACATCGACCTGGATCCAATATTCCGACCACTGAAATTGACAGCTGGAACTGACAACCGGAAGCGACAGATTCAAACCACGACAAATGCCGGAGGAAAGATCACAGAAGCGCTTCACAAGTGGCTCCCAAGCACTGAGGATGTCACCTAGACAGGGGACGAAATGTCTGCAACACAAATTCCAAGCTCGGCGAACACAACCACAACAATTCCGAAGGGTCTTAGTAGCCTGGCTGTCACCAGACAGAACCACCATTTTGACTGGGACAACACATCTATCCTGGGACTGGCTAAGCAAAGACATGCCAGAGAATTCCTAGCGGCCTGGCACTCCAACCACAACGCCATAAACAAACACATTGATCTAGATACCATCTATCAACCCCTCAGAAAACGAACAGGAAATGACATCACATGGAACCCCATCCAGGACAAACACATAAATAGAAAGCAGGAGACAACAGCTTCGCTTCACTTGGGGGTCACCACTGATGATGTTACCTAGCCAGGGAAAGAAACGTCTGGATATCAAACCAACAGCTCAGCGAGCAAACCTACACCCTAAATATAATTATTGACTGTGTGAGCAGTTACGGTGGAATGTTCAGTCGGAAATAAACTCCCAGCATTAGCTGGATATTGGAGTGAGCCCGTTATGAAATCTGACACCTGGGGCACCTCAAGTCAGTGAGGAGGAAAAAGATCAATAGGATAATCAAATACATTTAATCTTGTGACCTAAATATACATGAACGGTATAAATTAGTCATACAAAATAAGATGAGAGTCTTATTAAAGCTAAAGTTTGAATGAGTGTCCGAAAGGGACTGGCAGGTGGGAATGACACTTCCTGGAGCATTTGGAGGGAAGTGAAGTGTAAAATAATCCTGCAACTGCACTGTTTGGATTGTTCACTCATCATATTTATTCAGAAAGATCAAAATATACTTGAAAAGCAAATTCTGGAGATATAAGAGACCCTCTTGGGTCAATTCTTGTTATCACCTTTGTTACTATCTTTCTTACTACATTTATTCCTGTCATTATTATCTCAATTATGACTATAATTATTCCCATTACTATTACTTTCATTTGTGTGTCGTTTGGCAGAATTCTCACCTCTTCTTGTTGTGACCATTTTCATATGTAGAGTGCGGTTCAGTTTATGACCAACAATAATCCACTGGCGCTGGAGTTTGGAAGCTTGAAAGCTGTCATTTCTGAAAGATGTAAGATTCTTCAGCAGAGGTGAAAGAATATTATTCCTTAATATTGTTACTTAATACAAAAGGAAATATCACACAAGTCGTTCCCATCTGAATCTAACTGTACATACCGTAGGTAAAAACAATGACTGCAGATGCTGTAAACCAGATTCTGGATTAGAGGTGCTGGAAGAGCACAGCAGTTCAGGCAGCATCCGAGGAGCAGCAAAATCGACATTTCGGTCAAAAGCCCTTCATCAGGAATACAGGCAGAGAGCCTGAAGTGTGGAGAGATAAACTAGAGGAGGGTGGGGGTGGGGAGAAAGTAGCATAGAGTACAATGGGTGAGTGGGGGAGGGAATAAAGGTGATCGGTCAGGGAGGAGAGGTTGGAGTGGATACTGGAAAAGGAGATAGACAGGTAGGACAAGTCCGGACAAGTCATGGGGACAGTGCTGATCTGGAAGTTTGGAACTAGGGTGAGGTGAGGGAAGGGGAAATGAGGAAACTGTTGAAGTCCACATTGATGCCCTGGGGTTGAAGTGTTCCGAGGCGGAAGATGAGGCGTTCTTCCTCCAGGCATCTGGTGGTGAGGGAGCGGCGGTGAAGGAGGCCCAGAACCTCCATGTCCTTGGCAGAGTGGGAGGGGGAGTTGAAATGTTGGGCCACAGGGCGATGTGGTTGATTGGTTTCGGGTGTCCCAGAGATGTTCCCTAAAGCGCTCTGCTAGGAGGCGCCCAGTCTCCCCAATGTAGAGGAGACTGCATCGGGAGCAATGGATACAATAAATGATATAAGTGGATGTGCAGGTAAAACTGTGAAGGATGTGGGAGGCTCCTTTCAGGCCTTGGATAGAGGTGAGGGAGGAGGTGTGGGCACAGGTTTTACAGTTCCTGCGGTGGCAGGGGAAGGTGCCAGGATGGGAGGGTGGGTCGTAGGGGTGCGTGGACCTGACCAGGTAGTCACGGAGGGAACGGTCTTTGCGGAAGATGGAAAGGGGTGTGGAGGGAAATATATCCCTGGTGGTGGGGTCTGTTTGGAGGTGGCGGAAATGTCGGCGGATGATTTGGTTTATGCGAAGGTTGGTAGGGTGGAAGGTGAGCACCAGGAGCGTTCTGTCCTTGTTACGGTTGGAGGGGTGGGGTCTGAGGGCGGAGGTGCGGGATGTGGACGAGATGCGTTGGATGGCATCTTTAACCACGTGGGAAGGGAAATGGCGGTCTCTAAAGAAGGAAGCCATCTGGTGTGTTCTGTGGTGGAACTGGTCCTCCTGGGAGCAGATATGGCGGAGGCGGAGGAATTGGGAATAGGGGATGGCATTTTTGCAAGAGATAGGGTGGGAAGAGGTGTAATCCAGGTAGCTGTGGGAGTCGGTGGATTTGTAAAAAATGTCAGTGTCAAATCGGTTGTCATTAATGGAGATGGAGAGGTCCAGGAAGGGGAGCGAGGTGTCAGAGATGGTCCAGGTAAATTTAAGGGCAGGGTGGAATATATTGCTGAAGTTGATGAATTGCTCAACCTCCTCGCGGGAGCACGAGGTGGCGCCAATGCAGTCATCAATGTAGCGGAGGAAGAGGTGGGGAGTGGTGCCGGTGTAATTACGGAAGATCAACTGTACTAAATAGCCAACAAAGAGACAGGCATAGCTGAGGCCCATACGTGTGCCCATGGCTATGCATTTGGTCTGGAGGAAGTGGAAGGATCTGATCTCACTACTCTCATCCTCCTGTACACTCAAACTACAGTTTAGGTTCCCATTCTCCTGCTGAATTAGTTTAAAATACCATGAGGAGCGTTAGCAAATATTGCCCCCAGGATATTGGTATTCTTATGGTTCAGGTGACGACCATCCTGATCGTAGAGATCCCACCTAGCCCAGAAAGACCCCCAGATATCCAGGAATCCAAAACCCTCCCTCCTATACCATCCCTGTAACCATGTGTTCACCTCCTCTCTCTCTGTATGCCTCACATCACTAGTATGTGGCACGGGTAACAAACCAGAGATAACAAGTCTTTTGTTCTTGCTCCAAACTTCCATCCTATCTCCTTGAATTTCTGCCTTAAATCCTCATCTCTTTTTCTACCTATGCTGTTAGTTATCTATGTGGACCACGACTTGGGGCTGCTCCCTATCTCCCTCAAGGATCCCGATAGTGTTCTCCCCCAACAGTATCCAAAACGGTATACTTGTTATTGAGGGGATCCCTGCACTGCCTACCAGTTGCCTTTCCTACCCCTGACAGTAACCCATCAATCTTCTTCTTTTACCTGAGGTGTGACTACCTCCTTGCAACTCCTCTCAATAACACCCTCTGCCTCCCAAATGATCCAAAGATCATTCAGCTCCAGCTGGAGTTCCATAACATGGTTTTTGAGGAGCTGGATTTGGGTGCATTTCTCACAGATGAAATCAGCAGGGACATTAATGGTGACCCTTACCTCTCACATTCTGCAAGAGGAACATTCAACTGCCCTAATCACCATTACCAATATTCTAAGTTCCCAACGAGACTACTGAATAATAGACAATAGACAATAGGTGCAGGAGTAGGCCATTCTGCCCTTTGAGCCAGCACCACCATTCATTATGATCATGGCTGACCATCCTCAATCAGTATCCTGGTCCTGCCTTATCCCCATAATCCTTGATTCCACTATCCTTAAGAGCTCTATCCAACTCTTTCTTGAAAGTATCCAGAGACTTGGCCTCCACAGCCTTCTGGGACAGAGCATTCCATACACCACGACAAAAATAAAAGAAACTAGTCACTTTACCAAGGCGTACAGAACTTTCTTCTGGTTAGAGGAGGAGGACGGGTGGGAGATACGCCCCGAGTAGGGTTTCAGTTAAAGCGAAATCCCGAATATAAAGCCTCACTTACCCAGTAGTCCCAAGTCTGCTCCTGCTCAGTGTGCGCTTCGCCGATACAGAAGGTAAGTTATTATATATTTTAAACTTACATTTCTGTCGTTCCTCCCACTCCAACTGCCACCAACAAAATGGAGTATTTGCACAGTTAGTCAGGGTAAAACTATCCAACGGCTTCACTAAGCCTCCAGACGTTGGATACCTTCTTTCACAATGTTAGTCTTCGAAATGGTGTTGAGCAAGGGCATTTCTTAAAGCTCGTCCTACATGAATCTCTGTGACTTAACTAATACTTTTCATCCTTTTGATCCAAAGATTTACCTGAGGATCATCTCTATTGGGTTTGCTACATCCTCCAGGGAACCTCCAGACAGTGGTAAGCACACTGCCTTACAGTGATTCACGCTCAACAGCATTATTTCAGTTGTGTTATCTGAAATGGCATTGAGATCATTGTACTTATCAAAATTATAGTCATAAAAATGAAAAGAGTTACAAATCAGTCTCATTCCATCGCAAATAACTTATTGCACACATTTCACATCTTGTAAGATTTACAGAACCTGAATACCAATGACAAATGAATGAATAGTCAGATATACCACAAAGCACTTATGTTTACATAATAAAAGCAAATTACTGCAGATGCTAGAATCTGAAACCAAAGGAGAAAATGCTGGAAAATCCTTCCTTTTTGATATCCTGAGGCTGCTGTAGTGACATAATCGGTGCTTCTTATTAAGGCATACTTAAGAAATGTTTGGTTATTCACTGGCAGGATAGACAATGAACTGTTCTCATCAGCCCTTCTGTGATCATGTCTTCTGAACGTGCCCAGTGATTTCCCCCTTAATGGTATTGAGACACGTCTACCATTCTTTTAGATCCCTCTTGAACTGTAGCATGGATTGTGGGTTACTTAATCGTGTCCAGGTTCCTTCCTTATATTTACCCACATTATGAACTCACATTACAGTGTTCTATAGGCCTGCAAAAAGTTCCAGAGATGTAAAGGAAAGGATTGCAATGATGATTCTGGATTGGAGTGAAAGTAACTGGGTAGTTGTTAAGGGGTCTTTAACTTTCCAAATATTGACTGGAAACAATATAATTTGAGTACTTTAGATAGGTAATTTTTTGTCCAGTATGTGCAGGAGGGTTTCCTGACACAGTATGTAGATAGGCCAACAAGAGGCGAGGACACATTGGATTTGGTACTGGGTAATGAACCAGGCCAGGTGTTAGATTTGAAGGTAGGTGAGCACTTTGGTGATAATGATCACAATTTGGTTACATTTACTTTAGCGATGTGGCAGGGCGAGAGTTATACCTGGAGGAAAGGCAATTATGAGGCAATTAGGTCAGAGTTAGGATGCACAGGATGTGGAAGAAAACTGCAGTGGTTGAGGACAATTTAAATGTGGCTCTTGTTTAAGGAATAGCTACTGTGTGTCCTTGATAAGTATGTACCTGTCAGGCAGGGTGGAAGTGGTTGAAGAGGGAACTGTGGTTTATTAAAGAAGTTGAATCTCTTGTCAACAGGAATAAGGAGGTTTTCGTAAAGATGAGAAATGAAGGCTCAATTAGGTGCTTGGGAGATACAAGTTAGTCAGGAAAGACCGAAAGAGAGAGGTAGTAAGAGCCAGGTGGGGACACGAGATGTCTTTCACAGGTAAGATCAAGAAAAACCCTTAAGCTTGCTATCGGTATGTCAGGAGTAAAATAGTGACCTCAATATGATTGGGGTTTAAAAATGTGGTGCTGGAAAAACACAGCAGGCCAGGAAGCATCCGAGGAGCAGGAGAATCAACGTTTCGTGCACAAGCCCTTCTGCAGGAATGAGGCTGGTGTCCCAAGCGGGCTGAGATAAAAGGTAGGGGGAGGGAATTTGGGGGAAGGGTGCTGGGAATACGATAGGTGGAAGGAGGTGAGGGTGAGGGTGATAGGCCTGAGAGGGGTTGGGGACGAAGAGGTCGGGAAGAAGATTGCAGGTCAAGAGGGCGGTGCTGAATCCGAGGGTTGGGACTGTGATAAGGTGGGGGGAGGGGAAATGAGGAAGCTGGAGAAATCTACATTCATCCCTTGTGGTTGGAGGGTTCCTAGGCGAAAGATGAGGCACTCTTCCTCCAGGCGTCATGTGGTCAGGGTCTGGCGATGGAGGAGGCCAAGGACCTGCATGTCATTGGCGGAGTGGGAGGTGGAGTGTTCAGCCACGGGGCGGTTGGGTTAGTTGATCCGGGTGTCCCAGAGGTGTTCCCTGAAACATTCTGTAAGTAGGCGGCCTGTCTCCCCAATATAGAGGAAACCACATTGGGTGCAACAGATACAGTAATGTGATTAGGGCCAGTCAAGGAATGTAGTGGGAACACATTGACCTGGACCCCATTTACCACCCCCTGAGAAAAAGAACAAGAAATGACATCACCATAGGAAATGACATCATCACAGGAAATGGCATCACCAACCCAAGGAAACCCAAACATGTAAATAGAAAATAGAAAACAGGAAACACTGCAGTACTTCGCCTGGAGGATCATTGCAGATGTTACCAAGTATGGTGAAGAAATGGCTGAAAATGAACTTTGCAGCTCAGCGAGCAAACCTACATCCAGTGCTACAAGTCTTCTCAAATCAACCTGAACTACAAACCTACTCAAAATTTGGAATTGTGTTCCGAGAGTAGAATGTCAAATACTCTGAGGCGTATGTCTAAGGTCAAGTTTAGAGTGATATTGGAAAAGCACAACAGGTAAGGCAGCATCCGAGGAGCAGAAAAATCAATGTTTCAGGCAAAAGCACATCATTCCTGATGAAGGGCTTTTACCCTTCAATTTCCTGCTCCTAGAATGCTGCCTGACGAGCTGTGCTTTTCCAGCACCACTCTAGTCTTGGCTCTGATCTCCAGCATCTGCAGCCCTCACTTTCACCAATATGTCTAAGGTGACAGGGGAAATATTTGAGTGAGATGTTTGAGATAAGTGTTTTCTTCACTTAGGGGATGGTAGGTGCCTGGAATGCATTGTGAGGTGTATTGATAAAACAGATGTGACAGCTATGTTTATGAACCATTTAGATAGACACATGACCAGGCAGGGAATAGAGGGATATGGACCAAGTCTAAGCAGATGGGATTAGTTTGGAATGGCATCACTGTTGCCACAGACATGGTGAGCCAAAGGACCTGTTTGTGTGCTGTGCTGGTTTATTTTCTAAAATGACCTCCAGCCGTTCGGTGACATCCTTGAACCAGGTACCAGGAGGAGGGTAATGGGGCGGGGGTCGGAGTAGGGTGAGGGTGGCTGTGAGGGAGGTGTGTGTGACACTGCCCAGAAATAACTCTCTGGTCCCTTTATAAATGAAACAAACCTCTAAATGTATGACTTTCCTCTCCTTTTTTCTTCCCTCTTGTGTATTGGGCCCACACAAAGTGCCATGAAATAGTCTCCCATTGCTTTCCACAGCCCGGTCTGCTATATTCGCCAATCACAGTGTGGTCTGCTCCACATTGATGAGAGAAATGGAGACTGTGTCAACATTTTGCAGGACATTGACTGTGCATCTGCCTTTTCAAGACACCATCATGTTCTCTGACCAACATCCCTGTCCCAGGTCTGCCACACTGATTCAGTTAAAACAAGCTTGGGGTTCCTGCAGCATTCAGAATTCAATACCAAGTTCAATCATTTTAGGGCCTAAGCACCTTCTCCTCTGTTCTTCCCTTAACCCGACATGCTCAGCCTTGTTATCACATCGGCTGTTAGACAGCAATCCCACTATCGGCTACCACTGGGCCACATCAGCAACTATTGATCTTCCCAGACAAACCTCTACACATTCATGTGTCTGTCCAACTGATGCTCTCTCTCTGTATTCTCCATCTCCACATGACATTGATACCTTCCATCTCCTGCCATACCTTCAGCATGCAGACCAAACTTTTCAAGCTGTAATCAGTTTTGAAGAAGGGTCACTTGATTTAAAAAGTTAGCACTGCATTCTCTCCACAAAGGCTGCTAGTTTGCTGAGTTTTCCCAGAAATCTCTGCTTCTTTTTATGCTCCATCTATGACATGATTTATTTTCTGCACTGCATCCACATGACAACTGGATGACCTCGAACTCAAATCATTGTTTTTCAGCTTTGAAGCTTCTCTATTCTATCCATGTACCATTTATTCTTCCTGAAAGTATACTGTTTCTTTCTATTGATTAAATTTCATTTCTTCTAACAAGGCAACACTTCTCGTTCTGCACATTTGCCTCTCCCTGAGATGGGGTGTGTATTCTTGGACATTTAATTCCCCTCACTGCAATGTCTCTGTGATGCCTGCAGCATTTTACCAGCCAATTTCAAAAGTGTTAACCTTGTTGCAAATACAGATACTACATGCACATAGTTCTTACACACTCAAACCTGCATTGACCACCCCCCTTCTCATAGTTGTGCCTGAAGTTTGATTCCTGAATGTTCCCACCCTTTCTATCCGTCTGTTTGGTCTGGGAACTTTAATAATCTCCCCTAAAACTCCCTCCTGCTTTTCCTAGTTTAAAGTCCTTGTGACACATATTTTGCCTTTGGATTGGGAGTCTGTTCCCAGATCAGTTCAGGTGGAGCCTGTCCCAGTGGTGTAGTCCCCTGCTGTCCCAACGTAGACAGCAGTGTCCCAGGAATGTCAATCCCTCTTTCCCACATCCGGCTGTACCCATGTATTTACTTCCCTGATCATCTCATCTCTTGGGCATTTTACATGTTTTTCAGGTAATAGTCTAGTGATTATATCCCTTGAAGTCCTTTTTAAACAGATTTTGTTCCTCATTTCCGAAGTACCTCTTGCCTGTTCCTGCCTATGTTTTTGGTGCTAACCGGCACCATGATACGGCACGGTGACTCAGTGGTTAGCACTGGCGCCTCACAGCAAAAGGATCCTGCATTCAGTTTCAACCTTGGGAATGTAAAGTTTTCATATTCTCTGCATGTCTGCGTGGGTCCCCTCTGGGTGTTCTGGTTTCCTCTCGCATTCCAAAGATGCGTACATGAGGTAGATTAGTGATGCTAATTTGTCCATTGTATCCAGGGATGTGTAAAATACGTGGATTAGACTATGGTGAATGCAGGGTTACAGGTCGGGGGAGTGTCTGGGTGCGATGCTCTTCTGAAGGTTAGTATAGATTCAATGGGCCGAATGGCGTGCTTCCACACTCTGCACATTCTATGATTCTGTGCATCAACTAAATCCTCCTGTTCGTTCTCCAGTATCCTCTCAATTCCACTCGTGTTGTGCTTCACAATGGCATCAGACAGACTGTCCCCCATCCGATCTTTTTCAGTGATTAAATGGTTAGACAAGAAGTTATTGCCCATCGCTAACTCTCTGAGGGGGCTGTGAGGAGCAAACCACATTGCTGTATGTTTAGAGTTGTATGTAGTTCAGAAAAGGGAAGGATGCATCTTCCTTCCTGAAATGAAGTTATTGAACTAAGTTAGATTCCCGACAGTATTGAAACAGGCCTTCCGGCCCAACAGGTCCACACCGACCATCCAAAGAGCAATCTAACCAGCCCCAGACCCATTCCCCTACCTTACACTTGCTCCTGACGAAAGCACCTAACACAATGGGCAATTTAGCATGGTTAATTCACTCCGAAAGCACATCTTTGGATTGTTGGAGGACTCCCACACAGGCACAGGGAGAATGTGCAAACTCCACACAGACAGTCACCCCAGTGCAGGAATTGAACCTGGGTCACTGGTGTTGTGAGACAGAAGTGATGACCACTGAGCCACTGTGCCACCCCAGCGATGCACATTATTTTCTGACAATTGGCGATGGGCTTCACCAGAACCTTAATTCCAGTTTTGTTTGAAATTGGATTTTGTTCACCATCTATCATGATGCGCCTCAGACCCTGTAACTTGGAACATTACCTGGGTCTTGTGAGTAATATTCCTTTGATAATATCACTGGGCCACTACCCTCCTTATGTGTCACTCAAAGGATGCTATCTGTCCTCCTAATTATAGTATTACCAACCATTATCACTTTCATTGGTGCTCTCCCAGTCCAATGTCTTGGTTAACAACAGGACACTGCACAGTTTGATGGTACACTCTGCAGAGCACTTCCTCGTCTGCAGGGGCCATCTCTAAAATGGTGAGGGATAGTGTGAGCAATGTTAGAAACAGTAACTCCATTACTTTCCAACACAGTTACGGGTATGAATAATTACTCATTCTTAGATCAGACTTGTCCTGTTGTAATGCCTGGTTGACAGTCAAATTAGTTCCCTGTTCTAAATATATTTCTACATCAGGGAATTTACCCAGCTGCTGCATTCTGTTTATTCAAACATGACATCAGAAAGAGTGCTGTAACCTCCGATCCTGAGAGAGATCATGCAGGTGATATAAAAAGAGATTATATCGTATCAGAATATGATTTACGGTGATACATTCCTTCAAGTGTCAGGGTATCATTTCTGGTAGAAAATGCATCTTCCCATTCAGACAGTCGGGAACATATTCTATCTGATCCTTGGTATAATTGGCCTTCCTGGTAAGTGACTATAACCGTTGGAGGTTCTGCAAAATTCTGAGTGAGCTGGTTTCTGCCATTAAACAGTGAATGAGAACGTCACTTGCTAATCTGATGGAACTGTTAGAAGGACGGCTAGTCATCAAAATATTTTTGTTAATTCAAATATCCTCTGTTCTAACTATTCACATATTGCTACATCAGAAAAGGAAGAGTTCAATAAGGACGACAGATTGAGGATGTTAGACCTGTTCTCCGTGAAGGGAAGGAGGCGGAGGTGAGATTTGATTGTGATTTCCAAAATCATGAGCCAGCTGTAAAGAACAGATATGAAGAAGCTGTTATTGCTTGTGAAGTCAAAAGAAAAATGAGAGGGGAACAACAGACACTGGGAGAATGTGCAAACTCCACACAGTCAGTCGCCTGGTATTAGGAGAGCTAAGAGAGGGCATGAAAATCTTTGGCGGGGAGGATCAAGGATAACCCCAAGGCCTCTTATGCATATGTGCGAAACATGAGAATGACGAGAACAAGGGTAGGTCCGATCAAGGACAGTAGTGGGAGACTGTGTATTGAGTCGGAAGAGATAGGAGAGGTCTTGAATGAGTACTTTTCTTCAGTATTTACAAATGAGAGGGACCGTATTGTTGAAGAGGAGAGTATGAAACGGACCGGTAAGCTAGAGGAGATACTTGTTAGGAAGGAAGATATGTTGGACATTTTGAAAAACTTGAGGATAGACAAGTCCCCCGGGCCTGACGGGATATATCCTAGGATTATGTGGGAGGCAAGTGCGGAAATTGCAGAGCCGTTGGCAATGATCTTTTCGTCTTCACTGTCAACGGGGGTGGTACCAGGGGACTGGAGAGTGGTGAATGTTGTGCCCCTGTTCAAAAACGGGAATAGGGATAACCCCAGGAATTACAGGCCAGTTAGTCTTACTTCGGTGGTATGTAAAGTAATGGAAAAGGTACTGAGGGATAGGATTTATGAGTATCTGGAAAGACACTGCTTGATTAGGGATAGCCAGCATGGATTTGTGAAGGGTAGGTCTTGCCTTACAAGTCTTATTGAATTCTTTGAGGAGGTGACCAAGCATGTGGATGAGGGTAGAGCAGTGGATGTAGTGTTCATGGATTTTAGTAAGGCACTTGATAAGGTTCCCCATTGTAGGCTTATGCAGAAAGTCAGGAGGCATGGGATAGTGGGAAGTTTGGCCAGTTGGATAGAGAACTGGCTAACCGGTTGAAGTCAGAGAGTGGTGGTAGATGGTAAATATTCAACCTGGAGACCAGTTACAAGTGGAGTTCCACAGGGATCAGTTCTGGGTCCTCTGTCGTTTGTAATTTTTATTAATGACTTGGAAGAGGGAGTCGAAGGGTGGGTCAGTAAATTTGCAGACTATACGAAGATTGGTGGAGTTGTGGATAGTGAGGAGGGCTGTTGTCGGCTGCAAAGGGACTTGGATATGATGCAGAGCTGGGCTGAGGAGTGGCAGATGGAATTCAACCCTGTCAAGTGTGAGGTTGTCCATTTTGGAAGGACAAATAAGAATGCGGAATATAGGGTTAATGGTAGGGTTCTTAGTAAGGTGGAGGAGCAGAGGGATCTTGGGGTCTATGTTCATAGCTCCTTGAAAGTTGCTACTCAGGTGGATAGAGCTTGTAAGAAGGCCTATGGTGTATTAGCGTTCATTAGCAGAGGGATTGAATTCAAGAGTCATGAGGTGATGTTGCAGCTGTACAGGACCTTGGTAAGGACACATTTGGAGAACTGTGTGCAGTTCTGGTCGCCTCACTTTAGGAAAGATATGTAAGCTTTGGAGAGGGTGCAGAGGAGATTGATCAGGCTGTTGCCTGGAATGGAGAATAGGTTGTACAAGGATAGGTTGAGAGTGCTAGGCCTTTTCTCATTGGAACGGTGAAGGATAAGGGGTGACTTGATAGAGGTTTATAAGATGATCAGGGGAATAGATAGAGTAGACAGAGACATTTTCCCCAGGACAACAGAGTGTTACAAGGGGGCATAAATTTAAGGTGAAGGATGGAAGGTATAGGGGGGATGTCAGGGGTAGGTTCTTTACCCAGAGAGTGGTGGGGGCATGGAATGCGCTGCCTGTGGGAGTGGCAGATACAGAATCATTGGTGACCTTTAAGCGGCAATTGGATAGGTACATGGATAGATGCTTAAGCTAGGACAAATGTTCAGCACAACATTGTGGGCCGAAGGGCCTGTTCTGTGCTATATTGTTCTATGTTCTATGTTCTAATGTTATAATAGATATGAAAATATGGGGAAAATACTGATTAAATATTCAAGCCAAGTAATTGCAGCACACAAACTGTTCACTCTGCATAACTCTGTTCTGTCTATCTTGAAGCTTCCTATGTGAATGGACTGTTTTCTTCAAAGGCTGAGGTGTGACCTGATAGAAGTATATATTATGAAAGGCACACTTATATAAAATACGATGATTTCTCTGAGTAGGATATTCACATAATCTTCTCCAGGGTGGAAGTATCAAATTCTGGAGGGTATAGTTTTATGTTGAAATGGCGACACTCTGAAGGATATGTGTGAACTAAATCATTTGTTTTGACAGAGAGAGCGCGAGGTGGCTGGAATGTGCTCCTGGGGAGATGATAGAAATAGACAAGATAACAATGTTTAAGCTTCATTTACACAGACACATGGACAGACAGACAACAGAGGGTTATGGAGCATGTGCAGACAGATGGGATCTGTTTAGAATGACATCATGTTTACCACAGAAAGATTGGCCATAAGTTCCATTCCTGTGCTCTGCCCTTTTGCAATTTCAGGCATACCTTTCATTGGTTTGAGGCTTTGCCCATTCATTCAAAGGAGCTATTCAATGGACACAATCCACATCACGTTTCCCAACATTTTTTAATATCTCAGGTGCTGTGTGATCATTTAATAGAACATTCATACATGCTCCAAAATTCAATAGTTTTATGAAGTGAAGATGAGTACTGCATAAAGTAATCAAGGGGTATGTGCCCCCAAAGTCTGCATTATCATGATATCACAATCAACCTCAAAAATTGAAAACCAGTTTTTGGAGCATTCTTAAAAGGTGTTGGAAATTTAATTTTAAACATGAATTGTCTACACCTATCTATCCGTTATACACCAATCATCATACAATTTCCAAGAAAGCCGAGGGCCTGAAGCCTGACTGTGTTGTACATAATTGGAAGGAAGGTTCCCTCATCCCAGAAATGATCCAAGAGGACGATGGTGATACCATCCCATCCCAGGGAATTTGTTCAACCTCAGCAGGTGTCTCTCAGTGACCTGCCTTTGGTTTCTTCATCACACTGCAGCTCTGCCTCCTGGGAGCAGCTGATTGGATATCCTGTGTCAGATGTGTCAGACTGAGAGTTGCACGCTTTGTAGCAATGTTGAGTTCATGTTTCAGATTCAATAAATTCTGCTCAGATTGGAGTTTGTGTAGTTTTACAAACATTCATCAATTACTAAGAAACTGAATTGATTTTTATCCATAATTTATAATCACGTTTCCCTTTTCTCTCTCTTATAGTGAATCTATTGGCCATCCTGATCTTGTCCAAGGGAAAATGCGGTGTTTCCCCTTGCACCACACGCTATTTGGTGGCAATGGCAACGACAGATCTACTGTTCATTATATTTGAGATTATAATGTACCGATTCAATAAGTACTTTTTCCCTCGGAATTTTCTGGACATTACCCCTGTTTGCGCTGTTCGCTATGCCCTCCGCCGTGCGGTCACAGATTGCTCTGTCTGGTTTACTGTTGCCTTTACTTTTGACCGTTATATCGCCATTTGTTGCTCGAAGCTGAGATCAAAATATTGCAATGAGAAAACCGCAGTTGTGGTTCTCGCAACTAGTGGCATTCTGCTCTCGCTGAAAAATATTCCAATCTACTTTAGATTTCGGCCTTCTGAGATTTTCAACAATATACCCTGGGAATGTGTGAACACACGAGCTTATTATCATGATCCTGTATGGAGGGGATTTAAACGATTTGAAAAGGTTCTAACCCCAATACTCCCATTCATTTTAATTTTGCTGTTGAACACTCTAACTATCAGACACATTGTTATAGCCAGTCGTGGTCGTAAAGTACTGATGGGTCAGAAACAGAGGCAGGATCACTCTGACACTGAGATGGAGAGCAGAAGGAAGGGTATGATTTTACTGTTCACCATATCTGGCAGCTTCATCATTCTGTGGCTGTGGTACCTCTTAGATTATTTTGGAGTTTTAAAGCATTTGTTAGATGATGACTCTGAATATAGGTTTGAAAAAATTGCATATATGCTTCGGCATTTAGGTTCCTGCACAAATACTATTATTTACGTAGTCACACTTTCCAAGTTTCGGGAGAAAATTCGGAACACAGTGAAAGCTCTTTTCTCCTAAGTTGTTTAATGGGACCTGCAGCAAAATCCATTGGGAGCAATGGGGGACTAATGCTGATTGCTCGAAATCAGAAAGAAAATGCCTGGAGGAGGAACTAAAAAAAAATTAATTTTTGCAAGGTTTGTGAAGGTTTGTAGCTCAGGTTGAGGTTTAGGGTGTAGGTTTGCTCACTGAGCTGTAGGTTTGATATCCAGACGTTTCATTATCTGGCTAGGTTACATCATCAGTGGAGACCTCCAAGTGAAGCGAAGCTGTTGTCTCCTGCTTTCTATTTATATCTTTCTCCTGGATGGGGTTCCTGGGGTTTGTGGTGATGTCATTTCCTGTTCGTTTTCTGAGGGGTTGATAGATGGTATCTAGGTCTATGTGTTTGTTTATGGCGTTGTGGTTGGAGTGCCAGGCCTCTAGGAATTCTCTGGCATGTCTTTACTTAGCTTGTCCCAGGATAGATGTGTTGTCCCAGTCGAAATGGTAGTTTTTTTCATCCCTGTGTACGGCAACGAGGGAGAGAGGGTCGTGTCTTTTTGTGGCTAGCTGGTGTTCCTGTATCCTGGTGACTAACTTTCTTCCTGTTTGTCCTACGTAGTGTTTGAGGTAGTCCTTGCATGGAATTTTGTAGATGATGTTGGTTTTATCCATGGGTTGTACTTGGTCTTTTAAGTTTGTTAGTTTTTGTTTGAGAGTGTTAGTAGGTTTGTGTGCTACTAGGATTCCAAGGGGTTCAAAGTTTGTGAGAAGATTTGTAGCTCCTGTGCTCATTGTTGTGGTTCTGTTCGCCGAGCTGGGAATTTGTGTTGCAGACATTTCGTCCCCTGTCTAGGTGAGATCCTCAGTGCTTTGGAGCCTCCTGTGAAGTGCTTCTGTGATCTTTCCTCCGTCATTTATAGTGGTTTGAATCTGCCGCTTCCGGTTGTCAGTTCCAGCTGTCCGCTGCAGTGGCCGGTATATTGGGTCCAGGTCGATGTGTTTGTTGATTGAACCAGTGGATGAGTGCCATGCCTCTAGGAATTCCCTGGCTGTTCTCTGTTTGGCTTGTCTTATAATAGTAGTGTTGTCCCAGTCGAACTCATGTTGCTTGTCATCTGAGTGTGTGGCTGCTAAGGATAGCTGGTCATTTCGTTTTGTGGCTAATTGGTGTTTATGGATGCGGATCGTTAGCTGTCTTCCTGTTTGTCCTATGTAGTGTTTTGTGCAGTCCTTGCATGGGATTTTGTACATTACATTGGTTTTGCTCATGCTGGGTATCGGGTCCTTCGTTCTGGTGAGTTGTTGTCTGAGAGTGGCTGTTGGTTTGTGTGCTGTTATGAGTCCTAGTGGTCGCAGTAGTCTGGCTGTCAGTTCAGGAATGCTCTTGAGGCATGGCACTCATCAAGGGTCTTAGTAGCCTGGCTGTCACCAGACAGAACCACCATTTCGACTGGGACAACACATCTATCCTGGGACAGGCTAAGCAAAGACATGCCAGAGAATTCCTAGAGGCCTGGCACTCCAACCACAACGCCATAAACAAACACATTGATCTAGATACCATCTATCAACCCCTCAGAAAACGAACAGGAAATGACATCACATGGAACCCCATCCAGGACAAACACATAAATAGAAAGCAGGAGACAACAGCTTCGCTTCACTTGGAAATCACCACTGATGATGTTACCTCGCCAGGTAAAGAAACGTCTGGAGAGCAAACCTACACCCTAAATATAATTATTGACTGTGTGAGCAGTTACGGTGGAATGTTCAGTCGGAAATAAACTCCCAGCATTAGCTGGATATTGGAGTGAGCCCGTTATGAAATCTGACACCTGGGGCACCTCAAGTTAGTGAGGAGGAAAAAGATCAATAGGACAATCAAATACATTTAATCTTGTGACCTAAATATACATGAACGGTATAAATTAGTCATACAAAATAAGATGAGAGTCTTATTAAAGCTAAAGTTTGAATGAGTGTCTGAAAGGGACTGGCAGGTGGGAATGACACTTCCTGGAGCATTTGGAGGGAAGTGAAGTGTAAAATAATCCTGCAACTGCACTGTTTGGATTGTTCACTCATCATATTTATTCAGAAAGATCAAAATATACTTGAAAAAGCAAATTCTGGAGATATAAGAGACCCTCTTGGGTCAATTCTTGTTATCACCTTTGTTACTATCTTTCTTACGACATTTATTCCTGTCATTATTACCTCTATTATGACTATAATTATTCCCATTACTATTACTTTCATTTGTGTGTCGTTTGGCAGAATTCCCACCTCTTCTTGTTGTGACCATTTTCATATGTAGAGTGCGGTTCAGTTTATGACCAACAATAATCCACTGGTGCTGGAGTTTGGAAGCTTGAAAGTTGTCATTTCTGAAAGATGTAAGATTCTTCAGCAGAGGTGAAAGAATATTATTCCTTAATATTGTTACTTAATATAAAAGGAAATATCACACAAGTCGTTCCCATCTGAATCTAACTGTACATAGCGTGCACTACTAACACAATACCAGACGCTGCGGTGTCGTGCTCTCACATTTCTGCCACTACGCTCTGAGGCCTGAATCTCTGGGTTTACTTGTCTTCATTTTGTGAACGTTCTTGAGGTTCCAGGCATGGTGGCTCTCCCCAGAATATTAACAATAGCCTACACTGTTGCTGCAGCAATAAGAGATAGTAATGACAATACCAGAAGCCTTGAAGACATGCTACACCTGTTCAGATAAACTCAGACAGGCTTCCCAGTTGCCAGCAGAAACTGCTCTTCAGTTAGCAATACAATCCATTTGGCCGTCTTGCTTCCTAAGATTGTTAGAACATTTATTCCATTGAGCGCGCAGGCTGTTCGAATAGTTCTCAACTCTCCTTCCATTTCCTCTTAAAACTTTGATTCAATTACTGAATAAAAATCTATCTAACTCCAACTTGAATTTCTCAATGACTCAGCATCGAATACCTCTGTGGTTCCTTAAAGTTTTGATCAGAATACTTACAGTGTGGAAACAGGCCCTTTGGCCCAACAAGTCCATACCGACCCGCCGAAACGTAACACACCCAGACCCATTCCCCTACATTTACCCCTTCACCTAACACTACAGGCAATTTAGCATGGCCAATTCTCCAAACCTGCACATCTTTGGACTGTGGGAGGAAACCAGAGCACCCGGAGAAAACCCACGCAGACAGGAGGAGAATGTGCAAACTCCACACAGATAGTTGCCCGAGGTAGGAATTGAACCCGGCTCTCTGGCACTGTGAGGTAGCAGTGCTAACCACTGTGCCACCGTGCCGCCCACCAAGAAACCTGGAGCTTAATGTGACCAAAATTGTGACATACCTCACAACCTTCCTTCAGAGCATCAGAGCTGTGATACAAGGAGATGATTTGCATGTATAACCACACACCCAGGATCTTTTCAGTGAGCTGCTGGCAACAACTATAGCTCCATCGCAATCATCCATCATGGCTGATGTTGGGAGAAGCCTGGAATTCTGAGGAATGGCTGCCCACAGAATTCATGTCTTGGATGGATTCAGAATGGGTCAATCATTATACATGAAACATCAGCTCTCCTCATGGCTGACAGCAGGGGCTGGTTATCAGGCTAGGCCCACACTCTCCTCCGAGCCAATTGGACTGTCCATATCACCTTAAAACAATTGGTTGTGAGAGTCACATTTGTACTCCCCTATACCAGATTGGCCAGAAATACTTTTTTTATTGATGGTGTGGTTATCTTCCTCTACTACCTTTCTGAGCAGTGCATTTCAAAATCCCAATATTTTCTGGACAATTTCTTTTTCGTTTTTCCCTCAAATCCCCTCAAATTGTCCTGATGTTCTGTGTTGAATTATACCCTCTTGTTATTGATCGTTCACACAAGGATGGGTGGTTTCTGACCCAGTCTACTCAGGAAATTTGAAATCACAATCATGTGCCCCATCAGCCTTCTATTCGTGTATGAAACCTGTCTGCAGTTTTGTCTCTGTCCTGATTTACAAAGGTAGTGAAGATCGCCCATCTGGTTTACTGTTCTTTTCATTTGTTCTGAATAATATTTGCACATTTATTGCCAAAATCTGAATAGATATTTTGCAATAAGGGAGCGTTGTTTGTGGTTCAAGCAACAACCTGTATTTTTCTCTGTTCAAAATGAAACATCTTGTTCTACTTTGTTAGTGATGCTGGACAATACAGAAAAGAATCATTGTACAAAGCTGAGTTTGCTTTTAAACTGATTTCAGTGCATTGATTTGTTTGGTCTGATGCAATGTTATTTCCTCGCTCACATTTGCCTCTACATTTCTGGTTAATGTTTTTTGACATGGAGATATATTTTCACGGGAAATGGAATGTGGAAGGGATGGAAGGCTTAATGAAAGTGACTTTGGTACAGAGATGGACAGCAGAAAGAAATCTATACACTTATACTTAATGATATGAGATGTCTACCAACTCTTGAGATTGGTTGGTGTTGTGTATTTCTTACATTATAGCAGCAGCAATGTAGTGCTTTGCAATAAAAACTATGATAGTAACTGAAGTTGCTATTACTGGAGTGACTCGGTGCAAGTTCAGAGAACAGATCAATTAAGATGCAAATCATCAAGTTAACAGAGTTGCACATTTAATTAATAAAAAATAACAAATGTGTGAATTCCAGAGTCAGAATTTTGAAGGAATCAACATGTCTGGGTATAAGGAGGGGCAGAAATAGACTCAGTCTTGTTCACATCAGCACAGTTTGAATTTCAGTTTTCCTCAGCTGCTGAAAATCTGAAGAAAGTCATCAGTCGATGCAAAGTGTCAAACTTCCTGGAAATCATCATTCATCAATTTATTCAAAAAAATAAAATGAGGAAATGCATGACTACCTCGAGTTTACTTCCATTCAACCTGTCTCATCGCTGCTGCTTCAGTTTCCCATTGTTATGACACAGAGGTGAACCCCTCTTTAAATTAAACCAAACACTCAGAGAAGCTTACCTTGCCTCATAATCTGTTAAAATATGAGTGAAAGAGAACTTCCAAATCCTCTATTTAAAGAAAATAGCATCAATTTATACTTAAGATTAAAAGTAAACATTAAAAAAACAACTTCTCACAACTCTAAAACCCTCTTTCTCTGAATTGTTTACTATCTGCCTCCAACTTTGTAACAAGATGCTCTTCCAATAAGTCACTTCACAGCCAAATGTTACATCTATACATTTTTCCATTACATTCTGGGACTCATAGTTTTGGTTATTGCTGAGTTGGGAAGTCAATATAAAGGTTTTGTTCCCTGTCTAGGTGTCATCTTCAGTGCTTTGGAACCTCCTGTGAAGCGCTGCTGTACTGTGCCATCTGGCATTTATTTGGTTCCTTTCCTACTGCTTCTGGTTTCTGGTTCTGGTTGTTCATGGTAGTGGCCGGTATATTGAGTCAAGATCTATGTGTTTGTTGATGGAGTTTGTGGATGAGTGCCATGCTTCTAGAAATTCTCTGGCTGTTCTCTGTTTAGCTTGTCCTATGATTGTTGTGTTGTCCCAGTCAAATTTGCAGTCCTGGTCATTTGCGTGTGTGACTGCTAGGGAGAGCTGGTCATGGTGTTTCGTGTCTAGTTGATGTTCACAGATATGGATTGTTGGTTGTCTGCTTGTTTGTCCTATAAAGTGTTGCATGCAGTCTTTGCATGGAATCTTGTAAATTATGTCTGTTTGATGAGTATAGGCTCTTCTGTCCAGATGAGTTCTTGGTTGAGCGTTAATGAGTTGTCATGAATCTGAGTGATCGGAGAAGTCTGATTGTCAGTTCCATGACGTTTTTTATGCAAGATATCATGGCAAGTGAGTTAGTTTGTGGCATGTCCTGGACTTACAAAGGATGAAATCAGAAAGAAACAACACCCCAAGATTTTATGGATTACCCAAAATACACAAACCAGACATACGCCTGAGGCACATTGAGGCACTCCCTCGATCTCCATCACATAAACTGGAAAAGGAACCTCAACTAAAACTGAATAATCTTACTCGTGGATCCAAACACTCCACACAATCATCACAGGAATTCCGAGACAACACCGAGAACATTAACACAGGCAAGGATGAAGCAATGATCTCATTTGATGTAACAGCACTGCTTACTTCAATTTACAAAACTCGAGCCAGAGACAGACAGTGGCTGACCTCCTGAACAAGCAGAACAGATGGGAAACCTATCGACATACTCAAACTACTAGACCTGTGCTTGACTTCACTGTCAATAATGAAATATATAAACAGATCAATGGAGCATCTATGGACTAACGCATCTCGGGGCTCAGAGCAGAAGCAGTGATGGGAGGACTGGAACAAACAACTCTCCAACAAATCCAATCCGAACACTGGATCAGATATGTGAACACTTCTGTTATCATGAAGAGAACATAAATCATGAACACACACCGGGTTATCAACAACATGTTCACAGGATTCAGATTGATGAAAGAGGAAAATAACCAATTGTCTATTGTCGAACTAACATTTAACTCTCAATCCTGGATGTGATGGTAAAAAGCACACAGAATGGTGAATGCACCACAAACTTATACAGGAACGCCACATGCACTGACAACAACCACCCAAGAAGCTGCATTAGGACCCTGTTCTAAAGGCCTACAACACACTGCAGCACACCCGACCTATGAAGGGACGAAGAACACCTCGACAGAGCATTCGCCAGAACTTCATCCGTAGATGTCAAACAGACAAACAATGTGACACGGGCGCGCCACAAACTCACTCACTAACCACCCTACCTTATAGATAAACTGTCTCAGAACTGACAGACTTCTCCAACCACTCAAGATTCATGACAGGGCATAAAACAGCATCCACATTCAGCCAACAATTCATTAGCATAAAGAGCTGATACCCATCATGAGCAAGACAAACACAGTTTACAAGATTCCATGCAAAGCCTGCACACGGCACATTATAGGATTAACAGGCAGAACACTAGCAATCCGCATCCATGAACACTAACGAGCCACTAAACGCTGGAGTACGACTGGAACCGACTGTTTCCCTTACTCTGGCGCATCCACAGCTGGTGCTCTGCCTGTTTTGTATTTAATTGCATCCTGGCCTCAATAATCAAAACAAAAAAACCCAGCAAAGTATGTGTGAAGAATATACCAAACTTTGCATTTTTACACTTCATCTGATGAAGATGTAAATAACATACACCTCTCATATTCAGTCCTGAATGAGCCCAGATATCCTGGAAAATGGTGTTACTGGTATGTGGAATATTAAATGGGAAAAGGAAAAGAAAAACAACAGAAAAATACACGACTGTACTGAGCCAGTCCTCTGACTTGACAGGCTGTGACGCAAGTTTTCTT
Source organism: Chiloscyllium punctatum (assembly GCF_047496795.1). NCBI lineage: Eukaryota > Metazoa > Chordata > Chondrichthyes > Orectolobiformes > Hemiscylliidae > Chiloscyllium > Chiloscyllium punctatum. The sequence goes on from NC_092780.1 coordinate 49,799,409, forward strand.
AAGGAAACAGATCAGAGGGGGACTGATAGCACACAGAACATAGAAACATACAGTACAGCAAAAGGCCCTTCAGCCAATCATGTCTCTGCTGACAATAATTCAATGTTAATCTAATTCCATCTGGCTGCACAGGACCCATTTTCCTCTATTCCAGCCTGGACACATCCCCATCTAAATGCCTCTCAGGTGTTACTATCACGTCTGCAATTATCACGGGACCTTCTAGGCATCTACCACACATCGCAGGAAAGAAACTGTTGCCTCACACACTTCCTTTAAACCTTCACCCTCTCACCTTATCAATAAAACCTTGTATTTGACATTTCCATCCTCGAAACATGACTCCAACTCTGTACTTTATTCCTGCTTCTCATAATGTTCCACACGAAGCCTCCATGTCCTGCCTACTGTGTGATAACCAGAACAGCATTCCGTACTGCACTGGAACCTAACTGTTTACTTACAGCTGCCAACCGGCATGAGTTGCCAACTTTTATATACAATGTCCCAATGAATGAACACAGGCATGCCATACACCCTCTACAGCACCTTATCGACACGTACTTCCACTTGTAGGGAGCTGTATCCTGTCACTCCGAGATCCCTCTGTATATCAATACTCTGAAGGATCCTGTCATCGACTGTATTATTTCCTTTTGCATTTGACCTCCAAAAATAAACAAACAACATAGAACTGAAAAAACACAGGAATGGGCCCTTTAGCCCAGAAAGTTGTGTTAAACTTGATGCCAAATTAAACTAATCATTTCTGCCTGTCTTAGCCCTCCATCCCTTGCATATTCATGCATATTTATATCTAAAAGACCCTTAAACACCCCGATCATACCTACCTCCATCACGACTCCTGGCCGCACATTTAAGAGTCAAACCACTCTCTGTGTAAAAAGATATTGAACTAACCCCCTCTCACCTTGAATGCATGCTCCCCAGTATTAGACATTTCAATTCAGAGGCAAATACTGTGACCATCAATCCTATCTGTACATCCCATAATCTTATATATTTCTATCAAATCTCCCCTCAGCTTCCACCCCTCCAGAGAAAGCAACCGAAATTTTCTAATCTCCCCTTATAGTTCATCCCTTCTAAGCCAGACAGCATCCTGGCAAACCTCTTCTGCACTCTCTCCAAAGCCTCCACTTCCCTTTTGTAATGTGGTGTACAGAACTGAATGCAAAGCTCTAAGTGTAGCCTCTTCAGATACAACAGATGGGCTACAGTCTGATACACGCCAATCACGTCTGAGTCAGAGACAGAAGAATTGGACCGGAGGTGGGAACATCCCAGGAGAAGCTACATGATAAGGAACAGGCCTCCATCCCTGGGACTGGGGCCAGGTGGATTTCATTGACAATGAGATCTTTGCCTGGGATTGTTCCCCTGGGCCAGAGAGCCCTGGCTAATGGGTACATCCAGGAGATTCAGAGAATCACCTCATTCTAGGGCCTGGTTCTGAGCAAGGGAGGCAGACTCCATGTACCGTACACGTGTAAAGGAAAGGTGACTTGGTGACTGGGTACCAGTCTCATTGGAGTTACTTCACCTGTCTAAATATTTATAATTATCAGGCACACCTATCATATTGATTCTTCAGTTCCCGTTTTGTCGATCTCATCCTACCTTTCTCATTGGTTAGCAACTTATCGTTCTTGCAAACGTTTGGAATATCTATTATGCAGAATAGTTGCACATTCTGACAAAAATGCATTTCATCGATATTCGCAGATTATACACAATCTGTTTCTGACATTGATTTGCAAAGGTATCGTTATCCATAAAGAAAGTTATTTCATGAACATTTCACTTCAACAATCTCGAATTATTTCCGTACAGATTCAGCCATGTTCATTTTCCATCTCCTGTCCACTCAAAAGAATTCTCCCAGAGTCGAACATTGATCCTCAGCCGTACACAGGACGGAACAGAAATGAATGATCAAACCCACTAATCTGACAAGGGAGGAAGAAAACATCAATGAAAGTAAAGACCACCCATTGGTGCTTTCCATATTTATAAAGAAACGCTCTTTCATCACCACAAATGTGTTCAGATGAAACTGGGGGAAAGACAAAGTCGTGAAGATTATAAAAGGGTGAAACAATGTTGGGTATGTGTACCAACAAGTCTCTAAGCAGCATTACATTGAGTGAGGCCTCTGGTCACTAATTTCACGAATGTTCATTCTCTGAATAGTCTCCAGTGTGTGACTCAGCTCGGGCCATGAATTCTGGCAACGCGGCAACTTTGAGCCAAATGTGGAACTTCATTCAAGGCTTTCGAGGTTTTATTGAAGTTTTACGAAGCCCAATGCCTGAACCACTGAGGAGCATTACCGACCACAGAGTTAGTGTTCTGTCAAATCAAAGTCGTGTTTCATGATGTCTCTGAAATGTGTGCTGTCCATCAAGGAATCACCATACAATTAAATACAATAAAATAAAGAACTGCAGATCCGGGGAGTCTGGATAGAAGAATAAAGGGAGACACAGCAGGTCTGGCAGCATCCTGAACAGGAACTGCATTAATGTTTCAGAGACAGTGATTCTGCATGGAGTATCTCATGGCCAACTCAGCAGATAGCTCATCATTATGCTGTAGTGCAGCACAAAGATTTTCCTGTTCCCCATATTGAGAAATGAAAAGTATTTTTTACTTAATGACGTCAGTCAAAAACTACATGCAGTCTGAACAACTGCTGTGCTTTGATCTTCTTGGAATAAATATTTAAATCTATGTTTACATACCTTTTCTATTGATTATCTGATTGAATAATTTTGCCTCAGTCAGAGCTCAGTATCTCTTATGGATTAAATCATTTCTACAAAGTCAGAATTCAGGACAGTTTTACAGAGCGATTTAACACAGCACAAGACTGAGATGTGAAGGATAACATTTCAGGTCTAAGTGTTTTCTGCTGTAGCCCGATATACCTGAAGGATTTTAATGCCTTGGTTCTGACAACAATATGCCGACCGATTTTCTCAGGGAAGAAATTTCAAACGATAAGAAGATCAGTTTCAGGATGTACAAAGTTAAAAACCACACAACACCAGGTTATATCCAACAGGTTTAATTGGAAGCACTAGCTTTCGGAGTGTCGCTCCTTCATCAGGTGGTTGTCATGATGGAGGAGCGATGCTCCGAAAGCTAGTGCTTCCAATTAAACCTGTTGGACTATAACCTGGTGTTGTGTGGTTTTTAACTTTGTACACCCCAGTCCAACACTGGCATCTCCAAATCAGTTTCAGGATGGACGGTGACATGAGAGAAACACAGTCTGTAGCTGAAGTTCACTTCATATGTTTGAGCTGAAAAGAAATATCAAAATGATTCAAGAAATAATCAAAACACAAACAGTGTAGGAAAGGTACAATACAGTCAGTTTGTGATTTGTGTTTTGGAGGACTCTATGGTGATGATTGAAAAAGGCTGAGTTTCAGAAACATGGGCACATTGTCCCATTTGGTGACCTGCCATATTTAATGACTATCAGGTCCGATGTACCCGGGTGGAATATATGAATGTAACGTCAGGCTATTTGGAATGAAACATCTCCAATGAACCAATTAGGTCATCAAAGAATATTCCAGCCCTCTTATACAGTTAGATAAGTTGGTTGTCAGCCAAACCTAGATCAAAGTTCAGATATTAATTGTTCATTACTCTTGAACTTTCTGTGTTTTAATATGATATGATAATTTGATAAAACATTTTGCAAATAATGATGTTTTGTTTTATTTGCATTCTCAAAAACACACTTTTACATTCATTGCATGCCCAGACATATGTTCCAAAGGAGATTCTCTTGACGGATGATCAATTACTTTCCTAATGGATGACAGAATCATGGATTCCCTAAGAGTGGAATCACTTGGCCCAACACGTCCACACCAACTCTCTGAAGAGTATCCTAAGTAGAATCATTCCCTACCATTCTACTCTCCATTTACCCTAACCTACACATCCCTGAACACTCTGGGCTATGTTAGTGTGACCAATTCACCTAACCTGCACATCTTTGGATTGTGGCAGGAATCCGGAGCACCTGGAGGAAACACACACACACATGGGGAGAGTGTACAAACTGCACACAGACACGATCCCGAGGCTGGAATCGATCCCAACTCCCTGGCACTGTGAGGCAGCAGGTGCTAAATACTGAGCCACTGTGCCTCCCAAGGCAGACTCTTGTCTAACTATGGCAATGCAGTATAGAATGGACAGGCCAGTCTGACACATATAGTTTCTTGCTGGAGTGTGGTTATCTGTCCATTTGATGCCAAGGAATCCTATCAACTCACAAACAACATCCTTCCCAGCATGCAATTCACTAAGGAAGAAGAAAGCAGCAACACGGGTGAATTGAGACAAAATACCACATAAAGACTGTCAAAAGCACTACATAGCGCAAACAGGAAGGAAATTAGCCACCAGGGTACATGAACACCAACCAGCCACCAAGAGGCATGACCAGTTATCACTTGGACAGACACACGGACAATGAAAGACCCCAATTCAACATAAGGTATACATACATTTGGAAAGAGAGGGTTTGGTTAGGAGTAGTCAGCATGGCTTTGTGAGTGGGAATCAAGTCGCATAAATCGGTCAGAGTTCTTTGATGAAGTGACCAGGAAAATTGACGAGGGTAGGGCAGTAGAAGTAGTCTATATGAATCTCAGTAAAGTGTTTGATAAGGTTCCACATGGTAGGCTGCTCTGGAATGTTAGATTGCATGGAATCCAGTGGGAGCTGGCAAATTGGATAAACAATTGGTTGGATGGTCAGAAGCAGAGGCTAATAGTGGAAGGATGTTTGTCAGACTGGAGGCCTCAGGGGTCAGTCCTGGGCCCATTCCGTTTGAATGAGAATGTACTAGACATGATTAGTAAGGTTTCAGATGATAATATAATATCGTCGACCATGTGGAAGGTTATCAGAAATTGCAGAAGGTTCTTGATCAGCTGGAGAAGTGGCCTGAGAAATGACAAATGAAGTTTAATATAGATAAGTGTGAGGACTTGCATTTTGGAGAATAAAATCAAGGAAGGAGTTTCATAGTGAATGGTAGGGCCATAAGGAGTGTAGTAGAACAGAGGGACCTTGGAGTTCAGGGACATGGTCCTCTGAAAGAGGAGTCCCAGGTAGAGAGGGCAGGGAAGAAGGCTTTTGGAACACTGGCCTTCATCAGTCAGCGCATTGAGCACTGAAGTTGGGAAGTCATGTTGCAGTTTTATAGGACATTGGCGAGGCCGCACTTGGAGTATTGTGTTTTGGTCACCTTGCTGTCAGAACGATGTTATGAAACAGGAAAAAGTGCAGAAGAAATGTACAAAGCTGTTGCCAAGATCCAACGGCCTGAGTTACAGGGAGAGGTTAGACAAGCTAAAACATTTATCTTTGGAGCGTAGTAGAGTGAGGGGGGATCTTATCGAAGGGTCTTATGTAAGATCATATGAGGCATGGATGGAGTGAATGCATCAGGTTTTTTCCCCAGGGTTGGGAAATTGAGGACTAGACGGCATCAGTTTAAGGTCAGAGGGGAAAGAATAAAAGGAACCTTAAGGGCAGGCCACTGTTGGAATATTGCGTGCAATTCTGGTCTCCTTCCTAGCGAAAAGATGTTGTGAAACTTGAAAGGGTTCAGAAAAGATTTACAAGGATGTTGCCAGGGTTGGAGGATTTGAGCTATGGGGAGAAGCTGAACAGGCTGGGGCTGTTTTCCCTGGAGCGTTGGAGGCTGAGGGGTGACCTTATAGAGGTTTACAAAATTATGATGGACTTGGATAGGATAAATAGACAAAGTCTTTTCCCAGGGATGTGTGAGTCCAGATCTAGAGGGCATAGGTTGAGGGTGAGAGGGGAAAATATAAAGGAGACCTGAGGGGCAACTTTTTCACGCAGAGGGTGGTACGTGTATGGAATGAGCTGCCAAACGAAGTGATGGAGGCTGGTACAATTGCAACATTTAAAAGGTATTTGGATGGGTATATGAATAGAAAGGGTTTGGAGGGATATGGGCCGGGTGCTGGCAGGTGGGACTAGATTGGGTTGGGATATCTGGTCGGCATGGATGGGTTGGACCGAAGGGTCTGGTTCCATGCTGTACATCTCTATGACTCTATAACTTTAGACACAGAGGGTATTACACATGTGGAATGAGTTACCAGCGGAAGTGTGTGAGGTGGGTACACTGACAACATTTAAAAGGCACTTGGTCAATAACATGGATAGGAAAGGATGAGATGGACAAGGGTCAAGTGCAGGGACATGGACTGAGTATTGATGAGAATTTTGGTCAGCATGACCCAGTTTAGACCAAAGGGTCTCTCTCCATTCTGTAGGACTATATGACTCTGTGACTGTGTAACTGGAACAATGTATCCATCCTGTGACATGCCAGTTACATTCACAGGAATTCCTGGAAGCCTGGCACTGAACCCGGAACTCCATGAACAAACATGTCGAGTCGGATCCCATAAACCAACTACTAAGAAACAGAACCAGCAGCAAAGCTGTAAATGACACGACCAACCCCAGCAGACCCGGACACTTAAACAGCAAACAGGACAGAACACCAATGCTTCACCAGAGGCTCACTGATTCTGTTCCCTAGAATGGTGAGGAAATGTCTGAGAATACACTTACCAGCTCAGTGAGCAAGTCAACAACCTCATCCACAACCTGAGCTACAAATTCCCATGAATACAGTGATCTGGGATTGTCTCGTGACTCTCCATCTAAACTAGAGAATGACCGTGAGGACATATTTCCTGCCACAGATGAGTCCAAAACAGGTTCCTGCTCCTCCCAGGGCACCATATTTACTACTTTTCCTTTCTGGAAACTTCAACACGAGGGTTGGAATGACCTTCCAATTCTGGAAATGTCAGGAATAGCCAACATGGCTTTGTACCTGGGAAATCATGTCTCACAAACCTTATTGTGACTCTTGAAGAGGTGACCATGAAGATACATGAAGGCAGAGCGGTAGACATTGTTTACATGGGCTTTAGCAAGGTCTTCACCAAGGTTCTGCATGGTAGATGGGTTAGGAATGATCAATCACATGGGGTCTCTGGAGACGTAGGCAACTCTACACAAAATTGGTTTGATGGTAGGAGACGGGGTGGTGGTAGAGGGTTTTGGTTAAGACTGGAGACCTGCACCGAGCAGTGTGCTGCAAGGATCAACGCTGGGTCTACTGTTGTTTGTCATTTGGATAAATGATTTTATGAGAATTTTATGAGACGTGGTTAGTATGTTTGTACATGGCACCAAAATTGATGATTTGGAGATGTTGGTGTTGGACTGGGGTGTACAAAGTTAAAAATCATGACCAAAATTGATGATTTAGTGAACTGTAAACAATGTTATCTAAGCATTCAATGTGATCTTGATCAGCTGGTCTGGTGGGCTAATAAATAGCAGATGGAGTTTGATTTCGATAAATGTGAGGAGTTCCATTTTGCTCCGATAATCCAGGGTGGGTTTACACAGTTTCAGGCAGGGCCTTTGTCTTTAGGTGAGGGGGAAACTTTTAAAACTGAACACGAGCTGCAATCTTTTCACACAGAAGTTGGTGCGTGTGTGGAACGAGCCACCAGAGGAGGTGGTGGAGACAGGTACAGTTACAACATTTAAAAGGCATCCAGATGGGGACATGGATAGGAAAGGTTTAGAGTGACACGGGCCAAACACTGTCAAATGGGACTGCTGCACTTTATGAAATCTGGTCAGCATGGGCACGTTAGTCTGAAGAGTCTGTTTACATGCTGTATAACTCTGTAATCTATCATCCAGATACTGACAGACAAACTCGTGGAAACAATGTATAAGGTTCCAGCAACTGAATACAATAATCCAAATGTAGTCTGACCAATAATTTGCCGGGTGTAGTATTACTCCTGTGCTTTCATGTTCTAACCCTCTGTTTATAAACCCAACGATCCGATAAGCCTTATTACCTGCTCTTGCCACTTGCCGGATAATCTTCATAGAATTATGCACATGGTCCCCTCAGTCTCTCAGCTCCTGTATTCCCCTCAAAATTGTGACATTGAGCCTGTGGTTTCTGTCTGTACTTATTGGACCAAAATACACTCCCTCATATTTCTCAGCATTGACATTCATTTGCCAGGTATCTGTGCGTTTTGACCAACTTGTCGTGGACCAATGGAGTTGATCGGTTTCGATAAGTTGCTGAATAAGAAAGCATTGGAGCAATATGGGCCTTAATATGGCAGGTGGAACTGGTTTAGTTTGGGAACATGGTCTGCATGGGCTGGGTGGGCTGAAGGGTCTGATTCCATGCTGCATGTTTCTATTCTCACAATTCACAATTCTTCCTATCGCGGTAACATCGACACATTTAGAGAGTTTGCAACAACACCCATCTCTCAATCTGATGAGGCAAGGGTCTGAATACCAATCCCTGGAAAACACTAATTTCAACTCGTTTCCAAACTGGAAAATGCCAACCTACAGCTCCACCCTGTATCTTCTCATTTCGACAACTTCAATTCCGTGCTGCCAAGGACTCACCAATCCCAGACATTTCTAATTTGGGAACCATCCTGCTGTGTGGCATCAAATGCTAGTTGAAAGTTCCAATATACAACATCCACAGGAGTACTCTCATTCTCTGCCTGTGTCACCTCATCAAAGAACTCAAGTTTCTTTCGAGACATGATCTTCTCTTGGCAAAGCCATGTTATCTGTCTGGTATTAACTTATTTTTATCCAGTGGGTATTTACCTTAGTCCGTATTATATTCTCTGTCAGTTATCCCACTATTGATGCCAAGCTAACATGTATGTAGGTTCCTGTATTAACTTTTACTCCTTTCTGAAACAATGGTGTCCCATTTGCAATCCTCCAGTTCCCTGGCACTAATCCTGCGTTCAGAGAATCCTGGAGAATTTCTTTCAATGACCCTGCAATTTGCTCCCTTCATTCCTTCAGCAATCCAGGCTGTATCCTGCCAGGGCCAGGGAATTTCTCACTGGGAGTGCTGCAGGCTTTTCAACTCCTCTACATTAGCTGTGACTATAAATCCCAGCTGCTCAACACTCACATTTTCAACAAGACCATTGTCACCATTTCACAATCAGTAACGAATTTGGGAAGGACAGATGTAATGACTTCCTTTAGTACCCTACCTCTTGCTTCAGTGAGCATCTTTGCTGTTTGTTCAGTACGGGCCCTGTCAAAGAATTGTCCAATTTCAAATGAAGCTCATACTCAGACCTTGTGAAATTGATACGCTTTTTTATTTCACGGTATCGTGGGAAAGAGCCAAAGACCTCTCACATACAGAATGGTCATCACTCTACACAGAGGAGTCTCAGCCTCTACCCCAAAGTACAGGCATATCCAGGTTTTATAGGGATACAAGAGGTTGATTGTAAGACAATACAGTTTTAATTACAGTGGATAGTTTTACTGTATTGAAAGAGAGCTAACAATGTTTAACCAGTATCCATCAGTTAAACAATGGCAACAGGAGGTTCGCCCTGTCCACAGTAGGGCTCAGCTCATCCTCATTGATTAGTTTGGTGACATTTTGTCTGCAGAAGTATTGTGTCAGCTGGGGTCCCATAGAGACAGAGAGAGTCTTCGGGACTTCTGGAGGTGCTGTGTCATTGTGAGGGAGAGAATCTCATTCATGGGTTATTTAGAGAATGTGTTCCCTCCGATACGGTAATGTCTCATTCACAGTCAGTTCCTGGGGATAGCTCATGTGAGCCATCAATGGCATTATGGGAAGGCCCTCTTTTAGCTGGGGACAAGATGGTCATGAGGCAAAATGTGTTCCCCTTCTTCACAATTCCCCCCTTTTTATAACCAGGACCTGCGGCAAAAGGGGAGACAACTCCCCACTTCCATATCCATCATTGGATTCTCAGACAGGGAGTGTGAGAGGTGTCTAGAGGCAGCCTCCCTCCCGTGGCAGCCCGAGGGTCTCAGGGAGTGGGGGAATGGCTCATTCACAGTGTAGGCTGCCTGCTGAGGCTGCCTCTGTGGAGGGGCACGGTGTCGCTGAGTCTGCCAGGGTAGTGTATGGGTGGAAACATTCAGCTGCTGCTGAGGGGCTGCTGCCCAACATTCCCTTACCCAGTGACCCCACTTCCCACATCGGGAAAAACAATGACTGCAGATGCTGGAAACCAGATTCTGGATTAGTGGTGCTGGAAGAGCACAGCAGTTCAGGCAGCATCCAAGGAGCTTCGAAATCAGGTCAAAACTCCTTGGATGCTGCCTGAACTGCTGTGCTCTTCCAGCACCACTAATCCAGAATCCACTTCCCACATACCCTACATTAATCCCTATTCCTGCCCCGACTTCTCTGTACCGGGCTCCGACTTGCTCCCTGGTATTCTGGCTGCACGAGCTGGGGGTATGCCTCCCTCTACTTCATAGTTTCAAACAGTCCCTATCTGTCCCAATTGTTTCAAGTGGTTAGTGTATCCCCCCCTCCCCCCCCCCCCCCCCCCCCACCTCCGTCTGTCTGCCAGGTTCGGTTGTGTGATTTATAACCTTGAGCATGCCGGGGCAGCATGCAGTTCACAAGAGTCTGCATCACTAACTTTTCATTTTCTGATAAAGGGATGCCCACTGAGGACGCTCAGATATCCTTAAAGCCGGCAATAAAATCTGGGACAGACTTGTTGACCTTCTGCAGGTCCTGGGGAACTTCCCCTGAAGTCAGCCTGTTGCCTTGGGGCTGCCTTAATGACGGTGTGACCAGGATTTTCGAACCAGTGATTGTGCTCATGTCGCTATTCCACTGTCCGGCTGGAAATTCAATAGACAGACGGGCAGGTGCCCAGTGACTCCTGTCAGCCAATTGGAGGAGAGTCTGGGCATCCTGAGGATCTGAGACATCCTGGGGCATACCCCAGACCTCTGTGTGTGTCCAGGGCTTGTCCAGAGGTGTAGTGCATATCATGATGTGGGGGTATTGGTGGTCACGGGTCTGCGATCTCAAAGCTGCAGCCTCACGGTGTTTCCGTCTGGTGCTGGGAGCGGGGTCGGGTGCTGCCTGATCAGGGTGCTCTGAACCTGATGCCCACCCACCAATTGCCACCTCCTGAACTACCTGAGGTGCTGTAATGGGGAGGGTGTGTGATCACCTGGCAATGATTGCAGTGAGCTTGTTTCCCAGTGGGTCTGGCTCTGGGGTCAGGAGGGAAATCTTAGGGTACTGTGGGGTGTATGGCAGCAGGGCAGTGGGCAGTGAATCGGAGGATGAAGTTGGGTCTGTGGCCTGATGACACTATGTAACTTCAGCGGGCTGATGTCCAGTCGCAACTTCCTTAAATTTGTCTCAGCACTGAAGCATCTACCCAGTGTCCCAGGATGGATCTCCATAACTGCCCACAATTTTTGTCCTCCCTTGGTCAATTTTGTCTGGTTTGAAGGAGCCCTGATATGGCTAATTCCTGTGGGACCAACTGTACAAATTGGTGCTAAAAGGGGTTACATATCTCCTGTCCCCAGTTTCCTTCCATACCATGTGAGCTGGTGAGCCTGGTGTAACCAGAGGATCTCCTACCTTGTTCTTGCAGTACGCGGATTGATCATGGTGCTTCTGCATTTTCTGCGAGAGGGTCAGTGGCCGTGCACCACCCACCCCAGCAGGACAAGTTAGACCGGTCCCCCCAGGGGCAGTCCTTCTCTGGACATTATCGAGTCCCACAATCCCATTTACCTGTGAGGAGTCACACTGGGAACAAAGTACAGAGTACAGCACGGATGAACACAGACAGGACAGGACAAGCAGGGAGGACACACAGACAGGACAGGACACTGAATAAATAAACAAGACAAGCACAGGCGGCCTGGTCAAGTTCCCATGGTCTCCCTACTCTGAACCTGAGAAATTTAAAGTATAGATCTCTCCAATCTTCCCTCTCACTGGCCGTGCATTCTCTTACAGCACTAAATCACTGGCTCAGCTCAGTATCATGCTCAGAGCAGAATTATGAAAAATGTAGCAGGTATTAAATTGAGGTGATCTTTCCAGTCTACCTTCTTACCTCGTTGTCTGTCCTCTTACATTACAAGTATGCTGGTTCAGGTGAGGATCACGCAAGTGACCACATTTTGGGACAAGTTTGTAAACTTAAAAATTTAGGCATCTTTGCTGTTTTCCTTCTTGCCTTGTCATGTGTCCTCTTCCAGTACAGGTACGCTGGCTGACGGGAGGATCACACAAATGGTAACATTTGGGAAATTTATGTCTGGTCCTGATCCCCATATTAAGTAATGGGGCCTGCAAACTAACACCAAATTGTCAAAGAATTGTCCAATTTCAAATGTAGCTCGTACTCAGACCTTGTGAAATTGACACACTCAAAGTTTGTGAGAAGATTTGTAGCTCGGGTGCTCGATGTTGTGGTTGTGTTCGCCAAGCTGGGAATTTGTGTTTCGGACGTTTCGTCCCCTGTCTAGGTAACATCCTCAGTGCTTGGGAGCCTCCTGTGAAGCGCTTCTGGGATGTTTCCTCCGGCATTTATAGTGATACATCACAGAAGCGCTTCACAGGAGGCTCCCAAACACTGAGGATGTTACCTAGACAGGGGACAAAACGTCTGCAACACAAATTCCCAGCTCGGCGAACAGAACCACAACATTGACATGCTTTTTTTATTTCATGTTATCGTGAGAAGGAGCTAAAGACCGCTCATACACAGAATGGTCACGCTACACAGAGGAGTCTCAGCCTATTCCCTGAAGTACAGGCATATCCAGGTTTTATAGGGATACAAGAGGTTGATGGCTGATTGTAAGACAATACAGTTTTAATTACAGTGGATAGTTTTACTGTATTGAAAGAGAGCTAACAATGTTTAACCAGTATCCATCAGTTAAACAATGGCCACAGGAGGTTCGCTAATCAAAGACCATTGATTGACGATTCAGTATCACCCTGTCCACAGCGACTCGTAGGGCTCAGCTCATCCATAGTGATTAGTTTGGTGACATTTTGTCTGTGGAAGCATCGTGTCAGCTGGGATCTCATAGAGACAGAGAGAGTTTTCGGGGTCTTCTGGAGGTGCTGTGACATTGTGAGGGAGAGAATCTCATTAGCGGGTTGTTTAGAGAATGTGTTCCCTCCAATTCGGTAATGTCCCATTCACAGTCAGTTCCTGGGTAGAGCTAACATGAGCCATTAATGGTATTATGGGAAGGCTCTCTTTTAGCTGGGGATAGACTGGCTTCTGTGAACAAAATGGTCATTAAGCAAAATGTTTTCCCCTTCTCTCCCACCCCCACTCTATCCTTCACTAATATTTTATTATTAAAATGATTGAAGGACATTTTACTCTCTATGTTGAGAACAGCCCTCCATCCACACCTTATGCTTCCTCTGAGCCTTCCTTGTTGTAGCCTTAAGCTCTCTCCTGCATTTGAGATTCCCTTTTTGATATTTATTGCTATTTTCTATTCTGGTTTACATCATATACCTCGTCATTCTTCTTCATGTCCTTATCAATATCGTTAGTCATCCAGGGTCCTCTCGCTCTGGATAGCCAAGATTTATTTCTCATGGGTATGTACCCAGCTTGGACCCTTTTCAACCCTCTTTTGGAAGTCTCCCATTTGACGACCCATCAAAGAGATCATCCTTCCTCCCCACAATAACCGACACCACAGCAGCCCTTCCACACTTGCATACAGGATTGTCCTCTTGTAGACCCTGTACCTCAGAATGGGAAGTCCCTATTCCTGATCCTCTCCAGACCATGTCTCCGTGATGGGAACTACATTGCAGTTCCATGTAGAAATTCAAGCCCTTGGCATATTTCTATTAACTGTAATGCAGCAGCCAGTAAAGGAGAGGTTATCCAGCCTTGTCTAATACGTGTGAGAGGGATGAAGTATTAGGGAAATAGTAGCTAAGGTCCTCCACTTTGTAAGTCTCCTTTTCACAGTAATTACTTGCCTTTTAAAATGGCCAAGCACAGTGACCATGAGAATGGAATAAGGAATGGATGAATCTTGGCATAATCAAGAAACTGCCTGTTTCCCAGACAGTCACTATAACATAATACAGATTGTAACCTCGGTATTATCTCAGTGACACAATAACACCACATTTACAGAATTGTTTATTTTACATGCAAAACAACACTAGTGTATGAATTACCTCATGAGAATCTAATTAAAACGAGAAACATTATACAGTGGGAATTGGAGAAAAATGATATGATTGTGCACATTCAGGGTACAAATTATGCTGCCTCTTTCCTGAGAATTAGAGATAACCTATCAGTCCTATCTGATTGATTACCTCGTCTTTTTGCCTATTGATCTCTCAGCTGGCTTGCTAACAATACAAGAGGGCTACTTTACAAACTCTGAGTGGTCCGAGAATTCCCAAGTTCCCATCTGGTGCCGTGACTCGGTTCCCAACATAGGGAACATTTCTCTAGGCTGATTAAACAACCGAAAGTTTGTGTCAGACTCAACCCTGTGGTGGGGTCCCTTAGGTATTTTACCTTCAGACCACTCCTTGTGTCCCAAGAGATGATCTGCCCCTTGCCGAGTGAGACTTGGCCCTTGAAGGGATAAAAAGAACCATTTGGTCCGTCAGTTTTAGATACCTTTAAGTCTGTTCTGTTTTTGTTTAATATCGTCTGTTGAAATTTGATATGTTTTGTTTAATATGGCCATTTGAAATGTGAGACTTTTTGTTAATGTGTCCAGCTGAAATGTCTCTTTGTTTACTGTGGGGTGACCTTGGTGTTTCTGTGTTCCACACAGAGAACTGACTCTATCAGATATGGCCAGGAGAACCTTTTAGATCATTGAAAATGGAAGGGAGTCTCGGTAATTTTCTCACTCAGTTGTGTTAATATGGCCAGTGGAAATTATGAGATATTAGACACTCCGTTGTGTTCATATGATCGGTTAAAGTTATGAGGTTATAGAGAAAGGAGGACAAGGCCGGTTGATTTTTATTTTGAAGAGCACGGAGTCATAAGCTACAACGGGACAGTCCCTCGATGCAGTTGGAAAGACTTCTCCCTTTCAGACTATGTATGAGATAATATCTGATCAGGAAAATGATTCCTAGTGTTTGGAAGCCCCACAGATAAATTCGACATTTTGTTAAATCCTTTCACATGAATTGAGCAACTTGCTAAATGTTAATTGACATTTTAAAGGACACTCTGTTTGAATCGTTGAATGATTGTGATAGTGTGCATGTGAGAGACAGGCATGGGGAAATGATTCCAAAACTATGACTTATTCCAAAAAAAGGGTGAAACGGACAGAATAAACTGAGAAGCCACTGCCACCTGAGATAGAGCCAGACAGAGAGAGACACAGAGAGAGAGAGAGACTTGCTTTGAAGTGTTAACTCTTTGTGGTCTGTTTTGAATGAACATTTTGTTCATTGAGTCATAGAGCCATAGAGATGTACAGCATGGAAACAAACCCTTCGGTCCAACCCGTCCATGCCGAGCAGATATCCCAACCCAATCTAGTCCCACCTGCCTACAACCGGCCCATATCCCTCCAAACCCTTCCTATTCATATACCCACCCAAATGCCTCTTAAATATTGCAATTGTACTAGCCTCCACCACTTCCTCTGGCAGCCCATTCCATACATGTACCACCCTCTGTGTGAAAAAGTTGCCCCTTAGGTCTCTTTTATATCTTTCCCCTCTCACCCAAAACCTATGCCCTCTAGTTCTGGACTCCCCGGTCCCAGGGAAGAGACGTTGTCTATTAATCCTCTCCATGCCCCTCATAATTCTCTAAACCTCTATAAGGTCACCCCTCAGCCTCCGACGCTCCAAGGAAAACAGCCCCAGCCTGTTCAGCCTCTCCCTGTAGCTCAAATCCACCAACACTGGCAACATTCTTGTAAATCTTTTCTGAACCCTTTCAAGTTTCACAACATCTTTCCAATAGGAAGGAGACCAGAACTGCATTTAATATTCCAACAGTGGCCTAACCAATGTCCTGTACAGCCACAACGTGACCTCCCAACTCCTGTACTCAATACTCTGACCAATAAAGGAAAGCACACCAAACGCCTTCTTCACTATCCTATCTACCTGCAACTCCACTTTCATGGAGCTATGAATCTACACTCCAAGGTCTCTTTGTTCAGCAAAACTCCCCTGGACCTTACCATTAAGTGTATAAATGCTGCTAGGATTTGATTTCCCAAAATGCAGCACCTCACATTTATCTGAATTAAACTCCATCTGGCACTTCTCAGCCCATTGGCCCATCTGGTCAAGATCCTGTTGTAATCTGAGGTAACCCTCTTTGCTATCCACTACACCTGCAATTTTGGTGCCATCTACAAATTTACTAACTGTACCTCTTATGCTCACATCCAAACCATTTATATAAATGACAAAACGTGGAGGCCTTGGCAATGATCCTTGTGGCACTCCACTGGTCACAGGCCTTCAGTCTGAAAAACAACCCTCCACCACCACCCTCTGTCTTCTACCTTTGAACCAGTCCTGTATCCAAATGGCTAGTTCTCCATGTATTCCATGAGATCTAACCTTGCTAATCAGTCTCCCATGGGGAACCTTGTCGAATGCCTTACTGAAGTCCATATAGATCACATATACCACTCTGTCTTCATCAATCCTCTTTGTTACTTCTTCAAAAAACTCAATCAAGTTTGTGAGACTTGATTTCCCACGCACAAAGCCATGTTGACGACCCCAAATCAGTCCTTACCTTTCCAAACAAAATGTACATCCTGTCCCTCAGGATTCCCTCCAACAACTTGCCCACCACCGAGTTCAGGCTCACTGGTCTATAGTTCCCTGACTTGTCCTTACCACCCTTCTTAAACAGTGGCACCACGTTTGCCAATCTCTAATCTTCCGGCACCTCACCTGTGACTATCGATGATACAAGATCTCAGCAAGAGGCCCAGCAATCACTTCTCTAGCTTCCCGCAGAGTTCTCAGGTCCACCTGAGGATTTATCCACCTTTACCCATTTCAAGACATCCAGCACTTCCTCCTCTGTAATCTGGACATTTTGCAAAATGTCACCATATATTTCCCTACAGTCTGTATATTCCATATCCTTTTCCACAGTAAATACTGATGCAAAATAATCATTTAGTGTCTCCCCCATTTTCTGCAGCTCCACACAAAGGCCAACAAATGATTACATATCGTCTGACGTAATCTTTGTTTTTTCTGTCCCCTGGAACTCCTGATCTGGGAATGTTTTGATTTAAGTCTACATTTTGGAAATCCTTGTTGATTTAACATGTTGCCTGTGCCTTTTATAAGTTTTGATCGTGCATGTTTCATGTTTTTTTTTCCCTTTTGAAGGGATTTTCTGCACTAATTTACATCTGTATCTGTCAGGATAGGTTCATTAAAAGAGATTAGAGTGGAAACATTGGTTCAATTTATCTCTTGGAATTTGATTTTATCACATTTGGAATTTCATTTTCTGGCCAGAGTTAATTTCCAAATAGGATAAACTAATCTTTTATTTCCAGGAATGGAATCACTTTTGAACTAAATTTTGTTCCCATTTTTGACTTTCTGAGAAAGCTGTTGGAGATGTGGGGGTGAATTTGAACGATATTTGGATTCTGTGGGAGATGCAGGGACACCAGCCCTTGTATGTGCTGTTGGAGATCGATAATCAGTTATGATTGTATTTTAAGAATCTCTACAGGATCTACTTAAATAAAACTCTCCCTTCTCTGGAAATAACATGTCTTCTTCTGCTGTGGAATTAAGATGTCGACATTTCAGTCAGGATTCATGGTTAGAACATAGAACATGACAGGACAGTACAGGCCCTTCAGCACTTGATGTTGCACTGACCTGTGAGACCAATCTGAAGTCCATCTAACCTACAATTTAAAGTGATGTCCCCTAGTTCTAGCCATCACCATCTGAGGGAAAAGGCTCTCACTGTCCACCCTATCTAACCTTCTGATCATCTTATGTGTCTCAATTAAGTCACCTCTCAACCTTCTTCTCTCCAACGAAAACAGCATCACGTCCCTCAGCCTTTCCTCAGAAGCCCTTCCCTCCATACCAGGCAACATCCCAGTAAATCTCCACCGAACTCTTTCCAAAGTTTCCACATCCTTCCTATAATGCAGTGATCAGAACTGTGCGCAATACTCCAAGTGCGGCTGTACCAGAATTTTGTATAACTGCAGGATGACCTCATGGTTCTGAAACTCAATCCCTCTACTCATAAAACATAACTCATAACACACTGTATGAATTCTTAACAACCCTATCAATCTGGGTGGCAACTTTCATGAATCTATGCACATGGACACCACAATCTCTCTGCTCATCTACACAGCCAAGAATCTTACCATGAGCCAACTACTCTGCATTCCTGTTACTCCTGAGTGAATCACCTCACACATTTCCACAGTAAACTCTATTTGCCCCCTCTCAGTCCAGCTCTGCAGCTTATCTATGTCCCTCTGGAACCTACAACATCCATTGGCACTATCCACAACTCGACCAATCTTAGCGTCATCCACAAATTTCCGAACCCATCCTTCTCTCGCCTCATTCAGGTCATATATAAAACTGACAAACAGCAGTGGCCTCAAAACAGATCCTTATGATACACCACTAGTAACTGAACTCCAGGATGAACATTCCTCATCAACCACCACCCTCTGCCTTCTCTCAGATTGCCTATTTCTGATCCAAACCACTAAATCACCCTCGATCCCATGCCTCTGTATCTTTTGCAGTAGCCTACTGTGGGGAACCTTATCAAAAACCTTACTGAATTCCATATACACCACATCAACCGCTTTACCCTCACCCACCCGTTTGGTCACCTTCTCAAAGAACTGAGTAACGTTCGTAACCTACCCTTCACAAAACTGTGTTGAGTATTCCTCACCAACTTATTCCTTTCTAGATGATTATAAATCCTAACTCTTATAACTTTTTCTAACACTTTACACACAACCGAAGTAATGCTCACTGCTCTATAATACCCAGGGTTGTCTCTACTGCCCTCCTTGAACAAAGGGACAACATTTGATACCCTCCAGTCTTCTGGCACCATTCCTGTGATATGGATGTTTTTTTTTTGCTTCTTGACCCTATTCCTGACCCTTTCCGATAGTTTCACCTGCAAATATGTCATTTATTCTAAATATTTAATTACAATTATAGCAGCCAATGAAGCAGCTATTTTGACTTTATTGTTATTTTTATACAATTCAGCTTCTGGAATGTACAGATTGACCTGATAATTCTAATCATTATCTGTTATATCACTTATTTAGTTTGTTTTCAAATTTCTTAGGTTAATGACACTTTTTCATTTTTGATTTTGTCCGTTTTTATTTTAAGAAATGACATGATTAATCTTTTCCCTGTAAGTTTACAACTTAGCTTGTTCTCACTGAAATTAATATATTCATTTTCTGTCTGGCCTTAACCTTTTGAGTTTTTATTCAAGGTTTTGTGTCTTTTAAAATCTGTGAGATTAATGAGGGATAAATTTGAATTCCAGTCGTTTAAATCTAACCTTCAGCGACTCCGTCTTTTCAGCATGATTTAAATTGCTTTCACTTGTTTATTGAATGCAGCGTCAAAGGCCACTTTGGGTGTGGACTGTTTTATTTCTGTCAACTCTGCTTTGGTCACTGTCTAGTTTCATACGGGATATTTTCATAGTTTTATCAACCAACTTGTCTGATGTTCATTGTCCACAGAAAGTTTTGCTCAAGTGTTTCAGATTAATTTTAACTTCTTTTACAGTTTTAAAAAATTGTTATCTATTCGCTGAGTGGCATTTGAGTTATTTTGATCGAGACTGAATGTTAGTTAGTGTGCACTTATTAGGACAATCCAATTTTCTCAATACAAACCTAACCATATTATATTCATTTTGGGACATTTAGGTCTGTTTGTTATTCTTAATTGATAGTGCAATTTCTCAGCCATTTGTTCAACGCCGAACTCTCAATTATAGAACTTGGTTATTTTAGGGGTTTTTGTACCATTTTTATTATTCTTGAATTGCAAAATCAGAATGAATGACTTGACAAGTTTGATTGACTTTTATACAAACTGAGCTTTTTAACATCCATTTGGCATCAAAATTATAGCAACATGAGGGAAAGTGTAGGTAGCAGAGCAAGAGAAGAAACGTGAAGGGAAAGTGAGACTCTCTGTGTTCCTCATGCAAAGCCCTGGCACTGAAACTACAGGCTGAATAATCTTCTGTCCTGGAGCCATTTCTATTTTGACTTGAAAAGCTTGCCTCGGAGTAAGGCAAGTCTAATTGTTAGGATCATGTACACTGCTCTTTCTGAGTAGTATGGAGGCATGAATTCACATAGATGTTCGAATGGAATGTATTACTGACATTTCAAAAAGGATTAATTTATTATAGTACAGCAAAAGTTACTAAAGTAAGGTCACTCTTTGGGAAATTGCATCATAGGGCAGCATTGTGGCTCAGTGGTTGGCACTGCTGCCTCACAGAGCCAGGGACCCGGGTTCAATTCCAACCTCGGCTGACTGTCTGTGTGGAGTTTGCACATTCTTCCTGTGTCTATGTGAGTCTCCTTCGTGTGCTCCGGTTTCCTCCCACAGTAATTACACACAGTGTGAGGTGCATTAGTCAGAGGTAAATGGGTCTGGGTGGGTTACCTTTCAGAGGGTCAGAGTGGTCTTGTTGGGCCGTAGGTCTGTTTCCATACTGTAGGGAATCGAATCGTTGGGTATTAACAGACAGACCAGCAGACAAAATATCTGATGATGCTGTGGGTACTTATTAAATTTTAGAACATAACAAAAGTTGATTGACTCATTTCAGATTTTAGAAAATTTAATATGGACATTCTAGATATGTTGCTAATGACTGTAATTTTTTATTTAAACATTTTATTATACTATTTTTATGACATTTTAGTCTTGATTCTGTACCCTCTGTACTAGGGACCTGGGATGTGGCCTCATAGAATTCCTACAATGTGGAAACAGGCCCTTCGGCCCAACCAGCCCAATCTTCTTCCCGACCTCTCCGCCCACCCCCTCTCCAGCCTAAAAAAAAGCTAGGACAGACAGAGTCGTCATCTCTGGGTTGTTGCCGGTGCCACGTGACAGAGAGGCAAAGAATAGGGAGAGAGTGCAGTTGAACACGTGGCTGCAAGGATGGTGTTGGAGGGAGGGCTTCAGATATTTGGACAATTGGACTGCATTCTGGGGAAGGTGGGACCTGTATAAACAGGACGGGTTGCACCTGAACCAGAAGGGCACCCATATCCTTGGGGGGTAGGTTTGCTAGCACTCTTCGGGGGGGTTTAAACTAATTTGGCAGGGGGATGGGATCCGGACTTGTAGTCCAGCAAGTAAGCTAGCTGTGTGTCAGGATGTCCAAGACTGTAGGGAGGCTGTGGAGAAGGTAGCACTGACAGGGACTACTTGTGGACACAGAGATGGGCTCAAGTGCGTATACTTCAATGCAAGGAGTATCAGAAATAAGGTGGGTGAACTTAAGGCGTGGATCGGTACCTGGGACTACGATGTTGTGGCCATCACGGAAACATGGATAGATGAGGGACAGGAATGGCTGTTGGAGGTTCCTGGTTACAGATGTTTCAGTAAGATTAGGGAGGGTGGTAAAAAAGGAGGGGGGGTGGCATTGCTAATTAGAAATGGTATAACGGCTGCAGAAAGGAAGTTTGAGGGGGATCTGCCTTTGGAGGTAGTATGGGCTGAAGTCAGAAATAGGAAAGGTGCAGTCACCTTGTTGGGTGTTTATTATAGGCCCCCCAATAGCAGCAGAGATGTGGAGAAACAGATTGGGAAACAGATTTTGGAAAGGTGCAGAAGCCACAGGGTCGTAGTCATGGGCGACTTCAACTTCCCAAATATTGATTGGAAGCTCTTTAGATCAAGTAGATTGGATGGGGCGGTGTTTGTGCAGTGTGTCCAGGAAGCTTTTCTAACGCAGTATGTAGATTGTCCAACCAGAGGGGAGGCCATATTGGATTTGGTACTCGGTAATGAACCGGGACAAGTGGTGGGCTTGTTAGTGGGTGAACATTTTGGTGATGGTGACCACAATTCTGTGACTTTCACCTTGGTTATGGAGAGAGATAGGTGCGCACAACAAGGAAGTTTTTACAATTGGGGGAAGGGAAATTACGATGCTGTAAGACAGGATTTGAGGAGCATACGTTGGGAGCATAGGCTGTCAGGGAAGGATGTGGTGGAAATGTGGAACTTTTTCAAGGAGCAGATACGACGTGTCCTTGATATGTATGTACCGATCAGGCAGGAAAGAAATGGTCGTGTGAGGGAGCCTTGGTTGACGAGGGAGGTTGAATGTCTAGTAAAGAGGAAGAAGGAGGCTTACATAAGGTTGAGGAAACAAGGTTCAGACAGAGCAGTGGAGGGATACAGGATAGCCAGAAGGGACCTGAAGAAAGGGATTAGGAGAGCTAAGAGAGGGCATGAAAAATCCCTGGCGGATAGGATCAAGGATAACCCCAAGGCATTCTATGCGTATGTGAGAAACCTGAGAATGACGAGAACGAGGGTAGGTCCGATCAAGGACAGTGGTGGGAGACTGTGTATTGAGTCGGAAGAGATAGGAGAGGTCTTGAACAAGTACTTCTCTTCAGTATTTACGAACGAGAGGGACCGTATTGTTGAAGAGGAGAGTGTGAAACGGACTGATAAGCTAGAAGAGATACTTGTTAGGAAGGAAGATGTGTTGGACATTTTGAACAACTTGAGGATAGACAAGTCCCCCGGGCCCGACGGGATATATCCTAGGATTATGTGGGAAGCAAGAGAGGAAATTGCAGTACCGTTGGCAATGATCTTCTCGTCTTCACTGGCAACGGGGGTGGTACCAGGGGACTGGAGAGTAGCGAATGTTGTGCCCCTGTTCAAAAAAGGGAATAGGGATAACCCCGGGAATTACAGGCCAGTTAGTCTTACTTCTGTGGTAGGCAAAGTAATGGAAAGGGTACTGAGGGATAGGATTTACGAGTATCTGGAAAGACACTGCTTGATTAGGGACAGCCAGCACGGATTTGTGAAGGGTAGGTCTTGCCTTACAAGTCTTATTGAATTCTTCGAGGAGGTGACCAAGCATGTGGATGAGGGTAGAGCAGTGGATGTAGTGTACATGGATTTTAGTAAGGCATTTGATAAGGTTCCCCATGGTAGGCTTATGCGGAAAGTCAGGAGGCATGGGATAGACGGAAATTTGGCCAATTGGATAGAAAACTGGCTAACCGGTCGAAATCAGAGAGTGGTGGTAGATGGTAAATATTCAGCATGGAGTCCAGTTACAAGTGGAGTTCCGCAGGGATCAGTTCTGGGTCCTCTGCTGTTTGTAATTTTTATTAATGACTTAGATGAGGGAGTCGAAGGGTGGGTCAGTAAATTTGCAGATGATACAAAGATAGGTGGAGTTGTGGACAGTGAGGAGGGCTGTTGTCGGCTGCAGAGGGACTTAGATATGATGCAGAGCTGGGCTGAGGAGTGGCAGGTGGAGTTCAACCCTGCCAAGTGTGAGGTTGTCCATTTTGGAAGAACAAATAAGAATGCGGAATACAGGGTTAATGGTAGGGTTCTTGGTCAGGTGGAGGAACAGAGGGATCTTGGGGTCTATGTACATAGATCTTTGAAGGTTGCCACTCAGGTGGATAGAGTTTGTAAGAAGGCCTATGGTATATTATCGTTCATTAGCAGAGGGATTGAATTCAAGAGTCGTGAAGTGATGTTGCAGCTGTACAGGACTTTGGTTAGGCCACATTTGGAGTACTGTGTGCAGTTCTGGTCGCCTCACTTTAGGAAAGATGTGGAAGCTTTGGAGAGGGTGCAGAGAAGATTTACCAGGATGTTGCCTGGAATGGAGAGTAGGTCGTACGAGGATAGGTTGAGAGTTCTCGGCCTTTTCTCGTTGGAATGGCGAAGGATGAGGGGTGACTTGATAGAGGTTTATAAGATGATCAGAGGAATAGATAGAGTAGACAGTCAGAAACTTTTTCCCCGGGTACAACAGAGTGTTACAAGGGGACATAAATTTAAGGTGAAGGGTGGAAGGTATAGGGGAGATGTCAGGGGTGGGTTCTTTACCCAGAGAGTGGTGGGGGCATGGAATGCGCTGCCCGTGGGAGTGGTAGAGTCAGATTCATTGGCGACCTTTAAGCGGCATTTGGATAGGTACATGGATGGGTGCTTAATCTAGGATAGAAGTTCGGCACAACATCGTGGGCCGAAGGGCCTGTTCTGTGCTGTATTGTTCTATGTTCTATGTTCTATCACCCTCACCTTAACCTCCTTCCACCTCTCGCATTCCCAACGCCCCTCCCCCAAGTCCCTCCTCCATACCTTTTATCTTAGCCTCCTTGGCACACTTTCCTCATTTCTGAAGATGGGCTTATGCCCAAAACGTCGATTCTCCTGCTCCTTGGATGCTGCCTGACCTGCTGCACTTTTCCAGCAACACATTTTTCAGCTCTGATCTCCAGCATCTGCAATCCTCACTTTCTCCTGGCCATTTGGAGTGTTATGACATGGGGTAAACCCCGCCTGCTAATTTAAACCTGCAGCCCAGAAATTATTTAACCCGTGCTGTAATCTGTTAAAATTCGAGAAGCAAGGAATTATTCCCAAAAAGTCACTATTTAATGTAAAAATTAACAACTTTCTTTTTATTTAAATGTCTCACAGAGAATAATGAACTGACAAGTATTTACAACTCCTTTCTCCAACATATCTTTTATATTCCAAAACTAGTCCAATAAAACCCATGATTATGATTTACCGGTTATTCAAATTTTAAAACCAGCCAGCTGTTGAATCTTCACTTTCTATCTTCCTCTGCAGATTTTCTTCTTAGGAATTATGTTTCACAGGTCATTGATAGATAAAGGTACCTTAAAGAGAGCTATTTCTCAGGCAGTCTGTACATGCTGGTATCTTAGCATTTCTCCTCCAACTGTTCACTTTGTTTAATATTTATACTCCAGAGCATCGATTGTTTCATTGGTATTAATATTGTTAAAATACCAACTTCAAACTTGATTAGAGTTTAGTATCTTGGGGCATAATTTAAACTGATTGGCAAAATGTGAATTTTGTTTTGTCTCAAAGCAACCCAGGTACTGCCAGCTGCTGGACCAAATGTAACATTTTATATTTTCCAATACTACTGCGCTTGCTCTGTCTTTTAACTCTTCTTAAAGGTACAGTAGAGATCTACACCTTCATAACACCTCCCCCAAAGTAAAAAAAACAACCATCAGAATGAAATTAAAGGTTCTCTTTTCTCTATTCTTGAAACACATTACCATAACATACAGATAACTTTCATCTAAGTTCACCTTAAGTTCTTCCCATATACACACACATATATATACCATACAAAACACTGGATAAGTACAAATCTCATCCCAACATTATCAGTTAGATCAGTGATAATGCATCTGCAGTTACATTCTTAGAACCCGCAATATACAATTTTTAAGTTAAAAGTCTGTAAAACAAGACTCCAACGAAAAACTCTTATATTTTTGTCTTTAAAGTGTTCTAAGAAGGTAAGCAGATTGTGATCCGTGTACACAACCATCTCTAACACATTGTTCATGACATACACATTAAACTGTTGTAAGGTTAGTATCAAACTCAATAGTTCCTTTTCGATTGTGGAATATTTCCTCTGGTGGATGTTGATCTTCTTCAAAAAGGAACCAACTGGCAGTTCAATCCCATCCTCATCTTCCTGTTGGGGAACAGCTCCAACTCCTATGTCACGAGCATCAATACTGACTTAGAGTCATAGAGTCATAGAGATGTACAGCATGGAAACAGACCCTTCGGTCCAACCCATCCATGCCGACCAGATATCCCAACCCAATCTAGTCCCACCTGCCAGCACCCGGCCCATATCCCTCCAAATCCTTCTATTCATATACCCATCCAAATGCCTCTTAAATGTTGCAATTGTACGAGCCTATACCACATCCTCTGGCAGCTCATTCCATACACGTACCATCCTCTGTGTGAAAAAGTTGCCCCTTAGGTCTCTTTTATATCTTTCCCCTCTCACCCTAAACCTATGTCCGCTAGTTCTGGACTCCCTGAACTCAGGGAAAAAATTTGCCTATTTATCCTATCCATGTCCCTCATAATTCTCTAAACCTCTATAAGGTCACCCCTCAGCCTCCGACGCTCCAGGGAAAACAGCCCCAGCCTGTTCAGCTGCTCCCTGTGGCTCAGATCCTCCAACCCTGGCAACATTCTTGTAAATCTTTTCTGAACCCTTTCAAGTTTCACAACATCTTTCTGATAGGAAGGAGACCAGAATTGCATGCAATATTCCAACAGTGGCCTAATCAATGTCCTGTACAGCCGCAACATGATCTCCCAACTCCTGTACTCAATACTCTGACCAATAAAGGAAAGCATAAAGCATACCAAACACATTCTTCACTATCCTATCTACCTGCGACTCCACTTTCAAGGAGCTATGAACCTGCACTCCAAGGTCTCTTTGTTCAGCAACACCCTCAAGACCTTACCATTAAGTGTATAAGTGCTGCTAAGATTTGCTTTCCCAAAATGCAGCACCTCGCATTTATCTGAATTAAACTCCATCTGCCACTTCTCAGCCCATTCGCCCATCTGGTCCAGATCCTGTTGTAATCTGAGGTAACCCTCTTCGCTGTCCACTATACGTCCAAATTTGGTGTCATCTGTAAATTTACTAACTGTACCTTTTATGCTCGCATCCAAATCATTTATGTAAATAACAAAAAGTAGAGGACTCAGCACTGATCCTTGTGGCAATCCATTGGTCACACAGGCCTCCAGTCTGAAAAAACAACCTTCCACCACCACCCTCTATCTTCTAGCTTTGAGCCAGTTCTGTATCCAAATGATTAGTTCTCCCTGTATTCCATGAGATCTAACCTTGCTAATCAGTCTCCCATGTGGAACCTTGTCAAACGCCTTACTGAAGTCAATATAGATCACATCTACTGCTCTGCCCTCATCAATCTTCTTTGTTACTTCAAAAAACTCAATCAAGTTTGTGAGACATGATTTCCCCTCACAAAGCCATGTTGACTATCCCGAATCAGTCCTTGCCTTTCCAAATACATGTACGTCCTGTCCCTCAGGATTCCCTCCAACAACTTGCCCACCACTGAGGTCAGGCTCACTGGTCTATAGTTCCCTGGCTTGTCTTTACCACCCTTCTTAAACAGTGGCACCACATTAGCCAATCTCCAGTCTTCCGGCACATCACCTGTAACTATCGATGATACAAATATCTCAGCAAGAGGCCCAGCAATCACTTCTCTAGCTTCCCACAGAGTTCTCCGGTACATCTGATCAGGTCCTGGGGATTTATCCACCTTTAACCATTTCAAGACATCCAGCACTTCCTCCTCTGTAATCTGGACATTTTGCAAGATGTCACCATCTATTTCCCTACAGTCTATATCTTCCATATCCTTTTCCACAGTAAATACTGATGCAAAATATTCATTTAGTATCTCCTCCATTTTCAGTGGCTCCACACAAAGGCCGCCTTGCTGATCTTTGAGGGGCCCTATTCTCTCCCTAGGTACCGTTTTGTCCTTAATATATTTGTAAAAACCCTTTGGATTCTCCTTAATTCTATTTGCCAAAGCTATCTCATGTCCCCATTTTGCCATCCTGATTTCCCTCTAAAGTATACTCCTACTGCCTTTATACTCTTCTAAGTTTTAACTCGATCTATCCTGTCTATACCTGATTTATGCTTTCTTATTTTTCTTAACCAAACTCTCAATTTCTTTAGTCATCCAGCATTCCCTACACCTACCAGCCTTCCCTTTCAGCCTGACAGGAATATACTTTCCCTGGATTCTCGTTATCTCATATCTGAAGGCTTCCCATTTTCCAGCCGTCACTTTACCTGCGAACATCTGCCCCCAATCAGCTTTCAAAAGTTCTTGCCTAATACCGTCAAAATTGGCCTTTCTCCAATTTAGAACTTCAACTTTTAGATCTGGTCTATCCTTTTCCATCACTATTTTAAAACAAATAGAATTATGGTCGCTGGCCCCAAAGTGTTCCCCACTGACACCCTGCGTTATTTCCCAAGAGTAGGTCAAGTTTTGCACCTTTTATAGTAGGTACATCCACATACTGAATCAGAAAATAATCTTGTTTACACTTAAGAAATTCCTCTCCATCTCAACCTTTAACACTATGACAGTCCCAGCCGATGTTTGGAAAGTTAAAATCCCCCACCATAACCACCCTATTATTCTTATAAGATAGCTGAGATCTCCTTACAAGTTTGTTTCTCAATTTCCCTCTGACTATTGGGAGGTCTATAATACAATCCCAATAAGGTGATCATCCCTTTCTTATTTCTCAGTTCCACCCAAATAATGTCTCTGGACGTATTTCCGGGAATATCTTCCCTCAGCACAGCTGTAATGCTATCCCTTATCAAAAACCCCACTCCCCCTCCTCTCTTGTCTCCCTTTCTATCCTTCCTGTAGCATTTGTATCCTGGAACATTAAGCTGCCAGTCCTGCCCATCACTGAGCCATGTTTCTGTAATTGTTATGATATCCCATTCCCATGTTCCTAACCATGCCCTGAGTTCATCTGCCTTCTCTGTTCGGCCCCTTGCATTGAAATAAATGCAGTTTAATTTATTAGTCCTATGTTGTAGAAACACAGAAACATTGAAAACTACAGTGCAGTACAAGCCCTTTGGCCCTCGATGTTGCGCCGATCCAAGCCCACCTAACCTACACTAGCCCACTATCCTCCACATGCTGATCCAATGCCCGTTTAAATGCCCATAAAGAGGGAGAGTCCACCACTGCTACTGGCAGGGCATTCCATGAACTCACGACTCGCTGAGTAAAGAATCTACCCCGAACATCTGTCCTATACCTACCACCCCTTAATTTAATGCTATGCCCCCTCATAATAGCTGACTCCATACGTGGAAAAAGGTTCACATGGTCAACCCTATCTAAACCCCTAATCATCTTGTACACCTCTATTAAATCACCCCTAAACCTTCTTTTCTCCAATGAAAACAGCCCCAAGTGCCTCAGCCTTTCCTCATACGATCTTCCTCCCATACCAGGCAACATCCTGGTAAACCTCCTCTGCACCCGTTCCAGTGCCTCCACATCCTTCCTATAGTATGGCGACCCAAACTGCACACAATACGCCAGATGCAGCCTGGAGGGACTGGCTCTGAGCTAGCTGGTCAGAGTCCATGTCCTTTGCATATGTAAACAAAGGGGGACTTGGTGATGGGATACCGACCTCCGTGGATTTATTTCAAACAGAAAACATGAATTTCAGAAGAGAAAAGTTCCAAAACAATAAACCAATAATTAAATTAACAAATAAATAATAAAAAATGGCCATGAAAAAGTGCCAAAGGAGAACTCAGATTTTTTTCCTTTCAATTAACCAGCAGATCTACAAAACGACCCCCAGAATAGACCCAAGCCCTGATCACAAAGAAGGGGAAAGAGTGTAGCCAAGGAGTTGGGCTATTTTACACTAATCTTTGTTCACTTTCGTTGATGCACACTCTGGGCTAGCCTTGGAAGTCGTCAAATGATACTGGGGGTTGAAAGTGGGTTAATTTGGGGTTTCTCCCCTGCTGTGTAGATCGGGTTTTTGAGAAGGGAGGAAGAGGAAGGAAAGGTTGTGAGTGCTTGGCTCATTCTAATTTTCAGGTTCACACACTTTTTCCTTCTCATCTGCACGTTCTTCCCTCTCCCTCCTTCCTTCTCACTCTCTTGCTCTCTCATTTCCATATACTGCCAAATTTCCTGTTCCTTCCTTTCTCCTCCTCCCAACACACATACTCATGCCCTCAATGTCCCTCCTTCCCTTTCTTGCACACACCCTTTCTCCCTCATCCATATACTCTCCGTCCATCACACATTCCCTCTCTCCTGCTCTCCCCTACTCACACACACATACTCTCTCACCCTCACTCCAACAGATATATTCTCTCTCTTCCTCACTCACTATCTCCCATATACACGAGGTCATGCTGGGAAATGCAAGCTTTACCTCTGCAACAGTATCCCCTAAACCCCCTAAACCCCCTGCCCTTCAGATCTGAGTAGATGGGATGGAAAGGGTGCTGATGTAGGAGGGAAACTATGATGCACGAATCTTTGCAGAAATAAATAGGAATGACAGTGCACACTTAATGGAAAATACAGTGGTTCAACACAGAGACTGAAGGGTGCAAACATAGAACTTAAAT
Organism: Chiloscyllium punctatum; assembly: GCF_047496795.1. Classification (NCBI taxonomy): domain Eukaryota; kingdom Metazoa; phylum Chordata; class Chondrichthyes; order Orectolobiformes; family Hemiscylliidae; genus Chiloscyllium; species Chiloscyllium punctatum. The sequence goes on from NC_092780.1 coordinate 49,829,717, forward strand.
ATTTTGAGTGGAAATAAATAAAGTCACACAAATGGCCCATCACTATTTCTGGTTTCACCGATAGGGTTATAGCATACAAGATATATTGCAGAAAGTGTAACAATATTATGGATATCCCATTATGTACGTTTAAACTCTGATAGGTGTATAGATTTTTAAAGATGATGTCATTCCCATAAACTATTTTTGAAATATTGGGAGTTGTTCAATCAGAGCTGTAAAGGTTAGGAAAGATTTAATGAGGGTATTTAAAATTATGAACACTTTGTTCGGGTGAAGAGGTAAAGGCTGTTTCTTTCCTGAGTTAGATGGTAAGATATTCCCTTTTGAGGTCGGAGCTCAAACTGAGTTTCCCCAAGCTGCACTGTAAAGGGCAGTCACCAATCAATGGTCCAGAGGGGATGCTGACTGGACAGTGAAGGATGATGGCTGGGCTTTCGAAGCCTGAGGAACTGTGAGGTCTAGCAGTACAGAAATACTGGGTCAGTATGAGGGTGGCACGGTGGCTCAGTGGTTAGCACTGCTGCCTCACACCGCCAGGGACCTGGGTTCGATTCAACCCTCTGGTCACTCTCTGTGTAGAGTTTGCACATTCTCCCCATGTCAGAGTGGGTTTCCTCTGATAATCCAAAGATGTGCAGCCTAGGTGGATTAGCCATGGGTAACGCAGGGTTACAGGGATGGGGGTGGGTCTGAGTGGGATGCTTTTTGGAGGTTTGCGATGGGCTGAATGGCCTACTTCCACACTGTAGGGATTCTATGAGAAGGAGCTGCACCCTGCCATGGCAATGGAAGGGAGAGACAGGTAGCTTCCTTCTGGAGCATTCTCTCAGCATTTATCGAAGATTTTATTGAAAGAAAATGGGCACAGCCACCAGCTCAATATTGTGGAGGGAAACCTGCAGCCACTGGGGTACCTCAGGCTGCCTGGATTGGCAATCTGCCACCTCCAGACCATCCCCAGACAGGCAGCTCAAACACTATCCATGCCCTCTGGGTAAGGGTGTGGGAAAGGGTGTGATAGAGAGTGACTGCACACAGACTGAAACATTTCTCTGAGGCTCCTCTGATCAATCCTTTTCACTCTCCTTTTAGTTCCATTTCCTGCTTGCTGCTTCCGAACAGGTCGCCATTCCAAACGTGACTCAGCCTTTCGGGAAGTGGCTCAGGTTTAGGCTATTGCTGGAAAGATGGCCCATCACCTCAATGATGTGATAATAAACCCACACATTCACTTCTTTTCCCACTCCCATATCAGGGCCGAGTGTGAACAAAGGGATCTCTTTACACAGAGGATTGTCAGGTTTTCACAGGGAGCAGAGGAAGCTGAGAATGTTGTGTTTTAGAACATAGAACATCGAAAAGTACAGCACAGACCAGGCCCTTCACCCTACGATGCTGTGCCGAGGATTAATCCTAATGTGAAATAAAATAACCTGAAATATGCCCCCCTCAATTCACTGGTGTCCACGTGCATGTCCAGCAGGTGCTGAAATATCCCGACTGACTCTGCTTCCACCACCACCGCTAGCAACACATTCCACACATTCACAACTCTCTGCATAAAGAAACTACCTCGGACCTCTCTTCTATACCTTCCTCCTAATATCTTAAAACTATGACCCCTCGGCCCAGTCAATCCTGCCCTGGGGAGAAGTCTCTGGCTATTGACTCTATCCATGCCTCTCATTAACATGTATACCTCGATCAGGTCACCTCTCTTCCTCCTTCTCTTCAGAGAGAAAAGTCTGAGCTTAGTCAAACTCTCTTCATAAGACAAGCCCTCCAGTCCAGGCAGCATCCTGGTAAACCTTTGTTTGCACCCTCTACAAAGACTCTGTATCTTTCCGACAGTAGGGCGACCAGAAATATTCCTAGTGTGGTCTCACCAGGGACTTGTAGAGCTGTAGCAAAACCTCGTGGCATTTAAACTCGATCCCCCTGTTAATGAAAGCCAAAACACCATATGCTTTCTTAACAAACATATCCACTTGGGTGGCAACTTTGAGGAATCTATGTTCTTGAACACCAAGATCCCTCTGCTCCTCCACACTGCCAAGAATCCTGTCTTTAATCATATATTCAGCATTTGAGTTTGACCTTCCAAAATGCATCACTTTGCATTTATCCAGGTTGAACTCCATCTGCCATTTCTTAGCCCAGCTCTGCATCTTGTCAATGTCACACTATAGCCTGCAATAGCCCTCAATACTATCAACAGCACTTCCAACCTTTGTGTCATCGGCAGGTTTGGTAACGCACCCCTCAATCTCTTCCTCCATTTCATTTATAAAATCTACAAAGAGCAGAGGCCCGAGAATAGAGCCCAGAGGGACCCCACACAACACTGACCTCCAGGCAGAATACTTTCCATCTGCAACCACTCCCTGCTTCCTGTATTCCTGACGAAGGGCTTTTGCCTGAAACGCCGATTTTACTGCTCCTCGGATGCTGCCTGAACTGCTGTGCTTTTCCAGCACCACTCTAAACTAGACTCTGCTTTCTGTCTGCCAACCAATTCTGAATCCAGATCGCCAAATCTCCCTGTATCCCATACTTCCTGACTTTATGAATGAGCCTACCATAGGGAACCTTACCAAATGCCTTGCTGAAGTCCATGTACACCACATCCACTGCTCGACCTTCGTCGATATGTCTTGTCATCTGCTCAAAGAACTCAATTAGATTAAATAGGCTCAACCTGCCCCTCACAAAGCCATGCTGACTCCCTTTAATCATGCTATGCTTTTCCAAATAGTCATAAATCCTATCCCTCAGAACTCCTTCAAAAATCTTGCTGACCAGATGTAAGATTGACTGGTGTGTAATTGCCAGGGATTTCCCTCTTACCCTTCTTGAAAAGAGGAACATTTGCCTCCCTCCAATCCTCCAGTATTACTGTGTGGAGAGTGAGGAAGCAAAGATCTTCACGAACGGCCTAGCAACCTCCTTTCTCACTTCCCAGAGCAACCAAGGTTAAATCTGGTCTGACCCTGGGGACTCATCAATCTTAATGTTCACCAAAATGTCCAACACATCAACTTCATCAATCTCGATCTGTTCAAGCCTATATCCTGGCTCCTCAAAGTTCTCATTCACAATAAGGTCCCTTTCTGTAGTGAAAACCAAAGCAAAAAACTAATTTAAGGTTTCCCTTTTCTGCTCATACTCCACGCACAAGTGTCCTACACTGTCACTGATTGGCCCTCCCTTCTCCCTGATCATTCTCTTATTCCTCACGTAGGAGTTTTATGGAGAAGGAGGTTAAAGGTTGAGGCCAGGTTCAAGAGGTCACTCTGGCACGCTGCATGAGGGAGCTGCAGCCACTTGAAAATGGCAATGGACACATTGTTTGGAAATATCTTTGATGGGGTGTATGAATAGGAGCCATGTTAGGGGATTATTTCAGGGAAGTTACTGAGGATAATTACACATTTGTGCTGAAACGTAGCAGAGGACAGGTAGAATAAAAGGGAGACAATTTACAAGGAATTATGCTGAATGTACTGCACAGAAATAGGTCACATGACACAACTGACCAACGTCAATGTCCATGTTCCACATGAGCCTATTCCCACGCTCCTTCATCTCACCCGATCAATGTCTCCTTCTATTCCTTCTCCCTCATGTGTTGATCTAGCTTTCCTCTTAGATGCAGCAATGTTATTCACCTCATGTATCCCCTCTGGTAGTGAGTTCCACATTCTAACCGCTCTATGTAAAGATGTTACATCAATAAAAATAAATGCAAGATCCGACGGCTTCATTGAGTTTCCAACTGCTCAGAAAACATAGCTTAAGGGAGGATGGAGTGGGTGTAAGAAGGATTATAATAAAGCTACATCCATAAAAAAAGGTATGTGGTGTGACCTCAAAAATAATAGCATTGGCTTTCCATGTGATTTCACCTGATTGAGACTTAAAACCCCCACAAACATCACAAAGGAACTCAAACCCCCAAATGAAACTGGAAATTAGGAAACAGAAATGCTGTTTGTGATGAACATAAATGGGAGATAAAAAGGGCCAATATTGATTTTTTGTCACTGACTGGAAGGGTGTTTCTGAGGGATCTGTCGGTGTGGTCTGTAAGAGTGGGATTTATTGGGAACATTGAATGTCAAAGGCAGATCATTAAATTCCCTTTTGTTGAAGATTGGTACTCAGGTGATATAAATGTTACTTGACATTTATCAACCCAAGCCTTACAGATCACACACACAGATCCCTCATAAATATCCCGGGACATTGACCAAAAGCTGGGCCAGCCACATACATATCATAGCTCCAGGAGCAAGTTGGGAATTCGATCACAAGTGACTCACCTCTGACTCCCAATGTTACCACCATCAACAAGGCACATGTCGAGCATGTGTTTGAGTGCTATCTACTTCTCTTGATCAATGTAGCTGCAGCAACATTTAATAGCTTGGTACCTCAGGGCAAAGCAGATCATTTCATTGATAACCTATCCATCAACTTAAACTTTTATTCTCTCCACCATCAGCATAATGTGGCTGGAGTGTGTACCATGTGCTTGATGCACTGCAACAGCTCTCCAAGCCTCTTCCTAGAAATACTTATGGAGCCCACAACCTCTGCATCCAAGAGGGACAAGAATTTATCCAGTTCTTGCTTCTTTGGCCATGACCTGCTTCAATGATGTGAATGGTGGTGAACATTGCACCAGCATCAGTGAACATCCCCACTTCTGACCTTATGATAGAGGGAAGATCATTGATGAAGCAGATGGTTGGTCCGAGGACAGTCGCAGAGGAACAGTCGCTGAGTGACAGCCAGCCATCACACCTCCAACCAGAGAAAGTTATCCCCTGATTCCTCCTGATTTCAGTTTGGACAGGGCACTTTGTGCCAGCTTTGTCAAATGGCACCTTGGCATCAACACAGTCACGCTCATGTCACATCCAGAACATTGGGGACTAGATTGGATTTGTCCTGCTTCCTGCAAATAAAAGGACAAGAAGATGGCCAATAATCCACATTGCCCAAATGCTGTGACAATTGAACCTATCCTGAAAATTGTTCTGAATTAAACAATGTAGGATAATGTGTAAGTCTCGTTATGCTAATCAATACTACACAATATCAGTGATGCCTGTGAGAGGCGACATTTTCAAAATTCAGATTGAGTCTGCAAGATTTTAAGAATGTTGTTCCCTAATTATTGAAGCACAAAGTGTAAATAGTTAATAAATGTTGCTCACCAGAATGAGGAAAGACTTGTTTCTCCCTCCAACCTCAGTAATAATAGGTTTGTAGGATGATTACAAAACAGACAGATCTCACTACAAATGATATTCGATTAATCATTGCGAAGGCCTCATTTAATGGTTTGATATGGTTTCTTTATTCTCTGCTGTTGTTTGTGAAGCCAGGATTCAAATTCTGTTTTTATAGAAAACCTTCTGACTTTGCCCCACAACCTGAAGTCTGAAAGTATTTCAGAATAAAGGTGTTCCTCACATGAAAGACCAAGGGAGCACGAGTCCCTAACCATGGGGGAGGGAGGGTACTCGATCAGGGGATATGCAGTGGGGCAGAGTGCCTGAAAGCAGGTTATGGTGATGGGAAGCCTGGAACAGAGAAAGGCTGGGTGGTATGATTTGGTGAGAGCAGGCTTGAAAGTGACCATACAGGGAGGAGCTAGTGGGCTGACAGGAAGGCAGGAAGTGGGCCTGTGAAAGAAATGAAACGGTCTGAAAATGGAAAACATTTTAGAGGATGCTGCAGCTCCACCTTGGAAGGAATTTGAAAAATACTGCCACCTGTAAAAGCAGCACTGAGAGAGAGAGAGAATAATTTGCATTTATCAGGCAACTTTCAGAACTATGTGAATATATTTGTTGTATAGTTATTGTTTTGGTGGAGGTAATAGGACAGTCAATTTGGGCAAAGCAATGTCCCCCAAACAGCAATGTAATCATTTGTTGGCTGAGAGCTTCCAGGTTCTTCTTTGAATAGCTCCATGGTAACCATTGCTTACCCAAGGGGAGATGAGATCTGGCTTTAACTTTCTTCTGAAAGACAGCAGTTCCAACAATCAGCATTCCCTCAGGTTTTTGAGCCTTGACTCTGTGCTCATATCTCTAGAGAGAGATTTGAACTCATGACCTTTTGGCTCAGAGATGTGAATGCTGTTTACTGGGCCACAGCTACAAATACAAGATCACTACAGACAGTGGATACTTACAGAATTAAAATTCCAAGAGTGTAATTTATGTCATAGGTGTGCCCAATTTGTCACAGTTGGTGTGAGAAAGTGCACATCGATGCACCTGATGTGGAACTAATCCATCTCATGGAGCATTGCCACGTGAAATTAAATCCAAGTGTGGTCTTTAACTGAAGTCGGGTTATCAGTGAACTATAATTCACTCAAAGAATACAGATAGAATTCAGTCCCTACTCTGGGCCAGAGCCTTTTTCTGTGCTGTAGATCTCTATGTCTCGTTAAAGTCACAGGCAGGAGAGTATCATGATAGGGACAGGTTTGTGTTGACATTTTACATTGTAAATGTTGACATCAAAATTCCCAGGACAGTCGGTTTTCAGGAGAGCAGTGTTTCTGTGTCAAATATTATCAGGAAAATTAATCTCTCTACTATTGGGATCTGGAACCATTGAGAAAAGGATCTTAGGTCTGGCAGTGCCAGAACAAGAGAGACAGGTTTCGTACTGTTTGGAGTGTCACGATACAGATTCTCCAGAATGATACCAGGGCTTCAAGATGAACTTTGGTGCAGTTTAATCGAGGATAAGAATTTGAAGGAGGACTTCAAAACAATGGAGAATAATCTGAGGCTTGGAGCTAGGCCTGTGGGAACAGGTTCAAAGTTTGTGAGAAGATTTATAGCTCGGGTGCTCGTTGTTGTGGTTCTGTTCGCCGAGCTGGGAATTTGTGTTGCAGACGTTTCGTCCCCTGTCTAGGTGACATCCTCAGTGCTTGGGAGCCTCCTGTGAAGCGCTTCTGTGATCTTTTCTCTGGCATTTGTAGTGATTTGTATCTGCCGCTTCCAGTTGTCAGTTCCAGCTGTCCGCTGCAGTGGCCGGTATATTGGGTCCAGGTCGATGTGCTTATTGATTGAATCTGTGGATGAGTGCCATGCCTCTAGGAATTCCTGGCTGTTCTCTGTTTGGCTTGCCCTATAATAGTAGTGTGTTGTCCCAGTCAAATTCATGTTGCTTGTCATCTGATTGTGTGGCTACTAAGGATAGCTGGTCGTGTCGGTTCGTGGCTAGTTGGTGTTCATGGATGCGGATCGTTAGCTGTCTTCCTGTTTGTCCTATGTAGTGTTTTGTGCAGTCCTTGCATGGGATTTTGTATACTACATTGGTTTTGCTCATGCTGGGTATCGGGTCCTTCGTCCTGGTGAGTTGTTGTCTGAGAGTGGCTGTTGGTTTGTGTGCTGTTATGAGTCCTCGTGGTCGCAGTAGTCTGGCTGTCAGTTTGGAAGTGCTCTTGATGTATGGTCATGTGGCTAGTCCTTTGGGTTGTGGCATGTCCTCATTCCATTGTCTTTCCCTTAGGCATCTGTTGATGAAATTGCGAGGGTATCCGTTTTTGGCGAATACATTGTAGAGGTGTTCTTCTTCCTGTTTTTGCAGTTCTGGTGTACTGCAGTGTGTTGTGGCCCTTTTGAATAGTGTCTTGATGCAACTTCGTTTGTGTGTGTTGGGGTGGTTGCTTTCGTAGTTTAGGACTTGGTCTGTGTGTGTGTCTTTCCTGTACACCTTTGTGGTGAATTCTCCGTTCGGTGTTCTCTGTACCATCACGTCTAGGAATGGGAGTTGGTTGTCCTTTTCTTCCTCTCTAGTGAATCGGATTCCTGTGAGTGTGGCGTTGATGATCCAGTGTATGTTCTCTATTTCTGTGTTTTTAATGATTACAAAGGTGACAACCAAAGAGACAAACCACTATAAATGATGGAGGAAATATCACAGAAGCGTTTCACAGGAGGCTCCCAAGCACTGAGGATGTCACCTAGACAGGGGACAAAACGTGCGCAACACAAATTCCCAGCTCGGCGAACAGAACCACAATAGTGGGAAAAGGTTATGAATTTTCATACAGAGGAAGAGAAGAGAAATTCCCACAAGGTGCAGGCTGTCAACTGAATTCTAAGACTTTGATTGGTTCATTTTTGTTAGTTAAGATTATTAAGATATATGGTTCAAACACAAGGAAAGATAACTAAGATACACATTAACCACAAAGTAACTGAAAGGAGATGAAAGACAGCCTTCTGTAGCCACATGCTTCATTGAAAACCAGAGTCGAGACTATGGTGCTGGAAAAGCCCAACAAGTCAGGCAGCATCCGAGGAGCAGGAGAATTGACGTTTCAGGCATAAGCCCTTTATCAGGAATGAGACTTGTGGGCCGGGAGGGATGAGAGATAAATGGGAATGGGGAGGAGGCTGGGAGGAAGGTAGCTGGGAATGTGATTGGAAGATGAAGGTGGGGGTGAAAGATATTAGGTCGGAGAGGAGGGTGGAGCGGATAGGTGGGAAGGAAGATGGACAGGTCTAGAGGGCGGTGCCGAGTTGGAAGCTTGAGACTGGGATAAGGTGGGGAAGGGGAAATGAAGAAACTGGTGAAATCCACATTAATCCCATGTGGTTGCAGGGTCCCAAGTCGGAAGGTGAGGAGTTCTTCCTCCAGGTGTTGTGTGGTTAGGGTTTGGCAATGGAGGAGGCCCAGGACCTACATGTCCTTGGTGGAGTGGGAGGGGGAGTTAAAGTGTTGGGTCACAGGGCAGTGGGGGTGGATTGGGTGTCCCAGAGATGTTCTCTGAAACGTTCCACAATTTGGCGGCCTGTTTTCCCGATGTAGAGGAGACCACATCAGATGCAATGGATACAGTAGGTGGTGTATGTGGAAGTTCCAGGTAAATTTCTGTTAGATGTGGAAGGCTTCTTTGGGGCCTTGAATGGAGGTGAGGGGGGAGGTGTGGACGCAGGTTTTGTACTTCTTGCATTGGCAGGGAAAGGTGCTGGGAGTGGGTACATTCTTTTATGTCTGATATGGTGGAGAATGAGCATTTGTTGAGTGTGTGAATTCTCCTGAGGATGTCAAAGAGCAGAGGTCCTTTGCAGGTCTGGGAGAGTCTATAATATCCAAGGCTGCCCCTACTCCCCTTATTGAACAAGGGAACGACATTTGCTGTCATCCAGTTTTCTGGCACTATTCCTGTAGACAATGATGACATAAAGATCAGTGCCAATCTCCACCCTGGCTTCCCAGAGAATCCTAGGATTAATCCCATCCAGCTCAGGGGCCTTACCTATTTTTACACTTTCCAGAACTGCTGACACCTCCTCCTTGTTAACCTCAATCCCATCCAATCTAGTAGTTAGGTCAATGGTGTGCTCCCCCTGCCAGACGTGGGAGATCAGGAAGCAGTCCAGTGGCCCTGACGACTATGTTTGCAGGAAGTGTGACCGGCTGCAGCTCCTCACAGACCACATTGTTCAGTTGGAGCAGCAGTTGGACACACTGAGGAGCATACAGTGGGCAGAGTGTGTGGTAGACCCTACTAACAGGTACACCATTTTGGATATTGTTGAGAAGGCTGGCCTCAGAGGGGAGTATAACAGCAGCAGCCGGGTTTGTGACACCACAACTGGCTCTGTTGTATATCAGGGTCAGTCAACATCCAGACAAGTGACAGTGATGGGAGACTCGCTCGTTGGGGCACACACGCGGGCATTTCTGTGGTCCCATTTGAGATTCCAGGATGGTATGTTCCCTCATTGGTTCCAGGGTCAAGGACATCTCTGAATTGTTGCACAAAATTCTTACGGAGGAGGGTATGAAGCCAGCGGTCATTGTGCACATTGGTACCAATGACATAGGTAAAAAGAGGGATGAGGTCCTGCAGAGTGAGTGCAGGAAGTTAGGAAAGAGCTGAAAAGCGTTATGTAATCAGGGATAGGAGAGTGTAGTTGTGCGTGAGACAGATTGAGGGATCCAGGAGGTAGAGTTGCAGGAGCCTCAGCCCCTGTCCTTGTCAACCAGGTTCAAGATGTTTGCTCCCTGTGTGTGGACGGGAATAGGGACTGCAGGGAGAATGAGCTGACTGCAGCACCACAGTGCAGGGAGCCATTCAAGGGGAGGAAGAGAAGAGAAATATTGTTGTAATTGGGGATAGTGTAGTTAAAGGCATAGACACTGTTCTCTGTGACCAGGATTGAGAGTCCCGATGGTTGTGTTCCCTACCCAGAGCTTGGATCCAGGATATCTCATCTGGGCTGCACAGTGGGCGGGTAAAGATCCAGTGGTTGTGGTCCATGTAGTATCAATGACATAGATAACACTAGGGCAGACAGTCTGCTAAGGGAGTATTAACAGCTAGGAGCTAAACTAAATAATAAGACCAAAAAGGTAGCAGTCTCTGGATTACTACCTGAGCCATGAGTTAATTAGCACAGGGTTGATAAGATTAAGCAGGTAGATGCATGGCTCAAAAATTGGTGTGGGAGAAATCTGGTTGAATTGAGACATTGACATCGGTATCGGGAAAGAAAGGACCTGGTCTGGAGGGATCAGAGACCCAGTGAATCACATAACTAGGGCTGTAGACAGGGTTTTAAACTCAACCATGAGGGCTGAAATGCTCTTTTCTTTAATCCTCAGCTGTTGGTTTTCACCTTGTAGAATCTTGTCACAAGGTTATTCTGTCTGGTTCTCTAAAGTTCAGCTCTTTCAGTTGTGGTCTGTCTGTACCAGCATCCTCCTTAAAGCTGAGCCTGAAGAAACCTTCAGCTCTCCACTACTGCCAGTGTGTAGGATTCCGCTAAATGGACTCCACACTGTTTGTCACCATGCTGTAAGTTAGTGGGGTGGGGTGGGGGGGGTGGGAGCTCAGTTATAGGGCAAATTCGAGAACCCGAATCAAAGGAAGAGAGAAGAGTGCAGAACTCAGGATAGGTTATTAAAATCTCCAGCACAGACACAAACAGGACATGGTCTGGAGGGCCCTGTGTTGGACTGGGGTGGACAAAGTTAAAAATCACACAACACCAGGTTCTCATCCAACAGGTTTAATTGGAAGCACTAGCTTTCGGAGAGTCGCTCCTTCATCAGGTGATTGTGGAGGACACAATTGTAAGGCACAGAATTTATAGCAAATATTTACAGTGTGATGTATCTGAAATACATTGAAACACACCTAGATTGTCTGTTGAGTCTTTCATCTGTTCGAATGCAGTGATAGTTTCACTTCTTTCATGTGTAAATCACAAAACCTTTTTTAAAAGTTGCATTCTCAGGTTAGCTGTTAGCAATGGTGTTAGCTAGACAATATGTTGAAGGTGTTGGCCCCCTGTGTTCTCTGTCTATACCATGATGTTTAGATTGATTCTGATCTAAAAAGTGAGATAACAGAGTTTTACATAAATTCATGCAGTTTTTGAGCTCTGACTTCTACATGAATGTGTGCAGTTTTTGAGCAAAGTACAATGTAACTCTGCAAGTACAAATTCACCCCACAAAATATATGTGTGCATGTGGGTCTTTGTGTCTGTCTGTGTGTATGTCTGGGTTGGGGGTTGTGAGTGTGAGAGAGAGTGTATACATGTGTGTAGTGAGTGTAGAGTGTCTTACGTCTGTGAGGGGGTGCATGTGTGGGTGTGGGAGTGTGTGTGTGTGTCTGGGGTGGGAAGTTGTGAGTGTCTGTGAGGGAGTGTATATATGTGTGTGCATGAGTGTAGAGTGATCTAAGTCTCTGACAGGATGCCTGTGGGAGTGTGTGTGTCTGTAAGAGTGTGTGTGAGTATCTGTGTGCGTGTTTGTGTATATGTGTGTCCATGTGTATGTGTGTGTATCGGAGTGCCTGTGTGTGTGTGTGTGTATCGGAGTGCCTGTGTTTGTGTAGTGCAATGGTGGTCACCTGTAACGTGCCATGAACCCAAGTTCCCGGTTGATGCTCTCCCTATGGGTACCGAACTTAGCTATCAGCGTCTGCTCGGCCACTTTTCACTGCTGCCTGTCCCGAAGTCCGCCTTGAAGGGTGGTCACCTGAAGGTCCGAGGTCGAATGTCCTGGACCACTGAAGTGTTCCCCAACTGGGAGGGAACCCTCCTGTCTGTTGATTGTTCTGCGGTGCCCATTCATCCGTTGTCGTAGCCTTTGCTCCGTTTCCCCAATGGACCATACCCCAGGGCATCCTTGACTGCAACGAATAAGATAGACAACGTTGGCTGAGTCACATGAGTACCTGCCACATACAAGGTGGGAGGTGTTCCCCCACGTAATAGTGTTATCTATGTCCACAATCTGACACGTCTTGCAGCGCCTACCGTGACAGGGTTGTATGGAGTTGTCCTGAGAACCGGGCAGTTTGCTACGAACAATGATCTGTTTGAGGTTTGGCGGTTGTTTAAAGGTGAGCATTGGAGGTGTGGGGAAGGTCTTGGTGAGGTGCTCATCCTCATTGATAATGTGTTGCAGGTCACGAAGAACATGGCGTAGTTTTTCAGCCCCTGGGAAGTACTGAACAACGAAGGGTACCCTGTCAGTTGCAGCACGTGTCTGTCTCCTGAGGTGGTCATTACGGTTCCTTGCTGTGGCACGTCGGAACTGGTGGTTGATGAGTTGGGCATCGTACCCCGTTCTTGTGCGGGCATCCCTGAGTACTTCCAGGTGACCGTCACGTTCCTCCTCATCTGAGCAGATGCGGTTTTTGCGTAGGGCTTGTCCATAGGGGATAGCTGTTTTAATATGTTTTGGGTGGAAGCTGGAGAAGTGTAGCATTGTGAGGTTGTCTGTGGGTTTGCGGTAGAGTGTGGTGCTGAGGTGCCCATCCTTGATGGAGATGCATGTGTCCAAGAATGAGACAGATAGTCGAGAGTAGTCCATGGTGAGTTTGATGGTGGGATGAAACTTGTTGATGTCACTGTGTAGTTTTATCAGTGACTCCTCACCATGGGTCCAGAGGAAGGAAATGTCATCAATGTACCTGGTGTACAATGTTGGTTGGAGATCCTGCATAGAAAAGAAGTCTTGTTCGAACCTGTGCATGAAGATGTTGGCATATTGGGGTGCAAATATGGTCCCCATGGCTGTTCCGTGTGTCTGGATGAAGAATTGGTTGTCAAAGGTGAAGACGTTGTGATCGAGGATAAAGCAGATGAGTTAGAGGATGGTGCTCGGAGATGAGCAGTTGTTGGTGTTGAGTACTGAGGCTGTTGCTGCGATACCATCATTGTGAGGGATGCTGGTGTAGAGTGCGGAAATGTCCATTGTGACGAGGAATGTTCCCGGTTCGACTGGTCCGTGGATTCTGAGTTTCCACAAAAAAATCTGTGGTGTCGCGACAGGAGCTAGGGATCTCCTGTACAATAGGTTTCAAGATGCCTTCAACATAGCCAGAGAGATTCTCACACAGGGTCCCATTACCCGATAAAATGGGACGTCCTGGTGTGTTGGTTTTGTGCACCTTTGGAAGGCAGTATATTATGAACCATTATAATGAAAAGATTGTTTCATTTTCCCCTGATTCTTAACCCAATTACAATGAAATACATATAACATATGTACAAAACATCAGTATTTGTTCAATCTTATCTATACTTTATCCGTTAAATTCTCGATAATGTATCTGCTGTCACATTGTTACAACCCGTGACATGTACAATGTATAAATTAAAAGTCTGCAACACAAGGCCCCAATGAAATGGTCTCATTTGCTTGTCTTTAAATCATTCCAAGAATGTAAGAGAATTGTGATCTGTGGACCCAACCGTCTCTGACACATTGTCATGACATTAACATTAAAACGCTGTAAGGCCAGTACCAAACTCAATAGTTCCTTTTCAATCATAGAGTATTTTCTCTGGTGGGTGTTGTGTTTCTTTGAAAAGTAACTGACTGGCAGTTCAATTCCATCATCACCTTCCTGTATCAGTTCCAACTCCAATGTCACTAACATTGATTGCAGTTTGAAGGGTTTCAAAAAGGTTGGTGTCTCTGAAACTGGTGCGATGGTTAATACTGTTTTCAAATAGTCCAATGCCTCCTGGCATTGTTCTGTCCACCAAAATGTTGTCTTCTCCTTCAGCAAATCTGTTAACGGTGAGACGACACTGGTGAAGGTTGGACCAAACTTCCAGGAAAATCCGCTTCATCCAAAAATCGAAGCATCTCTTTCTTCAAGGTTGGTTGTGGAAATTCCTCGGTATCCTTCATCTTTGTTTTCCTTCGGGTCAATCTTCCATTACCAATGTTCTGTCCCAAGAACATCACCTTTGCCTTCGCTCATCCTGTTTTCTGTAAGTTTATTATCAGTTTTGCTTCTGAGAACCGCTCAAAGAGCTCTGCCAACTGTACCATGTGATCGTTCCATGACTCACTAAAGATCACTACACCATCCAGACAGACTGTACAGTTTGTTAACCCACCTTTCCAACATCTGTTCCTGAGTCTTTGGGATGTAGTGGGTACGTTCTTCATTCCAAAGGACATCACTTTGAATTGATGTAGCCCATGTGGGGTGACAAATGCAGAAATTTATTTCACTCTCACTGATAAAGATACCTGCCAATACCACGCAGTAAGTCTAACTTTGTGATGTAACTGGTTTGCCCAACTTTCTCTATACTGTCCTCCAATCTTGGTTCTGGGTTTGAGTCTGATTTTGTTACGGCGTTGACCTTCCAATAATCCACATAGAATTGTTGAGACCCGTCGGGTTTGGGAAGTTAGGAAGTGCTGCAGACGCAGAAGAATTTGGAGAATGGGATGGAGGACACTGGGTGGGAGGGGACGTACTCCAGGGAGTTATGGGAGTCTGTGGGTTTGTCACCGGAGTCTGTCACGGAAGATGGAAATGTTGAGGTGAAGAAAGGGGAGGGAGGTGTCTGAGATGGACCGAGTGAGTTTGAGGGTGGGGTGGAAGGTGTGGGTGAAGTCGATGAGCTGCTCCGGTTCAGCCTGGGTGCAGGACACTGCACCGATGCAGTCACCGATGTAACGGTGGAAGAGTTGGGGCCCAGTGCCTGTGTAGGTACTGAAGAGGAACTGTTCGATATCACCAACAAAGAGGCAGGTGTAGGTGGGGCCCATTCAGGTGCCCATGGCCACTCCCTTGATTTGAAGGCAATGGGAGGAGGTGAAGGAAAGGGTTTTGAGGGTGGGGACCAGTTCAGCGAGGTGGAGGAGGGTCATGGTGGAGGGGGACTGGATGGGTTTGTTGGGGAGGAAAAAGCAGAGGAAGTGGAGGTCTTCCGTGTGGGGTCTGGATGCATGTACGGACTGTACGTCCATAATGGAGATAAAGCACTGGGGGCCGGGGAACAGGAAGCTGCTGGAGAGAATAAGGACATGGTTGGAATCACGGATGTCAGTGGGAAGTGCCTGAACTAAGGGGGAGAGGATGGAGTCGAGGTCGGTGCCAAGACGACAGGTCAGGCAGGATCGTTGGGCTTGTGGATCAGCCCCTTGGTCTGACTGAATCTCTCTGGGTCATCCATACTGCACAAAGAAAGCTCCGAACTCCTCTCCCACCCTTTTTATGTTCATACTCCGTCATGGAATTGCCTCCGGAAATCTGGTGCACACATCCATTACAGTGAGCAAGTACTGGTTCCCTCATCTAGTTCTCCGGAGGGGACCTACACAATCCACCATAACCCGGGTGAAAGGGTCTTCGGGATGGGGGAAACGGCAACAAAGTCGCTGGGTTTATTCCCGCCTGTGGCTTCCTTCCCATTTGCCGTGTATGACACGTACAGCAAAAGTTACCCACATCCTTGTGCATTCCAGGCCAATAAAAATGGTTTTGTACCTGAGCCTGAGTCTCCCATACACCTGGGAGACCTCCTCCTGGTCATTCATGTGCTACCCCTCCCCCCCGTCACCCCCACCCGTGTCACTTCCTGTCTGTATGCTCCTGACAACACAATCTGGTGCACGCCGAACCCATTTCTCCTCGACACTAACCTGCCGTGGTCTCCATTTTCATCTTTAAGATAATTACCCTCAGGAATAGTCTCTGCCTCCTTTTCGGAGTGTCCATCATCTTTTATTGCCTTGTCTTTCTGCTGTAGGTCCATTAGCCTTTCAGGACCAAACACTTCTGCCTGACCCTCTGTCTGTTCAGGTTTGTCCTGCACCGTTACATCAAACAGGGGGTCTGCGAACTGAACCTCAACTCCTTCATCTTGCTCTTTAGTTTCTGCTTCGTGCTGTGACTTATGACAGTGGGATCTTGTTACTCCACAGTCTGGGAAAATTCCAGGATGTTTTTATTTTAATTCCTCAGTTCCCTGGTCTTCCTTGGGTTTCTCTACAACAAGGAATCTCACTCCCACCCTGGATCCTACTACATTGTTCCCAAAAACAAACTGGATTCGTGGAACTGACGCTCTGTCAATCACTCCCACTGTAACTTGCCCAGTCTAGAGTTGGCGCTCCAACCTGATCTTACATAGGGGAAGGTATGGACATTATTCTGGCAGTTATCTAGTTACTTAGTGTTGCAATGTATGCCCGGGACCATGTTCCAGGGCTCCAGTAACAGATAATGGTAGTGCATTGTGATCGGTTAGTTAAATCCCTGGGAGATGAGCTCATGCTGAAGGTGATGGTGTTAGAATGTGATCGGTTCAATGTGATGGAGGGAACGAGTGTGGCAGACCATGATCAGGTTAGAAAGGTGAAGCAAGCCAGTGTGATTGGGGATGGTAATGCTCTCACACAGGCACGGGAAGGATAACTGTATGAATTGCAGGAGATCAAACAGATTGGGGGAAGTCAGGAAAACATTTTGCTGGCTCCCACAGCTTTGATTTTGCAAGATTAAAGTTTAATTTTATGAAGGACTTTCTGCATTTCCCAGAAATCTTTTTAATACAACATTGAGTGATTCTTCCACAACAAACGCTAAATTTCTGTCCATCTGTACCACAACTTCGCATTTTGTTGGTTAACAGGTCAGACAGAGTGCAAATAAGTTCATCCCTTAATATTAGGGACTGGTTAAATCCTGTATCTCTCAAAATTATAACTTCTTTCCTTTCTCCCCCGATCTTCCTGAGTAATCTTTACCCACTGAGGTGAATCCTTTATAGAGATCAGGTACAACCGCCATACCCAGCCCCTGCGTAGGCTGTGCACTCTCCTGCACTCCTCAATTGTTTTGAGTTTCCTTTACTCCTTTCACTAATGCCACTGCCTTAGCCTCTTTTCCCACAATGCCTTTCTTTCCCGACCAGCACTGTGACTGGCTATGTCCCACGTTACCACAGTGGAAACACATGAGGCCTTTCACCTCCTTTCCACCCTCTTGGGCTTCTTTTTTAACCGGTGGTAAACGATTCCCAGTGTTCTCTCCTCTGTGTGTTGGAGTGTAGGACCTCCCCTTCTCCCAATTTCTCACCCTAACAGATGGAATTCTTGCTGGAAGCTAAACATTGCCTTATGCACCAATGTATATTCATCCACCATCTCTGCTGCTCTCCTCAATTCTTGAACTTTCTGTTCATCCACGTGAATTCTTATTAACTCAGGAGGGAGCTTTGAAACTCCTCTTGCTGAATAATCTCTCTTACAGCCTCATAAGTCTTATCTAGTTTTAAAAATTACCATGTTTAATGCTTTCAAAGTCAACATAGGTCAGGCCTGGTTCTTTCTTTGTGTTCCTGAATCACTGTGTATTTGCTTCTGGTACCAATTCTTAAGCATTCAAAACTGCTTGTTTGACATCTGTATAATCTCTTGACCCCTCATCTGACCATGCTGCAAGTGCCTCACTCGCTCTGCCGACCAGCTCAGTCTGAACCAGCATTACCCACAAGTCCTCTGACCACTTCATCTGCCGAGCCAACTTTTCAAATAAAATGAAGGAAACATCGACACCGTTCTCATCAAAATGTGACAGAGTTTTAACATATTTATATATATCACGACCTCCTCATTTCACCTCCATCCTGTTCACTTGACTTTCCCGATGAAGTCACAACTTCTGAAGTTCAAATTCTCTCTCCTTTTCTCTTCCTTTTCTTTCTGTTTTGTTTCTCACTTTCTTCTCTCTCTTTGCTCAGCGAAGAACTTCTCTCCCTTTTTTCCTGTCTCTCTTCCTTTCCTCTCTCTTTTTACTCTGTCCCTCTTTCTTCTCTCTCTCTCTCTCTCTCTCTCTCTCCCTTTGTTTATTGTCGATCTACATTTTCTTCAATTGTGCGTTAGGATTTTCTAACTGTACTGCACTTGTCTATTTCTCTGACACACCTACGTGCTTGAGTAGCAAACTCTCAATTCCAGCTTTACTTTTGTCTTTTTAAATTTGGAATCAAACCCAGAACCTCTTTAGTAATTTTAAGAGTCATTTCTCTCACTTTTAATTTAACCAGCCACAAGTAACTGACATTAAACTAATTGTTTCACCCACATTTTATTTAAAGACCTCAGACACTGATCCGCATGTGTTTAAATCTGATGGGATCTTTTGCTCCAAATCTGTTCAAATCCATCCAAATCTCAGCCTGGATCTGGCTCAACCTCTCCAAATCATGGACCAGACCCCCAAAACAGATATGACATGGTGGGAAACCCTCCTGCCAATTCAACTCGATGCTCAGAAAAGCTCACCTCACACTGCTGCCTCACAGTGCCCGAGACCCAGGTTCAATTCCCGCCTCAGGCGACTCTCTGTGTGGAGTTTGCACATTCTCCCCGTGTTGTGTGGGTTTCCTCGGGTGCTCCGGTTTCCTCCCACAATCCAAAAATGTGCAGGTTAGATGAATTGGCCATGCTAAATTGCCCGTAGTGTTAGGTGTAGGGGTAAATGTAGGGGAATGGGTCTGGGTGGGTTACGCTTCAGTGGATCAGTGCGGACTTGTTGGGCCGAAGGGCCTGTTTCCACACTGTAAGTAATCTAAGAATCCTAATCCATTAAAGGGGGAGTGTCAGAGAACTCCCCAAACTCCACAATTTAAAGAAAAATCTTTTCCATTCTATTCTTTGACTCCAAAAAAGAACATTAACCAACAACTATTTCCAACTCTGCTCCTCCTTCCTATTCAGCGCATGTTATTTACCTCCCATCCTATAATAAAATCCTGATCCACCTGTTAAAATCACAAGAAATTAATTTTCAAATCCAGACAGCAGCTGTGGTCTCCAGTGTCGGTCTTCCTCTGTTTGTAGATCACCCCTGGGTCGTCTTCAGTTTTCTGCTGCAAAGGTATTTCTTATGAAAGAAGTATCTTTGATATAATGTGTTTTTCAGGCAGTCTCTCAATAGCCATTGGTGCTCTCTCTCTCTCTCTAACTTTCAAACTGCCACTTATTTATGCCCCAAACATCATTGATTGGTGTCAAAACAGTAACATGAAAATTGGATTGAGTTTTAGTTTCCTGGAGCATAATTTAAACTGATTTGTTAAGTTGAAATGGTGGTCAAAACAACTGAATTATCCATTTCACAGCCAAATGTTACATATTTTCAAATTTCTCATACACTGAGACTGCTCGTCAGTTACATGACAGTTCACTGTGCATTCTGACTGCCAAGCAAACGTCACTCTCTCTTAAAGGTACAGTACATACCTTCAACTCCACAACACTGAACTGCACGCAATATATGAATATTGTCCCAACATGATGAGTTTAGGGCCTAGAATTCTGCCAATGACACACAAATGATCCCAATAATGATAGGAATGATGACAGTCATAACTGTGGTAATTATGATCATAATAATGGTAGTAAGAATGATACTAACAATGGTGATAACAAGGATTGTCCCAAGAGGCTCTCTGATAGCGAGCAGAATTTACTTTTGTTAGAATATGTTGTTCTGTCTGAATAGAGATGAGGAGCTGACAAGTCAAACATTGCAGTTGGAGGATGGACTGGACACATGAATTCCCTCCCAGTGCTGCAGGGTCTGTCATTCCCACCTGCTGGACTCTTTCTGATCACTTCTTCAAAACTTAGCTTTTTTAAGACACTCACCATGTTTTGCGTGACTAATTTCTACCATTCTCATACCTGTAGGTCACAAGATTAAATGTATTTGATTGTCCTATTGATCTTTTTCCTCCTCACTTACTTGAGGTGCCCCAGGTGTCAGATTTCATAATGGGCTCTCTCCAACATCCAGCTAATGCTGTGAGTTTATTTCCAACTGTCCATTCCAACGTAACTGCTCACACAGTCAATAATTATACTTTTCTACTTCCTCCTCCAGGGATTTTCTTTCCGGTTTATAGCAATCAGCATTAGCCCCCCATTGCTCCCAATGGATTTTGCTGCAGGTCCCATTGAACAACTCAGGAGAAAAGAACTTTCACCGTGTTCCTAATTTTCTCCCGAAACTTGGACAGTGTCACTACGTAAATAATAGTATTTGTGCAGGAACCTAAATCCCGAAGCATGTATGCAATTTTTTCAAACCTATATTCAGAGTCATCATCTAACAAATGCTCTAAAACTCCAAAATAATCTAAGAGGTACCACAGCCACAGTATGATGAAGCTGCCAGATATGGTGAACAGTAAAATCATACCCTTCCTTCTGCTCTCCATCTCAGTGTCAGAGTGATCCTGCCTCTGTTTCTGACCCATCAGTACTTTACGAACACGACTGGCCATAACAATGTGTCTAATAGTTAGAGTGTTCAACAGCAAAATTAAAATGAATGGGAGCATTGGGGTTAGAACCTTTTCAAATAGTTTAAATCCCCTCCATACAGGATCATGATAATAAGCTCGTGTGTTCACACATTCCCAGGGTATATTGTTGAAAATCTTAGAAGGCCGAAATCTAAAGTAGATTGGAATATTTTTCAGCGAGAGCAGAATGCCACTAGTTGCGAGAACCACAACTGCGGTTTTCTCATTGCAATATTTTGATCTCAGCTTCAAGCAACAAATGGTGATAAAACGGTCGAAAGTAAAGGCAACAGTAAACCAGACAGAGCAATCTGTGACCGCACGGCGGAGGGCATAGCGAACAGCCAACACAGGGGTAATGTCCAGGAAATTCCAAGGGAAAAAGTACTTATTGAATCGGTGCATTATAATCTCAAGTATAATGAACAGTAGATCTGTCGTTGCCATTGCCACCAAATAGCGTGTGGTACAAGTGGAAACACCGCATTTTCCCTTGGACAAGATCAGAATAGCCACTAAATTCACTATAAGAGAGAAAAGGGAAGAGATTAGCGATTATTGATCAAAGTCAATTCCATTTCTTAGTAATTGATGAATGTTTAGAAGGCCACACAAACTTTGAACAGAGCAGTATTTATTGAATCTGAAACATGAACTCAACATTGCTACAAAGTGTGCAACTCTCAGTCTGACACATCTGACATGGGATATCCAATCAGCTGCTCCCAGGAGGCAGAGCTGCAGTGGGATGAAGAAACCAAAGGCAAGTCACTGAGAGACACCTGCTGAGATTGAACAAATTCCCTGGGATGGGATGGTATCACCATCGTCCTCTTGGATCATTTCTGGGATGAGGGAACCTTTCTCCCAATTTTGTACAACACAGTCAGGCTTCAGGCCCTCGGCTTTCTCAGACATTGCACGATGATTGGTGCATAACAGATAGAAGGGTGCAGACAATTAATGTTTAAGATTAAACTTCCAATACCTGTGAAGGTATGCTCCAAGAATTGGTTATCAATCCAAGAGGACGATCAATAAACAGAATGAAATTTCACAGTAACACAGAGTTTGGGGAGCCCAAACCTTGATTATATGATGCAATACTTGTCTTCACCTCATAAATCTATCGACATTTGGAGCATGTATTCGGTATCATGATCACACCGTGCCTGAGACGTTTAAAAAAATTGCTGGGAATCTTGAACTGGTTTGTGTCCATTGAATAGCTCCTCAAGCCAAAGAAAGGTATGTCTGAAATCGCAATAGAGTAGATCACAGGAACTGGATCTATGGGCAACCACGGTGGAATTCTGAACAAATCCCAACTGTCTGCACATGCTCCATAACCCTCTGCCATCTGCCTGTCTCTGTGTCTGTGTAAATGCATCTTAAACATTGTTATCTTATCTATTTCTATCACCTCCCCAGCAGCACATTCCAGGCTCCGAGCACCCTCTCTGTAAAAACAAGTGATTTAGTTCACTCAGATCCTTTCGAGATTCACCATTTCAGTGTAAAACTATGTGCTCGAGCATTTGACATTTCCACCCTGGAGACGATATTGTGACTATCCACCTCACATAAAATCACAAAATAATTTGTAATGGTGTCTCTCATAATATATACTTCCATCAGGTCACACCTCAGCCTTCAACGAACACAGTCCATTCATGGAGGAGGTTTCAATATCGACAGAACAGAGTTTTGCCGAATGAACAGTTTGTGTGCTGCAATTCCTTGGCTTGAATATTTAATCAGTATTTTCCCAATGTTTTTGTATCTGCTATCACATCAAATCTGATGATTATTGATGTGCTGCCACATAAGGATACTTGGTAAAGCTGTGTCTACCCACGAATGAAAGGACTTCATGGCCTTGTTCAGGAAGGATTAGTAATCAATCCCAAATAGGTCTAAGTCAAACTGAGTTTGCAGAGAAGGGATGATGATCGAGGAGGATGCCTATAATTATTCAATACCAATTACTGGAGTTAATACATCATCTCTAGAGCACAGAGGTGTGTTCTAATCCAGGGACTCTACTTCACTCCCGATATTGTTAGTGGGCAGTTAATGCCATGAACCCATGGACATTTGTTGATATGCCCTTACAATGATGATGACACACGATCAGTGATATTCTACACTGAAAGATGATCCCAGTCTTACTCTCCCTCACAGTGTCCTTTCACATTCAACAGGACAAAACCCTTCACTGTGATGACTCACATAATCTTCCCAAACTGCTGTGAAATAAGGAGGGTTGGAGCAAGAGTAAAACCACAGGCAATGTCTGACCCTCTCCAGCTAATAGAGGGGTGAATGGTCTCCTCGTGTGCAGTACCAATTCTGCAATCCTGTGACAGCCTCCTATTGAAGTGCTGTGTCTGCACAGCCCCTGATACCAATCCCCTGCTTCTTCTACAGAATGTGGCACACTATTTCAATCCAAATAATGATCCCCTGCCCCTTTGAACGCTTCAATTTGGAAGACAAGCTTTTTCACACGGCCAGTAGTTAGGGTAAAGTGTCTGGAAATATAATGGAAACATGTTCAATCGATCATAATCCACATTACACATTAAATTGTCCCCCTCTCATTTTTCTTTTGATGTCACCAACAACAGCTTCTTCATATCTGTTCTTTACAGCTGGCTCATGATTTTGGAAATCACAATCAAATCTCACCTCCGCCTCCTTCCCTTCAGGGAGAACAGTTCTAACATCCTCAACCTTTCGTCATTACTGAACTTTGCCTTTTCTGATATAGGCTTAGACAGGATATTTAGAGCAGAAAATATTTGAATTAACGAAAATATTTTGTTGATGAGCTGTCCTTCCAACAGCTCCATCAAATTAGCAAGTGACATTCTCAATCACAGTTTAATGGCAGAAACCAGCTCACTCAGAATTATGCAGAACCCCCAACGGTTATAGTCACTTACCAGGAAGGCCAATTATACCAAGGATCAGATAGAATATGTTCCTGACTGTCTGAATGGGACGATGCATTTTCTACCAGAAATGATACATTCCTTCAAGTGTCAGGGTGTCAATGTAAATCATATTCTGATATGATACAATCTCTTTTTATATCACCTGCATGATCTCTCTCAGGATCGGAGGTTACAGCACTCTTTCTGATGTCATGTTTGAATAAACAGAATGCAGCAGCTGGGTTAATTCCCTGATGTTGAAATATATTTAGAACAGGGAACTAATTTGACTGTCAACCAGGCGTTACAACAGGACAAGTCTGATCGAAGAATGAGTAATTATTCATACCCGTAACTGTGATGGAAAGTAATGGAGTTACTGTTTCTAACATTGCTCACACTATCCCTCACCATTTTAGAGATGGCCCCTGCAGACGAGGAAGTGCTCTGCAGAGTGTACCATCAAACTGTGCAGTGTCCTGTTGTTAACCAAGACATTGGACTGGGAGAGCACCAATGAAAGTGATCATGGTTGGTAATGCTATAATTAGGAGGACAGATAGCATCCTTTGAGTGACACATAAGGGGGGTAGTGGCCCAGTGGTATTATCAAAAGAATATTACTCACGCGACCCAGGTAATGTTCCAAGTTACAGGGTCTGATTCTCCTCGTGTCAGATGGTGAACAAAATCCAGTTTAAAAACCTTGGAAATAAGGGTCTAATGCTGCCCATTGCTGATTGTCAGGAAATGATATCCTGAGAGTTCAATAACTTCCTTTCGGGAAGGAAACTGCCATCCTTACCGTTTCTGACCTACATGTGAGTCCAGACACACAGCACTGTGGTTTACTCCTAACAGCCCTCTCAGCAATAAGGGATGGACAATACATTCTTTCCAAGCCACTGAATCATGAAAAAAATCAGATGGGAGACTGCGTGTCTGATGCCACTGTGAAGCACAACACGAGTGGAATAGAGAGGAGACTGGTGAGGGAACAGGAGGGTTTCATTGTTGTACAGAATCATTGAATGTGCAGAGTGTGTAAGCAGGCCCTTCAGCCCATTGAGTCCACACTGACCTTCGGAAGAGCATCACTCACAGACTCACCCCATTCCTGTAACCACACAATCCCCATAGGCTAATCCAACCATTTTACATATCCGGGGATACAGTGAGCAAATTAGCATTGCCAATCTACCTCACGTTCGCATCTTTGGACTGTGGGAGGAAACCAGAACACCCAGAAGGACCCATGCAGACACACGGAGAATGTACAAACTCCACATCCCTAAGGTTGGAATCGAATGCAGGATCCTAGCGCTGTGAGGCATGACGGAGTCACGGTGCTGTATCATGGTGCCCGTTAACACTAAATACATAGGCAGGAACAGGCAAGAGGTACTGTTTGGGGAACCTCAGTAATTAGGAACAAAATCTGTTTAAAAAGGACTTCAAGAAATGTAATCGCTGAATTATTACCAGAAAATGTGTAAAATGCTAAAGACGTGAGAAGATGAGGGAAGTGAACACATGGGTGAAGGAGTGATGTGGGAAAGAGGGATTCACATTCGTGGGGCATTGATGTCTTCATTGGGACAGTATGGGACTGCACCATTTGGATGGGCTCCACCTGAACTGATCTGGGACATAAAGGATGGAAGCACTAGGAGCAGGAGTAGGCCGTCCGGCCCTTCGAGCCTGCTCCAACATTTAATAAGGTCATGGCTGATCTATTCGTGGATTCAGAACCACTTACCCACACTCTCACCGTATCCCTTAATTCCTTCAGGTTTTCAAAACATCATCTACCTTCGCTTTAAAAACGTTTACTCAACCAGCATCAACTGCTTTCCTGGGCAAGGAATTCCATAGATTAACACTCTCTGGGTGAAGAGGTTCCTTCTCAATTCAGTCTGAACTCTGCTCCCTCTAATGTTGAGGCAATACCCTGTTGTCCTAGTTTCACCGGCCAGTGGAAACATCCTCTCTACTTCTATCTTAACCATTCCCTAAGATACCCCGCATTCTTCTGAATTCCAATAAATATAATCCCAATTTACTCAGTCTCTCCTCATAAGCCAACTCCCCCCCCCCCACCCCAGAATCAATCTAGTGACCCACCCCCCCCCCCCCCTCTGCACCAACCCCAGTGCCAGTACATCCTTTCTCAAGTAAGGAGACCCAAAGTGCACACAGTACTCCAGGGGTGGCCTCACCAGCACCTTGTACAGCTACAACATAACCTCCCTGCTTTTAAACTCAATCCCTTTCACAATGATGGACAAAATTCCATTTGCCTTCCTAATTCCCTGTTGTACCTGCAGACCAACCCTCTGTGATTCACACACAAGACACCCAGGTCCCTCTGCACAGCAGCATGCTGCAATTTATTACCATTCAATTAATAATCCTTGTTCCTGTTCCTCCTCCCAAAATGGATGACTGCCCATTTATCAATTTTGTATTCCATCTGCCAGATCTTCGCCCACTTACTGTATCTATGTTAGAAGATAGAACATTACCAGCGCAGTACAGGCCCTTCGGCCCTCGATGTTGTGCTGACCTGCGGAACCAATCTGATGCCCATCTATCCTACACTATTCCATTGTTGTCCACATGCCGATCGAATGACCATTTAAATGCCCTTAAAGTTGGCGAGTTTGGCTGATGTTGCAGGCAGTGCATTCCATACCCCAACTAATCTGAGTATAGAACCTACCTTGGACATCTCACCGATATCTATCACCCCTCAATTTAAAGCTATGTCCCTTCATTCTAGCCAGCATCATCTGAGGAAAGAGACTCTCACTGTCCAAACTACCTCACCCTCTGATTATCTTATATGTCTCAATGAAGTTACCTCTTAACCTTCTTCTCTCTAACAAAAACAGCCTCAAAGTCCCTCAGGCAAAAGTGAAGACTGCAGATGCTGGAAACCAGAGTCTCGATTAGAGTGGTGCTGGAAAAACACAGCAGGTCAGGCAGCATCCGAGGAGCAAGAAAATCGATGTTTTGGGCAAAAGCCCTTCATCAGGAATGAAAGCAGGGAGCCTCCAGGGTGAAGAGATAAATGGGAGGGTGGGTGGTGAGAAGGTAGCAAAGAGCACAATAGGTGGATGGGGGTGGGGACGAAGGTGATAGGTCAGAGAGGAGGGTGGAGCGGATAGATGGGAAGGAAAATTGGCAGGTTGGACAGGTCATGAGGACGGTGCTGAGTTGGGTGCTATTGCTACTCCATCCACCTATTGTACTCTTTGCTACCTTCTCCTCACCCCCACCCCCCTCCCATTTATCTCTCCACCCTGGAGGTTCCCTGCCTTCATTCCTGATCAAGGGCTTTTGCCCAAAATGTCAAGTTTCCTGCTCCTCAGATGCTGCCTGGTCACAAGTCCCTCAGCCTTTTCTCGTAAGACCTTTCCTCCAGACCAGGCAGCATCTTAGTCAATCTCCTCTGAAACTTTTCTGAAGTTTCCACATCCTTCCTATAATGTGGTGACCAGAACTGTGCGCAATACTCCAAATGTGGCTGTACCAGAGTTTTGCACAGCTGCAGCATGATCTCATGGTTCCAAACCTCAATCCCTCTGCCAATAAAAGATCACACACCGTATGCCTTCTTCATGATCCTCTCAACCTGGGTGGCAACATTCAGGGATCTGTCTGCCTGGACACTGAGATCTTGCTGCTAATCTACACAACCAAGAATCTTACCATTAGCCCAGTACTCTGCATTCCTCTTACTCCTTCCAAAGCGAATTACCTTACACTTTTTCGCATTACGCTCCATTTGCCATCTCTCAGCCCATCTCTGCAACTTAACTATGCCCCTCAGTAACCTGCAACATCCTTCAGTACTATCCACAACTCGACTGACCTTTGTGTCATCTGCAAATTTACTAACCCATCCTTCTATGCTATGGTTCCAGGTCATTTATAAAAATGACAAATGGCAGTGGCCCCAAAACAGATCCTTGCGGTACCCCACTACTAACTGAACTCCAGGATGAACATTTCCCATCGGTCCCAAATGCTAAATCACCCTCAATCCCATGCCTCCATATTCTGTGCAATAGCCTACCGTGGGGAACCTTATCAAACACCTGACTGAAATCCATATACAACACATCCACTGCTTTACCCTCATCAACCTGTTTGGTCACCTTCTCAAATAACACAATAAGGTTTGTGAGGCAGGACCTACCCTTCACAAAATCATGTTGACTATCCCTCATCAACTTGTTCAATTCTAGCTGTTTATAAATCCTCTCCCTTATCAACTTTTCCAACACTTTACCCACAACCAAAGTAAGGCTCACTGGTCTATAAATACCAGGGTTGTCTCTGTTTCCCTGCTTAAACAATGGAACAACATTTCTATTTTTGATGAAGTAGCAAAGAAGATTGAGGAGGACAGAGCAGTAGATGTGATCTATGTGGACGTCGGTAAGGCATTCGGCAAGGTTTCCCATGGGAGACTGATTAGCAAGGTTAGATCTCATGGAATAAAGGGGGAACTAGACATTTGGATACAGAACTGGCTCAAAGGTAGAAGACAGAGGGTGGTGGTGGAGGGTTGTTTTTCAGACTGGAGGCCTGTGACCAGTGGATTGCCACAAGGATCGGTGCTTGGCCCTCTACATTTAGTCAATTCCATAAATAATTTGGATGCGAGCATAAGAGGCACAGTTAGTAAGTTTGCAGATGACACCAAAATTGGAGGTGTAGTGGACAATGAAGAGGGTTACCTCAGATTACAACAGGATCTGGACCAGATGGGCCAATAGGCTGAGAAGTGGCAGGCTGAGTTTAATTCAGATAAATGCGAGGTGCTGCATTTTGGGAAAGCAAATCTTAGCAGCACTTGTACACTTAATGGTAAGGTCCTAGGGAGTGTTGCTGAACAAAGAGACCTTGGAGTGCAGATCCATAGCTCCTTGAAAGTGGAGTCGCAGGTAGATAGGATAGTGAAGAAGGCGTTTGGTATGCTTTCCTTTATTGGTCAAAGTATTGAGTACAAGAGTTGAGAGGTCATGTTGCGGCTGTACAGGACATTGGTTAGGCCACTGTTGGAATATTGCATGAAACTCTGGTCACCTTCCTATGGAACAACGTTGTGAAACTTGAAAGGGTTCAGAAAAGATTTACAAGGATGTTGCCAGGTTTGTAGGATTTGAGCGAGAAGTAGAGGCTGAACAGGCTGGGGCTGTTTTCCCTGGAGCGTCGGAGGCTGAGGGATGACCTTATAGAGGTTTATAAAATTATGAGGGGCATGGAGAGGATTAATAGACAAAGTCTTTTCCCAGGACGTGTGAGTCCAGAACCAGAGGGCATAGGTTTAGGGTGAGAGGGGAAAGAGACCTAAAAGAGACCCAAGGGGCAACTTTTTCACACAGAGGGTGGTGCATATATGGAATGAGGTGCCAGAGGATGTGGTGGAGGCTAGTACAATTGCAACATCTAAGAGGCATTTAGATGGGTATATGAATAGGAAGGGTTTGGAGGGATATGGGCCGGGTGCTGGCAGGTGGCACTAGATTGGGTTGGGATATCTGTTTGGGGTGGACAGGTTCGACTGAAGGGTCTGTTTCCATGCTGTACATCTCTATGTCTCTATGCATCTATCCTCCAGTCTTCTGGCACTATTCCTGTAGACAATGATGATGTAAAGATCAAAGCCAGAGGCTCTCCAATATCTTCCCTGGCTTCCTAGAGAATCCTCGGATAAATCCCATCTGGCCCAAGGGACTTAGCTACTTTTACACTTTCCAGAATTGCTAACACCTCTTCCTTATGCACCTTAATCCCATCGAGTTTAGTAGTCAGTATCTCAGAATTCTCTTCGACAACATTGTCTTTTTCTGGTGTGAATACTGATGAAAAGTATTCATTTTGTGCTTCCCCTCTCTCCTCTGACTCCATGCACAACTTCCCACTGTTATGTTTGACTGGCTCTAATCTTTCTCTGGTCATTCTTTTATTCTTGATGAACCTATAGTAAACGATGGGGTTTTCCTTGATCCTATCCACCAATGACTTCTCCTGCCCCCTCCTGGCTCTTCTTAGATCTCTCTTTAGGTCCTTCCTCACTCACTTGTAACTCTCAAGTGCCCTAACTGAGCCTTCACGTCTCATCTGAACATTAGCCTTCTTCTTCCTCGTGACAAGAGATTCAACTTCCCGAGTAAACTCTGGCTCCTGCGCTCAACAACTCCCTTCCTGCCTGACAGGTGCATACCTATCAAGGACACGTGGTAGCTGTTCCTTGAATAAGCTCCACATTTCAATTGTATCCATCCTCTGCCATTTCTTTCCCATCCAAAGCATCCTAAATCTTGCCTAATTGTATCATAATTGTTTTTCCCACATCTATAACTTTTGCCCTGTGGTATATACTTATCCCTTTCCATCACTAAATTAAACATAACCGAATTGTGGTCACTATCACCAGAGTGCTCATCTCTCTCCAAATCTAGCATCTGGCCGGGTTCATTACCCAATACCAAATCTATTGTGGCCTTGCCCCTTTTTGGCCTGTTGACATATTCTGTCAGGAAACCCTCCTGCACACATTGGACAAAAACTGACCCATCTGAAGTACTTGAACGATAGTATTCCCAGTCAATATTTGGAAAGCTAAAGACCCCCCTAACAACTACCCAGTCCTTCTCACTCCTATTGAGAGCAAGAGCTGCCCATGTTGTTAGTCCCAACATGTACCACAACAACTGGATCCTCCCACCCCCGCTCCAATATCCTTTCAAGCCGGTCAGCGATGTGCAGTACCCTGGCACCAGGCAGGGAACACACCATGTGGGACTCCCGATCCGGCTCACAAGGGATACTATCTATCCCCTAATAATAGAAGCCCCAATAACAAATACTTGTCTTTTTGCTGCCCCCTCTAGAATGGCCTTCTACACCTTGGTGTCATGGTCAGCTGCCTCATCCTCCCCACTGTCCTTTTGCTCATCCACACAGGGAGCAAGCACCTCATATCTGTTGGATAATGTCAAAAGCTGAGACTCCTCCACTCCCGAGCTCAGGATCCCCCTACCTGCCTCATTTACAGTCACACCCTGCTGTCCCTGATCACTGACTGAATGTGAATTACTGAATCTCCCAGGTGTCACTGCCTCCTGAAACAAAGTGTGCAGGTAACTCTGCCCCTCCCGGATGTGCCGCAGGGTTTGAAGCTCAGATTCCAGATCATCAACTCTGATACGGAGAACTTCCAGCATCCAGCATTTGCTGCAGATGTGGTCACTGCCATTCACAATGGGATCAGTCAGCTCCCACATCATACAGCTACAGCACAGCACCTGCCCAGACACCTCGACTCAATTCATGTATTAATTTATACAAATTTATGAGTTAAATCATTTCTAGTACTTCTCTGCTCTGGTCTTATTCAAATGAACAATTCATAGATAAATTAAAAAGAAGTAATTGTTTTAACTAAACACAAGATACAGCAGAAATGTAAATAGAAAAGCCTTACGTTACCAACCCACCAGAGAGCCCTTTGTTTTGGTTCAAGGGGGAGGGCGGGTGGGAGACACGGCACGTTTAGTGTCTCAGGTTCAGCTGCTGCCCAAATATATTCCCAGCAGCCCCTTGGTGCTTGCAGCCACCTCTCGCTCTGCTGCTGTCTATAAAATAAAGGCTGCTCACGCTCAAGGTCAGTCCTTGAAGAGGGAAATTGACCTTCCCAGCAGCCCCCACCTCACCCTCTGCTTTCAAACTGACCAATCTCCCCTGGCAACAGCAGAATTGGGGAGTGGGGGAGGGGGAGTGGAGCCAGGAACGTAAGTGACTGATTTAAAAACTTACCTCGAGTGTAGGGGCCCTGCACCTTTGTTTAGCAGCAGGAAGAGCAGGAGTGACGATTCAGGGCTGACGGGAAGGTGAATCATTGATTTAAAAACTTACCTCGTGAATAGGCGGAGCGCACGGTGAGCAGGAGCAGACTCGGGAATGCTGGGTAAGTGAAGGAACATATTTGGGTGGTTACTTTAACCAAAACACTACTCAGGTATTGTCTCCCACTCATCCTCATCCTCCAGAAAGGGAACCGGCAGGCAGTGCAGGGATCCCTGAGGCTGTTACCCTCAATAACAAGGAACCCATTTTGGATACTGTTGGGGGGGGTCCGGGCAAATGACTTACCAGGGGTAAGCAATGGGGCACAGGTCTCAGGCAGAGTCTGTCCGTGTTGCTCAGAATGAAACAGAGAAAGGAGCAGAGCATTAGTCATTGGGAACTCCTTAGTTAGGGAAACAGATAAAGGTTCAGGGGGAATAAGAGAGACTCACGGTTGGTGTGTACCCTCCCAGGTGCCAATGTCTCAGATCGGGTTTTCAGGATCCTTGAGGGGGAGGGGGAGGGGGAGGTGGAGGGGAGCAGCCCCAATTCGTGGTCCACATTGGCACCAACAACGTAAGTAGGAAAAGGGATGGGGATGTAATGCAGAAATTCAGGAGCTAAGCTGGAAGATTAAAGCTGGTTTGTTGTCTGTGCCACATGCTTGAGGGGGGTGAGGAATAGGGAGAGAGAAATAGGGAGAGAGAGAGGAGTTGAACACGTGGCAACAGGGATGATGCAGGAGGGAGGGATTCAGATTCCTGGATAGTTGGGGCTCATTCTGGGGTAGGAGGGACCTCTACAAACAGGATGGTCCACACTTGAAACAAAGGGGTGACAATATCCTGGGGGGAAAATTGTCAATGTTGTCGAGGAGAATACTGAGATACAGGCAACTAAACGAGACAAGATTGAGGTTCACAAGGAGGAGGTGTTAGCAATTTTGGAAATAATGAAAATAAATAAGTCCCTTGGTTTGGATGGGATTTATCCTTGGATTCTCTGGGAAGCCAGCAAACAGATTATACAGCCTTTGGCTTTGATTTTTATGTCAAACTTGTTTACTGGAATAGTGCCAGAAGACTGGAAGGTCGCAAATGTGGTTCCCCCTGTTCAAGGAGGGGAGTAGAGACAACCCTGGGAATTATAGACCAGTGAGCATTACTTCCGTTGTGGGTAAAGTGGTGGAAAAGGTTATAAGGAGATAGGATTTTTAATCATCTAGAAAGAAATAAGTTGATTAGGGACAGTCAACATGGCCTTGTGAAGGGGAGGTTGTCCCTCACAAACGTATGAAGTTATTTGAGAATGTGACCTTACAGGTGGATGAGAGTAAAGCGGTTGAGTTGGTGAACATGGATTTCAGTAAAGTGTTTGATAACATTCCCCATGGTAGGCTACTGCACAAAATACAGAGGCATAGGATTGAGGGTGATCCAGTGGTTTCAATCAGAAATTGGTCAGTTGAAAGAAGATAGAGGACAGTGATTGATGAAAAATGTTCATGTTGGGGATCAGTTACTATTAGTGTCCCGCAAGGATCTGTTTTGGAGCCACTGCTGTTTGTCAGTTTTATAAATGACCTAGATGAGGGTTTAGAAGGATGGGTTAGTAAATGTGTGGATGACACTAAGGTCGGTAGAGTTGTGGATAGTGCAGAAGGATGTTGTCCATTACAGAGAGACATAGATAAGCTGCAGAGCTGGGCTGAGAGGGGGCAAATTAAGTTTAATGCAGAAAAGTGTGAGCTGTTTCACTTTGGAAGGAACAACAGGAATAAAGAGCACTGGGCTAATGGTAAGATTCTTGGTCATGCAGATGAGCAGAGAGACCTCAGTGTCCCATGTATATAGATTCCTGAAAGTTGCCACCCACATTGATAGGATTGTTTACAAAGTATAGAGTGGTTTTATTGAGAGAGAGAGATTGGGTTTTGGAGCCTGGAGGTCATGGTGCAGCTGGTAAAAACTCTGGTGTGGCTGCAATTGGAGCATTGCATAGAGCTCGGGTCACCGTGTTATCAGAACGATGTGGAAACTTTAGGAAGGGTGCAGAGGACATTTACCAGGATGTTGCCTGGTCTGGAGGGAAGATCTTATGAGGAAAGGCTGAGGGACTTGAGGCTGTTTTTGTGAGTGATAGGGTTAAGAGGTAACTTAATAGCAGCATGCAAGATGATCAGAAGGTTCGATAAGGTGGATAGTGAGAGCCTTTTTCCTCGGATGGTGATGGCTAGTGGGAGGGGAGATAGCTTTAAACTGAGGGGTGATAGAGAAAGGACAGATGTCAGAGGGAGGTTCTTTACTCGGAGAGCAGTCAGGGCATGAAATGCCTGGCCTACAACAGGAAAAGACTTGAGAACTTTAAGGGCGTTTACATGGTCATTGGATAAATATTTGGATGAAAATGGAATAGTGTAGGTTAGATAGGCCTCAGATCAGTTCCACAGGTCGGTGCAACATCGAGGGCTGAAGGGCCTGTACTGTGCTGTAATGTTCCATATTCTCTGTTCCATGTTTAAAGTCCCTGAAGATATTACCCAGCTCATTTAGATGGGGAGGCAGGGAGTGTTTTGGTCCAAGGATAGTGTCAGTGTGCTCGGACGGCTATTGGGCTGGAGACTGTCGGCTGCAGTTGGCTCCTCCTCCTGCATCCACAGGACTCCAGCCCTCTGTCCATCCCCCAGCGTTTACACTCATGGGCCCCTTCCAGACGACACCATCAGGGTGCCATGAGGGGTTTCCGGCCCAGGCTGCCTTGATCCAGCTATCTTCTTCTCCCCTCAAAGACCCAATAACAGACATTGATGCTCAGGGGAGGCGTGGTAAGGTTTCAGTTGACTCAGGCATGACTATTTTATCTGTCCACCCCGTGTGTCTCCACTGTCAGTATACCCGGAATTCACATTGTGGAATCGTTCTCCCAACCTGCTCCCATTCAGATAGGTCAGCTCCAGGTCCAGGAGACATTTGTCATTGCCAAGAATCCAGCTGTTTCCCTGGTGGGTCACCAAGTCCTGTGTAAACTTGGTGCTTCGATCCACTGGTCTGATCAGGGCCTGTTCTTGGAGCTCCCTGATCACTCTGTGGTGTAGGCCCTGAGTTTGCTGTTGCAGTGCTCTCACCCTGTCACACAGACACTGTTGTAGTGCTGGCAACTACAGAACAACCCCGTGAACCTCTACTGTACCCCCTGATAGTGGATTTAGAAGGAAGCACCAATCCCTGCTTCAGCTTTATCCATCATCTTCTCCTGACATCCCGCTCTCCTGTAATTACCCATCGCACGGCCCTTTTTACCCACTCTCTGGTCCCTGATTGATATGCAAGCCTCATGACCCCCTTGGTTAGGCCAGTCAGGTCACTAGAGTAGAATGGGCGGTTTTATTTCAGTCCCGTGGGCCGAGCTGCTTCCATCCAGCTTGATACTGTCCAATCAGCTTTGTTCACATTGGGTCCCACCTTGGTGCCCCATGTCACTGTCTCTATTAATTCCACGCATCAACCTGAGGAAATTGGTGCTATGATCCAATCCTTGTCTTGCAGTGAATCTCTTCGGGAGACCCATTGTGGGAACTCTCAGATTCCTGTATTTCCTGATGAGGCCAGTATTAGCCTCACTCGCCCCATGATTATGTGTCCCACTGGTCCTCGTATCCACCTCCCCTCCCCCCCCCCCACCCTCTTCCCCCCCACCTCCCCCCACTCCCCCCCCTCCCCCCCCCACCCACTTTTCCCCACCCTCCCCCCACCCCCTTTTCCCCCCCCTCCCCCCACCCCCCCAACCCCCCTCT
Organism: Chiloscyllium punctatum; assembly: GCF_047496795.1. NCBI lineage: Eukaryota > Metazoa > Chordata > Chondrichthyes > Orectolobiformes > Hemiscylliidae > Chiloscyllium > Chiloscyllium punctatum. Next base: position 49,864,945 of record NC_092780.1, read on the forward strand.
CCCCCCCCCCCCACCCCTCCCCACCCCCCCCTCTCCCCCCCCCACCCTCCCTCTCCCCCCCCACCCTCTTTTCCCCACCCCCCCTCTCCCCCCCCACCCCCTTTTCCCCCCCTCCCCCCCACCCCCCCCCCTCTCCCCACCCCCCTTTTCCCCCCCCTCCCCCCCCACCCCCCCTCTCCCCACCCCCCCCCCCCCCCCACCCTTTATTGATGTTCTGCTCTCTCAGGGGGTGGTGTGTCCTACTCACAGTCCTGTCATAATCCCATTTCACCGATTCCCATACCGGGCAGGAACAATGAGTGATTTGTTCAGGATTTGCGTGAAGTAAATCAGATTATTATCCCCATGGCACCGGTCGTCCCTGATACCAATGTGATCTTTTCCTCCCTCCCCCCTCCCCCGGATTCGGCTTGTCCCACTGTCATTGAGCACTGCTCAGTGTTTTGCCCCATTCCACTGCATGAGGATAGCCTTCACCTATGGGAAGCCGGGCAGTGTGTGCTGTGACAGGGTCAAATGCACACCCTTCTAGACCAAGCCACTGAGTGGACTTTAAGTCTCTTAAAAAAGTGCTCTCTCCTTGTTGGGAGGGACCGTTAAAGGTTTTACTGACCATGTGAAACAGCCGTTAAATTGTCAGGACAGAAGGAGTGGGTGCACACAACCAGCTGTAACATCCAGAACCCACCAACTCAGCAACTACTAAAGTGAATGATGGGAAATCTGTGGATGTAAATCGTGGGCCTCCTCAGCCTGCAAACGACTGAACCTAGAGATGTACGGCCTTGTGGAGGGGCTACCAAAAGTACCCGTCAGTTCTGTAATGAAGACAGAATACAATGTGCATCACCCTCTAATGCTGTTTTGAGTCGGAATATACAAGGGATGGGTCAGGGTCTGGGCAGCGTTAACCATCTTTCCTCCACTGCAGTGAGGGGTCAAAAAGGGGACCTGATACTTTGCAAAGTTGGTTCTTGGAAGTGAAGCCTCCACTTTCTGGTGGATTTCCCAGGATTCCCTTGTAGTGCTTCCGGGGGGTTGTGAAGGGAGGTCTTGACCCACAAGGAATCTGCCCAGAATGCTTGCAGACAGCTTTAGGGACTTCCTTGATCCTATCTGCCAACAACTTCTCATCTCCCCTTCTCGCTCTTCTTCGCTCTCTCTTTAGGTCCTTCCTGGCTAACTCGTAACTCTCAAGTGCCCAAACTGAACCTTCACATCTCATCCCTACATAAGTCTCCTTCTCCTGACAAGAGATTCAACTTCTTTAGTAAATCACGGCTCCCTCGCTCGACAACTCCCTCACTGCCAGGTATATAATTATCAAGGACACACAGTCGCTTCTCCTTGAATAAGCTCCACATTTCAATCGTACCCATCTCCTGCAGGTTCCTTCCCCACCCTATGCATCTTACATCTTGCCCAGTCACATCATAATTGCCTTTTCCCCATTCTAACTCTTGCCCTGAGGTATATACTTATCCCTGTCCATCGGTCAAGTAAGCATAATCGAATTGTGGTCACCATCACCAAAGTGCTAACCTACCTTCAAATCTAACACCTGACTGGGTTCATTACCCAGTATCAAATCCAGTGTGGCCTCGCCCCTTGTTGGTCTGTTTACATACTGGGTCAAGAAACCTTCCTGAACAAATTGGACAAAAACTGACCCATCTAAAGTACTCAAACTATAGTATTTCCAGAGCTGAAAATGTGATGCTGGAAAAGCACAGCAGGTCAGCCAGCATCCAAGAAGCAGGAGAATCGACATTTCGGGCATGACCCCTTCTTCAGGAGGGTCCACGGTTATCGGGAATAACACCGTTTCTGCCGTCGCCGCAGCAACTTCCACCCCCCCCCCCCCGTGACATCACTCACCTGCACAACGACCACACCTAACCCCGTCACCACACCTAACCCCACCCCCACGCCGATCACCGTCACCACACCTAACCCCGCCCCCACGCCGATCTCCGTCACCACACCTAACCCCGCCCCCACACCGATCTCCGTCACCACACCTAACCCCGCCCCCACGCCGATCTCCGTCACCACACCTAACCCCGCCCCCACACCGATCTCCGTCACCACACCTAACCCCGCCCCCACGCCGATCTCCGTCACCACACCTAACCCCGCCCCCACGCCGATCTCCGTCACCTCACCTAACCCCGCCCCCACGCCGATCTCCGTCACCACACCTAATCCCACCCCCACGCCGATCTCCATCACATCACCTAACCCCGCCCCCACGCCGATCTCCGTCACCACACCTAACCACGCCCCCACGCTGATCTCCGTCACCACACCTAACCCCGCCCCCACGCCAATCTCCGTCATTCTCCTGCTCCTTGGAAGCTGCCTGACCTGCTGTGCTTTTCCAGCGACACATTTTCAGCTCCAATCTCCAGCATCTGCAGTCCTCACTTTCTCCTATATTATTTCCAGTCAATATTTGGAAAGTTAAAATCTCCCATAACAACTCCCATGTTACCCTCAGTCCTATCCAGAACCAGTTTTATAATCCTTGCCTCTACATCTCTGGAACTATTCAGAGACCCATAGAAAACTCCCACTAGGGTGACCTCTCCTGTTTCTAACCTCAGCCTGCACTACCTCAATAGCGGAGTCCTCATCAAACATCCTCTCTGCTACAGTAATACTGGTCTTGACTAACAATGTCACACCACCCCCACTTTTACCATCTTCTCTACTCTTACCTAAACATCTAAACCCCAGAACCTGCAACAACCATTCCTGTCCCTGCTCTATCCATGTCTGTGAAATGGCCACAACATTGAAGTACCAAGTACCAATCCTTGCTGCAAGTTCACCCACCTTATTCCAGATGCTCCTGGTGTTGAAGTAGACACACGTCAAACCACCTTCTTGCCTGTTGGTACACTCTTGTGACCTTGAAACCTTATTTCTGACCTCACTGCTCTCAACCTCTTGGACACTGGAACGACAATTTCGATTCCCATCCCCCTGCTGAATTAGTTTAAACTATCCGGTTCACAAAACAGACAAGTTTAAAACGAATCGGAAAGTCCTGCATGATACCATCCCCATGAATTGGTATCTAAGGTGGTGAATTTAGCAGGAACCCAACTGCCCGAATGGTGCTCCCCCTACCCCCAACTTCAAACACTATGCTTCCCAGTGTCCCATCGATATTGTGGTTGTGTTCGCCGAGCTGGGAATTTGTGTTGCAGACGTTTCGTCCCCTGTCTAGGTGACTTCCTCCGTGTTTGGGAGCCTCCTGTGAAGTGCTTCTGTGATCTTTCCTCCAGCATTTATAGTGGTTTGAATCTGCCGCGTCCGGTTGTCAGTTCCAGCTGTCCGCTGTAGTGGCCAGTATATTGGGTCCAGGTCGATGTGCTTATTGATTGAATCTGTGGATGAGTGCCATGGAATTCTCTTGGAATTCCCTGGCTGTTCTCTGTTTGGCTTGTCCTATAATAGTAGTGTTGTCCCAGGCGAATTCATGTTGCTTGTCATCTGCGTGTGTGGCTACTAAGGATAGCTGGTCGTGTCGTTTCGTGGCTAGTTGGTGTTCATGGATGCAGATCGTTAGCTGTCTTCCTGTTCATCCTATGTAGTGTTTTGCGCAGTCCTTGCATGGGATTTTTGCTCATGCTGGGTATCGGGTCCTTCGTCCTGGTGAGTTGTTGTCTGAGAGTGGCTGTTGGTTTGTGCGCTGTTGAGTCCTAGTGGTCGCAGTAGTCTGGCTGTTAGTTCGGAAATGCTCTTGATGTATGGTAGTGTGGCTAGTCCTTTGGGTTGTGGCATATCCTCATTCCGTTGTCTTTCCCTTAGGCATCTGTTGATGAAATTGTGGGGGTACCTGTTTTTGGCGAATACATTGTAGAGGTGTTCTTCTTCCTCTTTTTGCAGTTCTGGTGTACTGCAGTGTGTTGTGGCCCTTTTGAACAGTGTCTTAATGCAACTTCTTTTGTGTGTGTTGGGGTGGTTGCTTTCGTAGTTCAGGACTTGGTCTGTGTGTGTAGCTTTCCTATACAAATCTTTTCACAAACTTTGTCCCATCGATAACTGGGACGAGAGATAGGGACAGATGACAGAAAGACCAAACCCGGGACAGAGATACAACATAAAAAGGGAAATATTGAATGACTTAGCGACAGCACATGGGGCAGGAGCATCAACCAGTCGTGCCCTTGATTTGGCCGACCAGGACAATAAGCTCAGAGTCTTGACCCAATAAGGGAAACAGACTTTGGACACTATTAATGAGCAGGATGCCAACAGGGAAATAGTTGGGAATAAAGCTGGCAGCCTTGTTGGGGGATGTGACTACAGATTGATTTGTTTGGTTGGTCTCCCGACTGTGCCTGAGTAGTCACCTCCGTAATCATTTTTACGTATTTTTACCGGGTGCAAAGGTTGGTCGAACCTCCACGTGGTTCCCCTGGAAACGGCCTGAGGAAGGAAACTCGATGACGGAAGAGTGGTTTTAGCTTGCTTTATGTGGTTTTACTGGTGTGGATTTTATCATTGATTTTATCCTTGGTTTTATCCAGCGGTGTGTAGTCACTGGTGGTTTTAATTTACTCTTTCTGTCGCATGAGCATCAGGTCGGCTAATACGATCAGAGCAAAAACAAGAGACGGCTGGTGACCTTTCGGTCAATTTTAGAAACCCCTTTTATTTCAGCAAATTGGCAATTGTGTCGGGCGCCAACATTTCCGGTTGGGTGGGGGACCAGGAAAATAACTGCGCCACATGATTGCTATTGGCGGCACCGTGTGCCAAATGCATTAGCCAAATAAGGACTCAACCATCCGTTTCTACGCAAACGGAAGAGACCATCATTGTTACTCCAGTACGACTGCCCTCAGGCAGGCATGAGGGAGACAGTGAAAGTGCCGAGAAATGTCATGATCGAACTAAAGGATTCATAGAGAAGGCCCCTCTAGAATCTAGTTCTTTTAATAGTTGGACAATTTTTAATTCTAATTTTAAAGGGCTCTTTAATTTTAGTCAAAACAGAATCAGAGAGCGATAGAGAGAGAAATGTTACTGAGAAAGATGAAATAGAAATATTAATAGAGTACCTGATAAATAATTTCATTTGTAAATTTTGTAACAACATTTATAATACAACAGGACTGTTTAGAAAACACTTAAATCAGTGTCAGGGGATAAAAGCACAAAGAGTTAAGTGTAGTCAATGCGGCTGGGAGGGGAGTTCCCACTCAGTCACTTGTCACTATCCTAAATGTAACAGTAATGAAAGTAGGAATGAAGTAGATAAACTATTCCAATGTGAAATTTGGCCACTGAGATTTACAACAGCCATAGGTTTAGGGCAGCACGAGAGGCATGTGCACCCAAATTTAAGGAATATTAAAAGAAATAAAGAAAAGAAAGGTAATTTGGAAAAGGTAGAGAAAGGTAGGAGTTTGGTTCAACTTTGAAATAGAAATGTTAAAACAGTTAGAACAGGAACTTACAGGCTGTAAAAATATTCATAAACTTATTACAGAAAAACTAAGAACTAAAACACCAAAACAAATCTCCGATAAAAGATTACTCAAAACAAAATCGGACTAGCGATAAGGAAGTGGGCACTAAGTCAAGAAATAGTCCCCATGAATGATAATAGAAATGAGGAGAATAGGGACATGGATTTCGATACTCCAATGGAAGGTGTAGTAATAGAAGGGAATAGTCATCAAGGAAATATTAATACTAAAGGGAGTTCAGAATCTATAACTCGGCCACTAACAGAATTATTAGAGATGATGGAGGACAAGATAAGTAAAAGCAAACGTACAACAATAACTGACTATGATAGCATTATGGATATGGTAATTGGTAGATTAATGAGAGTAATAAATCATATAAAAAGGATTTAATTATTAAGCATCAGGATATTAGACAAGGAGATAATACAAGATTAAACAATGCTAAGAGACGATATAGTAGGAAAGAAGGAAATTTAAAGAGATTCAGGTTTTACACAAAAATAAAAGACAGTACCGAGCTAGAACTATGATGGGAGCTCCATCCAAATGTCAATGTCCACTCAGCAAGGAGGAGCTAGAAGATCATTTTTAAAATAGATTGTCTATTCCTAATGATAAAAGTAACTTAAGAGGCTTTGCCAAGTATAAAGGTCAACTTGTGGGGTCTGTGTGATATTCTGACCAGCCCAGTCACGGTGGAAGATGTCAATCAGGCCTTAAAGGTGATGGATGTTAAAACCACGGCCGGGCAGGATCAATGACACTCAGATGGGATTAAAATATTTAACAAAGATAATACGGTAATCCCCAGAATTTATACAATCTGTCTTAAAATAGGCAGTATCTCAGATGTATTAAAGATAAGCAGAACTGTATTAATCCCTAAAGTCAATAATGAGGTCGGTTTAAAGAATATTAATAGTTACAGACCCATCACAATAGGCCCAATTTTGCTGAGAATTTTTACTAAAATTATAGCAAATAGGTTAAGTAATAAATTTAAATAAATGGCAAGAAAGGTTTTTTTGGCAGGGGTCGCAGGTTGTGAAGAAAACATCAAAATACTTGAGAACATTATCAATGGAGCTAAGGAAAAGAAAATTGACTTAGCTGTGGGATTTGTCGACCTGGCTAAAGCCTTGATACTTTTAGGCACAAATTGATAATTAACGCCCTTAAAAGAATTCAACTTCCTCCAGATTTTATTAAATTAATAAGTTTATACAATAATTTTACTAGAATTGAAGGTTTTAATTGCAAAAAAAGTTTGATCAAAGTTTTAAAAGGAGTTAAACAGGATGACTCCTTGTCACGGATTCTTTTTAATAAAGTTATGGACCCCCTTCATAAACACTATTGAAAATGGTTAAAAAGGAATATCTTTAGGTCAGGATAGGGAGAGTTATTATTGTGCAACCTGAGCGTTTGCGATGATACAGCATTTATCAGCCAATCCTACGAAGGAATGGCTTACAATTTAAAACTGACATAGATTTTGCAATAATACTGGCATGGAGGTTAACGTAAGAAAAACTAAAGGATTTTACTTTGCTTATAAAAATAAAACATTTATTTATAATAATAGGGCTAACTGGAAATTTAATGAGGGAGAGATACAGTTTATAGATCCTGGAAATGCCGATAAATACCTAGGTGCAAAAATTGATCCGTGGATTGTGATAAGCCAATCGCATTGAGAAGACCTGCTAGGAGACTGGATCGATAATCTTAAAAGATCTCTTAAAACCCATACAGAAATTGGAACTCTTGAAAGTATATTTTATCCCTAGACTTTATTATTATTAATTTTATCAGAAGCATCACTAATTTATCTTAATAGACTTGATAATATAATTGAAAGTGTGGTTAAAGAATTATTACATCTCCCACAATCTATCGCAGATGGGTTTTTATATACTAGGACGCGATGGAGGCCTTGCGCTGAATAAACTATCGACATTTATTCCAATTGCCATTTTAAAGGAAATACGAAAAAGTTATACAGATCAGATGATGACATTTTACATGCCTCATTTTCATTCGAGGGTTCGAGTATAAATGACAAAAATGCAAAAATTTAGTGAGGCAACTGACCAGAGTCTGGCTCAACGGAGACTGTAAAGGGACTCCTGGGAAAGCATTAGGGATGGTGTTAGGATTCCCAATAATGACACACGACAGAATTAGACTAAAGGTGCCTGAGGCAGTAAACACAGGCATGATTCATGAGGATCTATGGATAGGAGATGACAACATCCTACACAGTACGCAGTAGAGAAGAACAGGAGGTTCATAGGCACCACTTTGGACAAATATCACCAAACTAATCCTGTGATAACAGGCCTGTACCCAATTTATTCAAACTCACACACGCTGCGTGGCTTCAAGACAAACATCATCTTGAATTGCCCCAGAAAGGTTCACAATCCGGACACCAACATAACCCAGGGGGAGCCTACAGGGGAGTGGGATACTACCCCAAACTTCCCCTCACCCTTATCAGTATGGGACAGCCCAATGCAATGTCAGCACCACCACCACCCTCTGTATTAGGCCCCACATCCCTGCCAGAATAGGCCAAACTCAGCTGATAAATAGACACAAAAGAGACAGGGTGGAATTCAATGGGAGTGAGAAACTCCGGCAAACGGTGGAGGAATACCCAGTGAAGTATAATCCCGGTCTCCTGCCCCGGCCGGAGGAGTCACAGCAGATTCAAGCCCGGTTGGACACAGCCCATAGAACCATCACCAAGGCGATACAGCAGGCCCATGATACCAATGAACAGGTAAAGGAGACTCGATTAATGACTTGGTGGGAGGATTTCTGGGACTGGGGCTCCAACATACAAATCCATCCCTGTGTCTGCCTTCCTGACAGTGATAACCGTGTGTGTTACTGACTCTGGTGAGCCCAGTGTACATCACCAGTCCTCACTGTTACATTTACCCAGTGGAAGAACAAACTGTCAAACTGAATTTGGAGACCTCCGTCCACTTCCGGTCTCCCCCAGCCTATTGAAACCTTGTCGATATTTGATTAAACCCAATTAAATCAGTCTTCGTTACCATTGTGCATACAATGTTCTGTAATATTTGTTTTCTGAGCGAATTTTGAGATTTAAAACATTTGTTCGATATTCCCATTTTCCATTCTCCAATGTATAAAGTATTCCCCGGTTTTATAACGTTTCTTCACTTTCAAGTTCCCAGTTCTGAAACCTTTTGTAAGAAATTGGTTTGATTTTAAAACTTGTTTGGCTTTGCCATTTCATTTGTTGTTTGATCAGGCGAGTGAATCTTAGCCACCCTTGTGCACGAATACGGTTTGATTTTCTTTTATTATTACTGACTTTATGTTTTTATAACGTGTGGCCATTGTAGTTTCCCTCTTGTTTTGTATTTGCTCATGTTTCCGATACCTTATCTATTCCTGTTCCTGATATGAGTTCCATGTACCTTTCTCATGCCATCTGTAACACTCCAGTTGGTTATGTATATATTGTGCTTGATTTGAGTCTGAATGGTGTCGACCCAAGGTAAAAACAATGACTGCAGATGCTGAAAACCAAATACTGGAGTAGTGGTGCTGGAAGAGCACAGCAGTTCAGGCAGCATCCAACGAGCAGCGAAATCGATGTTTCGGGCAAAAGCCCTTCATTGAGAATAAAGGCAGTGAGCCTGAAGCGTGGAGAGATAAACTAGAGGAGGGTGGGGGTGGGGAGAGAGTAGCATAGAGTACAATGGGTGAGTGGGGGAGGGGATGAAGGTGATAGGTCAAGGAGGAGAGGGTGGAGTGGATAGGTGGAAAAGAAGATAGGCAGGTCGGACAAGTCAAGGAGACAGTTACTGAGCTGGAAGTTTGAAACTCGGATGAGGTGGGGAAGGGGAAATGAGGAAGCTGTTGAAGTCCACATTGATGCCCTGGGGTTGAAGTGTTCCGAGGCGGAAGATGAGGCGTTCTTCCTCCAGGCGTCTGGTGGTGAGGGAGCGGAGGTGAAGGAGGCCCAGGACCTCCATGTCCTCGGCAGAGTGGGAGGGGGAGTTGAAATGTTGGGCCACGGGGCCGTTTGGTTGATTGGTGCGGGAGTCTCGGAGATGTTCCCTAAAGCGCTCTGCTAGGAGGCGCCCAGTCTCCCCAGTGTAGAGGAGATCACATTGGGAGCAACGGATACAATAAATGATATTGGTGGATGTGCAGGTGAAACTTTGATGGATGTGGAAGGCTCCTTTAGGGCCTTGGATAGAGGTGAGGGAGGAGGTGTGGGTGCAGGTTTTACAGTTCCTGCGGTGGCAGGGGAAAGTGCCAGAATGGGAGGGTGGGTCGTGGGGTGTGTGGACCTGACCAGGTAGTCACGGAGGGAACGGTCTTTGCGGAAGGCGGAAAGAGGTGGGGAGGGAAATATATCCCTGGTGGTGGGGTCTTTTTGGAGGTGGCGGAAATGTTGGCGGATGATTTGGTTGATGCGAAGGTTGGTAGGGTGGAAGGTGAGCACCAGGGGCGTTCTGTCCTTGTTACGGTTGGAGGGGTGGGGTCTGAGGGCGGAGGTGCAGGATGTGGACGGAATGTTTTGGAGGGCATCTTTAACCACGTGGGAAGGGAAATTGCGGTCTCTAAAGAAGGAGGCCATCTGGTGTGTTCTATGGTGGAACCGGTCCTCCTGGGAGCAGATACGGCGGAGGCGGAGAAATTGGGAATACGGGATGGCATTTTTACAAGAGATAGGGTGGGAAGAGGTGTAATCCAGTTAGCTATGGGAGTCTGTGGGTTTGTAAAAAATGTCAGTGTCAAGTCGGTCGTCACTAATGGAGATGGAGAGGTCCAGGAAGGGGAGCGAGGTGTCAGAGATAGTCCAGGCAAATTTAAGGTCAGGGTGGAATGTGTTGGTGAAGTTGATGAATTGCTCAACCTCCTCGCAGGAGCACGAGGTGGCGCCAATGCAGTCATCAATGTAGCGGAGGAAGAGGTGGGCAGTGGTGCCGGTGTAATTACGGAAGATGGACTGTTCTACATAGCCAACAAAGAGACAGGCATAGCTGGGGCCCATACGTGTGCCCATGGCTACGCCATTGGTCTGGAGGAAGTGGGAGGATTCAAAGGAGAAATTGTTAAGGGTGAGGACCAGTTCGGCCAAACGAATGAGAGTGTCAGTGGAAGGGTACTGTTGGGGATGTCTGACCACCGGACAGAGATTGGTCTTCTATTTTGTGATCCATCATACCTTCGTTCAGGATCAAGAGGAGGGACTGTGGTGGGAGAGTCTGTCCAAAATCATTGATTTCTGATGAATTTCAACATGTTTTTTTGTCCATTTGAAGCATCAATCAGAATTATTTTATTGCCTTTGGGCAGCAGGCTTGGTGATAAACTCGGTGAAGTGTGAATTCGCAAAAGCACAAGTCACATTCCTGGGCCATGTGATCGAACACACACATCCCCCATGGGATGTGAAAACAAAGGTTTTTGGGAGCTTTAAATTCCAAAGAGAGAAGTACCATGATTCCTGCGACTGTCTGATTGTTAAAATACCGTACGACCTTCCAATGACAATGTGGCTGCTTCATTGACGGACTTGAAGTGCATAAACTTTCAGTGGATGAAGACAGACAGGCAGAAGGTATTTGACATCCTGAAAGAGGTGCTCACCACTGCCTCAGTGTCAGGCACAAAGTCATTCAAGGTGGCTATCAATGAGAGTGATGTGGGTGTCGGTGCTGTCTTCTTGAAAGACGACAATAAGATTGCATTTTTTCCATAAATCTATCAAATTGAATTATCAAAATAAATATTCCACGATTGAGGAGACCTTGAGCTTAGAGTTGGTGTTGCAACATTTCAATCTTTTTATTGTCAGTAAGGTATTAGAGATAATTGTATACACACTGATCATAATTTATCCCGAAAACTTTCAAGGGTTAAGGGCAAAAATTCCAGATTGTTTAAATGGAGCTTATTATTGCAGCCAGTTTGAAGATTATACACATGGCAGGACAAGAGAACATAAATACTGATGTATTGCTGCAGCTTTGAGGGAGATGGAGGTGTTCAGTACCAGGAGAAAACTGACAAAATGGTCTGTAATGGGGAATGTCCGCACAGTTACAGTCAGGGTGTATTTATTGTGGTCTACTAACAGCCTAAAGGTGAAGGCTTTCAACAAATGAAGCCATCTTTGTGAATGGATGAGTGTGTTTTTTGTTTAAAAAAAGAGGGGAGGTGTGACAACACTAGGTCTGAATATCAGTTCCTCCCCCCCCAAAAAAAAACAAAATGCACCTCTTAAAACCAGAGGGAACAAGGTGTCTAGTTGAATCCAATTAAATAAACAACTTGAGGCTTTCCAAAGTTTGGAACAATAGAAGCAGCCTGAATGGGTGGGGTCAAGCTCCCCCACAGCCAGGATTGTTAAGTTCAGTTCCTCAGTCGCAGTTGTTGCTGGGGTCTTGAAGCTGAGCTTGGAAGCTGCAGTTCATCTTTCCATCACCCAATGTTTTTTTACCTCCTGGACTGGGAGCATTGCACATGAGATCATCTCTTTTACTGAATTTGCCTGTCAAAAGTATGTGATGTTACTATATTGGAACAGTTAGCGTTTATTAATTAAAATTATAGTGTTAAGTTTTCCAATAGAATTATGTACTCCACTTTCTGGTTTCTTTTGTTACATTTGAACAATGGAGAATGAATAAAGTAAGTTTGTTTTGCTTCAAGTCTGGCAGGTTGGCCATTTGGGGTCTAGTGTATCTTCACAATGTATGTTCGAGGGGTTTGGTCTGGTTCCTAACAGCGGTGTAAGAACTGTATGACTCAATTGCCTTTGCAAAAGGATGTGTTTATGGGACACTGCCATTGTAGCAGCCTTTAACTGCTCAAGTGAAAGAAAAGACAGGCAGGAGGCTGGAAGAATACAGCAAGCCAGGTAGTGTCTGGGGGAGTCTACGTTTCAGGGGGTAACCCTTCTTGGGAGAGAACTTCTTCAAAGTGGGCATTCTTTGAAGAGACTTCACAGTGGAACAAACTTGGTTAGACACTAAAAAGACTGCAGATACTGGAAATAAAACCCGTCAGGAAGGAAGGCTGCATTTTGAATGCGAGCAGCAACTAAGGTAAGACGGTTTGTTTTAAAAGTTCTTACCGGTAGCGGGCAGCGGTGTTTTTTTTCACTCTCTCTTCACAGAAAGAGCGGGAGCAGTAGGGGGAAGTGACGACGACCAGAGAGGCAGCCGAGACCCGGAAGCAGGTAGAGCGTAAGCTTACCTGGGTAGGTTTGTTTCCCCTTTAAAAGCGCGCAGCTGAAGAACCCGAGGCACTACGGAGGTAGTGCCTCCCACCCGCCCTCCTCCTCTAACCTAATAATAAGATCCGTTGTGGTAAGGAGGTAAGTGCTGAATTTTGCTTGTTGCATTCTTTAGACCCAGTTTTGTTTTAAAATAAAGTTTAGCTTTAGAGGGATGGCAGTGAAGGCAGTGCAATGTTCCTCCTGCAACATGTATGAGGTGAGGGATGCCATGGACGTCCCTGCTGATTACACTTGCAGGAAGTGCACCCATCTCCAGCTCCTCCAAGACCGTGTTAGGGAACTGGAGCTGGAGTTGGATGAACTTCGGATCATTCGGGAGGCAGAGAGGGTCATAGATCGGAGCTTTAGGGAAGTAGAAACTCCAAAGATGGCAGATAGATGGGTGACAGTGAGGGGGACTGGGAGGAAGCAGCCAGTGCAGGGACGCCCTGCGGCCGTTCCCCTCAAGAACAAGTATACCGTTTTGGATACTTGTGGGGGGGGACGACTTACCAGGGGTAAGTGACGGGGCTCAGGCCTCTGGCACGGAGCCTGTCCCCGCTACTCAGAAGGGAAGGGTGGAGAAGAGCAGAGCAATAATAATTGGGGACTCGATAGTTCGGGGCACAGATAGGCGGTTTTGTGGGAACGAGAGAGACTCACGTTTGGTATGTTGCCTCCCAGGTGCAAGGGTACGTGATGTCTCTGATCGTGTTTTCCGGGTCCTTAAGGGGGAGGGGGAGCAGCCTGAAGTCGTGGTCCATATTGGCACCAATGACATAGGTAGGGGGAGTGCTGAGGATGTTAGACAGGCTTTTAGGGAGCTAGGTTGGAAGCTCAGAGTTAGAACGAACAGAGTTGTTGTCTCTGGTTTGTTACCCGTGCCACGTGATAGAGAGTAGAGGAATAGGGAGAGAGAACAGTTAAATGCGTGGCTACAGGGATGGTGTAGGAGGGAGGGATTTCAGTTCTTGGATAACTGGGGTTCTTTCTGGGGAAGGTGGGACCTCTATAAACAGGCTGGTCTGCACCTGAACCTGAGGGGCACCAGTATCCTTGGGGGGAGGTTTGCTAGTGCTCTTGGGGGGGGGGGGCGGGGGGGTTTAAACTAACTCTGCAGGGGCATGGGAACCCAGACTGTAGCTTTAGGGTGCAGGACCTGGAGTGTAGGGAGGTTAGGAATATGGCATCAATCTTAAAGGAGGGTGCCTGTAAACAGAAGAGTGGCTTGAAGTGTGTATACTTTAATGCCAGAAGTATACGAAATAAGGTAGGTGAACTTGCAGCGTGGGTTGGTACCTGGGACTTCGATGTTGTGGCTATCACGGAGACATGGCTAGATCAGGGACAGGATTGGCTGTTGCAGGTTCCAGGGTTTAAATGTTTTAGTAGGGTCAGAGGTGGGGGTAAAAGAGGAGGGTGTGTGGCTTTGCTTGTCAAAGATAGTATTACAATGGTGGAAAGGAAGATGGACGAAGATTTGCCATCTGAGGTAGTTTGGGTTGAGGTTAGGAATAGGAGAGGTGAGGTCAACCTGTTAGGAGTCTTTTACAGGCCTCCTAATAGTCCTAGAATCGTTGAAGAAAGGATTGCAAAGATGATTCAGGAGAAGAGTGACAGTAATAGGGTGGTTGTTATGGGGGACTTTAACTTTCCTGATATTGATTGGGAAAGCTATAGCTCAAGTTCGTTAGATGGGTCAGTGTTTGTCCAATGTGTGCAGGAGAGTTTCCTGACACAATATGTAGATAAGCCAACAAGAGGTGAGGCCATACTGGATTTGGTTCTGGGTAACGAACCAGGCCAGGTATTAGAACTAGAGGTAGGTGAGCACTTTGGAGACAGTGACCACAATTCGGTGATTTTACTCTAGTGATGGAGAGGGATAAGTGTGTACTACAGGGCAAGAGTTATAGCTGGGGGCAGGGAAATTATGATGCGGTGAGGCGTGACTTAGGATGTGTGGATTGGAAAAGTAGATTCCAAGGCAAGAGCGTAATTGATATGTGGAACTTGTTCAAGGAGCAACTATTGAGTGTCCTTGATAAGTACGTACCTATCAGGCAGGGAGGAAAGGGTCGTGTGAGGGAGCCGTGGTTTAATAAGGAATTGGAATCCCTTGTTAAATGGAAGAGGGCGGCCTTTGTAAAGATGAGGCGTGAAGGTTCAATAGGGGCGATTGAGAGTTATAAGCTAGCCCGGAAGGACCTGAAGAGAGAGCTAAGAGCAGCAAGGAGGGGACATGAAAAGTCCTTAGTTGGTAGGATTAGGGAAAACCCTAAGGCTTTCTATAGGTATGTTAGGAATAAAAGAATGACTAGGGTAGGAATAGGTCCAATCAAGGATAGTAATGGGAAGTTGCGTGTGGAGGCTGAAGAGATTGGGGAGGCACTGAATGAATACTTTTCATCAGTATTCACTCAGGAACAGGACATTGTTGTCGATATGAATACTGAGGCATGAATAAGTAGAATGGATGGCTTTGAGATATGTAGAGAAGAGGTGTTGGAAATTCTGGCAAGGGTGAAAATAGATAAGTCCCCTGGGCCTGATGGCATTTATCCTAGGATTCTCTGGGAAGCAAGGGAGGAGATTGCAGAGCCATTGGCCTTGATTTTTGTGTCCTCTTTGTCTACAGGAGTAGTGCCAGAGGACTGGAGGCTAGCAAACGTGGTTCCCTTGTTCAAGAAGGGGAGTAGGGATAATCCTAGTAACTATAGGCCGGTGAGTCTCACTTCTGTTGGGGGCAAAGTCTTAGAGAGAATTGTAAGGGATAGGATTTATGCAGATCTGGATAAGAATAATGTGATCAAGGATAGTCAGCATGGTTTTGTGAAGGGCAGGTCGTGCCTCACAAACCTTATTGAATTCTTTGAGAAGGTGACTAAGGAGGTAGATGAGGGGAAAGCGGTAGATGTGGTATATATGGATTTTAGTAAGGCGTTTGATAAGGTCCCCCATGGTAGGCTACTGCAGAAAATACAGAGATATGGCATTGAGGGTGAGTTGGAGGTTTGGATTAGGAATTGGCTGGCTGGAAGAAGACAGAGGGTAGTAGTTGATGGCAAAGGTTCATCTTGGAGTGCCGTCACTAGCGGTGTTCCGCAAGGATCTGTTTTGGGACCATTGCTGTTTGTCATTTTTATAAATGACCTGGAGGAAGGGTTAGAAGGTTGGGTGAGCAAGTTTGCGGATGATACGAAAGTCGGAGGAGTTGTAGACAGTGAGGAAGGATGTGGCAGGTTACAGCGGGATATAGAGAAGCTGCAGAGCTGGGCAGAAAGGTGGCAAATGGAGTTCAATGTAGCTAAGTGTGAGGTGATTCACTTTGGTAAGAGTAATAAAAAGATGGGGTACTGGGCTAATGGTCGGATACTTGGTAGTGTGGAAGAGCAGAGGGATCTTGGTGTCCATGTACACAGATCTCTGAAAGTTGCCACCCAGGTAAATAGTGCAGTGAAGAAGGCATATGGCGTACTGGCTTTTATTGGTAGAGGAATTGAGTTCCGGAGTCCTGAGGTCATGCTGCAGTTGTATAAGACTCTGGTGCGGCCGCATCTGGAGTATTGTGTGCAGTTTTGGTCGCCATACTACAGGAAGGATGTGGAGACACTGGAACGGGTGCAGAGGAAGTTTACCAGGATGTTGCCTGGTATGGTAGGAAGATCCTATGAGGAAAGGCTGAGGCACTTGGGGTTGTTTTCATTGGAGAAAAGAAGGTTTAGGGGTGACTTGATAGAGGTGTACAAGATGATTAGGGGGTTAGATAGGGTTGACAGTGAGAACCTTTTTCCACGTATGGTGTCAGCTATTACAAGGGGGCATAGCTTTAAATTAAGGGGTGGTAGATATAGGACTGATGTTAGGGGTAGGTTCTTCACTCAGCGAGTCATAAGTTCATGGAATGCCCTGCCAGTAGCAGTGGTGGACTCTCCCTCTTTATGGGTATTTAAGCGGGCATTGGATAGGCATATGGAGGATAGTGGGTTAGTGTAGGTTAGGTGGGCATGGATCGGCGCAACATCGAGGGCCGAAGGGCCTGTACTGCGCTGTATTCTTCTATGTTCTCTGTTCTATAATACAGGCACAGCAACTGGAATAAACAGGGCATCAAAACTGGCCAAAATACAAAGCATGCTGGGAATACGTGAACCAAGACAAGAGATAATTCAGCCTCAGGGAAAAGTCAGTGCAAGATCTCAGCCCAGACAATTGCCAACTAGAGGCATCAGAACACATGAGGAAGTGTGAAAGGGCAATTCAGCCCTTCCTGATGAACAAACACTCGACAGACCAGCTACCAGTATCTGGGAAGGAGCTTCAGTTTCTAAAGAATCAGATCGTTCAAAATAAATACTTAACAGTCTATAGGTGAACTCTAAACCTTTGTTCAAATAAAGGTGTGACCTGGTTCCCTGCCTGTAGACTGGTGCAGTGTAGCCCCTTCCGAGCACACCCCATGGTGCCTGGGGAAGTTAATACTGTGTACATTGGTTAAGGTGTCCACAGGGTCTTCGAGACCCCCCCCCCCCCCCGTTCCAGATAACATTTTGGCTTCAGTACAAAGTGACCCTTTACGTCCTTTTAACCTGAACTGCCTTCCTTGCCGGTATCTTGCACGTTCAGCCTGAGCTGGTCTTGAAGGGAGCAGCTGCCCCACGTGAAGGCCAGGGTATAAACTGAACATGAGAAACACTGGCACTGACCACCCATGGAGCCTTAAACTGGGACAGGCAAAGCACGGGCCGGGGGACTACACCGGATCCTCATTTTCCTTTTAACCGGATTGATTAAAGGATGACATAAACCTGTTAAAATGACAAGGGATCCCAATGGCACAAACAGCAGGACACCCTGAAGCAATATCTGTGTGAAATGGCCCAAAGGGGCAGCATGTGCCAGGGAGCCAGCCTGGCGTTGGGGTGAAGGTTCCCTGGGCCAGGAGCTGTGGGGAGAAGCCCATTGGGAAGTGGGGAAAAAAGCTATAAAGCTTATCCCAGTGATTGCTGCTGCCTGCAGCTGGGACAGACTCCCCAGGGGAAGGCAGCATGGGATCCAGGCATTCCCGAAATCAACTCCACTCTAGAACAGAGCAGAATGCAAGGCTCAAGCTCTTCAACAAAGCAACAAGACTGAAAGTGACAGGAAAGCTTGATCCATGTGGAACAGTTCCAGCCACCATTTGGAAATGTTTATTCTAGTGAGGGGAGGGTCACTGGGGACCAGGAGACAGCCTTACTCTACATTGACAGATTGAAACAACATTACAGTCAGCTCCAAGGGACTGTACCGGTCTCCTCCAAGTCTGTAACATGGAGCGATACACATCTGACCCTAACACAGAACAAAGTCCCAGGAACAAATCCAGGCCCCAGGAGAAACCAGTCTCAGCCCAGAACGGGCTAAACGGGCACCTTTGGGGTTCTACCTCCCCATGGAGATAAGTGAGAGGTTCAACACTGACCCAGCCTCACCTGATCCACCTCTGCCCCACAGACAGGGAGCCCCACCATCTTTCCCCAGGGTGACTATGCCCCCAGCACCCACCCCCTGACCCATGTACCCAGAAGGGAAGACCCATGTCTGTTATTTGATTAAATCTATCTGCAGGCACTGATTGGACACTGATGGTCACATGCCTCAGACCATTCAGACCCACCAAGAACCAGCAAATCAGAAGGGAGCCCATTGACACCAGGAACTGAGGTCCTTTGGGAGGGTGGTGTGGAAGGGAAAAGATAATTTTTTTTGTGTTAAAAGGATATGATCACTGTAGATGCCACTGATGGAATTAATTTGATGTAATAAAGCAAATTAAACAATATATATAAAAAAAAGAAAAAAAAAGGAACTGAGGTCCTCCCTGACATCGGGCAAGATAAGGCAGACCCCATCGAGGCGCTCGACAAATGCAGCCAACCAGGCGAACACTCCAGCAGCTTTGCCTGGAGACTGTGTCCAATATGTCTGTGATTTCAGGGATATGACCCACACCACACTAACCCACAAAGGCAGAAGCTGTGGCCACAGCTTTGTCTCCCATTACCTCAGAAAGGGGGAGGGAGGGGTCTGTGGAATTGTGGGTCATCCACAAAATGATCACTGTAGGAGAGAGGGACTTTAGGGCACAACGACTTTAGGACACAGACAGACTGGCTTTCCTGGATGGCTGTTTAAGTGTGGCCCAGATTTCCTACGGCTCACCCCTCCAACTGGTAGGAATGGGAGAAGGGGCAGGAATGGGAGAAGGGGCAGGAATATACTACAAAGCCCCTGATCGACCTCACCCACCTCCAGAAAGAGACAGCACCCACCCCCTTCCTCTGGACATACCCCATGCAGCTGAATTGGAGACTTTGCCCGCGACTATAGGGCACCCCAAACCCAATCATGGTCACAAGGAAGTTGACAGCACCCCTCTGTACCCAGGGCTCCCCCCTGGAAGGAGCTGTGTGGGTGACAGTCACAGTGACTGTCCCCCCTCCTCCCCACCGCGTAGTGATTGGGACCAGGTGGATCTGGTGGACTATGAGCTCCTTGATGAGGGATGTTAATCTGGGCCAAATCAGGAAGCCCTGGCTGACCAGGATTACCCGGGGATTGAGAATCTCCTCAGTTCAGGAACCTGACTCGGAGCTGGCTGGTCACAGCCAGTGTACTCTGTCCAAGTAAATCAAGGGGGACATGGTGACAGGGTCTGGGGGCTCAGGTCCCAGATCGGGATGGATTTGGATAGATTTAAACAGACTTGGGGATTACTGTCAAAGACCTTAAAATAAATCTTCGGTGGAAATATACGGTTAGTTTTGGTGACTTGTGGTTGGTCAAATCAAAAAAGGTGGGGGAAATGGCTTTTAACGTTGCAAAAAACGTTCTGGGTTTGAACAAACTTCCCAAATTTGCCGAGGAAGCTTAGAAAGATGGAAATAAAGAGAAACTTTCAGGATTAGCAGACAGACTATTATTTCCAAATTACCAAAATTCAACAATAAAGACGTCGAAGCCTTTTTGAATTATTTTGAATAACCGGTGAGGCAGATGACTGGGCCAGAGACTGTGGGGGTAATGGTCGTTCCCCCCCCCCAATGGGAGTTGGTAGGTGGGGCGAGTGAGGTGTTTGCAGTGCTGTCAGGTGGGGGTGTGAAGATGGTAAACAGGCTCTCGAGTGGCGACAAATGGATTTCAGAAACATAGAGGCAGCAGGTCAGCAACAAAGGAACCAGGTCAGACATGTATCTGGTTTGAAAGGATTAAAGATAACAACGTCCATAGGTAGGGGAGATCCTGCTGTCGAAGACTGGGCCCGGCATGCACAAACAACGCAATATTTTTTCTGGGCAACTGACACTGGGGCAGGTGAAAAGCAATGAGCAATCCTTCGGAATGCTTGCAGACCCACAGCATTTTCAGTCACAAGGGATTTAAATGATCCCAGAGGCACCAGATACCAGAACCTTCCGAGAATTGACAGCTGGGTAAGGAATATTACGACCACAAACCATCTCTACTCCTAAGACGCCATTGGTTTTCTTCAGCTGTTAGAGGACCGGGGAATCAGTCGAGATCTTTTACGAAGTTGAGACAACTGGCAGAGGCATGTGGTTTTGGGTTAATACTGAAGGAGATGCTGAGAGACCGTTCTGAGGCCTGGGAGACATGGGAGACAAGGGGGTGGAGCTAGCTTTCCCACTGTTAGTCAGTTCGTGGGGATGTGGGATTAATGACATAATCACACAGAAGGATCTACCGGCTGAAGCCCAACTGGACTTCAAACAGCTACTACACCTGGCTTTGTCATTAGAAACTGCAGCAAGTGCATCATGGCAGCTGTCGGGTCATCCCAATGGAAGGGGACTCTCACCTGTCTGACTGAGCTTGGGCAGCACCATTTGAGTGTAGACAATCAGCCTCAAGCTGGGCATGTCCTGAACAGAGGGCCCTAAGGCCAGCCCTCAGCAGGACCTCACAAAAAAGCCCAGCCTCGGCCAAATGGCTGAAGAGTCCTTCAGGATCTGGCTCAGACAGCCATTGTAGTTGCTGCTGGTGTGTGGACTCAAGACAGCAAAGGGTCACACAAGGTCTGACCTGAGTAACAAATTTGTAGGCTGGTACCCAGGAGAGTGCCCACCTTGCAAAGCCCCCCTCCACGTGGGTTGGGACAATTCAATGGCTTAGCAACATCCAAATCAATTAAAAACACTGATCAACAAGGATAAAATGGCCTCCCAGTTCCCATGGAAGGGTCCGTTCTGGTATAAAACATCCTGGACATCCTTGCGGTCACTCCTGACAATATCAGACTATGGGCACAAAGATCCTGTCCTGGTGAAACAAACAGCTGGTGGGAATGGGGGAAGGAGAAGGGCCATCCCAACCAGGATTGAAACCTTTCCGATCCCAGCAAGACCAGATCACCGTCGAGGACGGCAGATTACTACGTGGAGCAAGCGGGATTGTCCGAGTAAAGGTCATCACCAGATATTGACTGAACCCCACCAGGGTCATCCAGGGGTTTCCAAGATGAAGATACAAACAAGGAATTATGTCTGGTGGCTGGGATTGGATGCCAACACAGCTGTATTGGTGGGCAGTGCCCAGAGGGCCAACAAGGATAAAACTTACCACCAGCTGAGCTCCCACATTTGTGGGAATGGCTCGGTTACACATTGACTATGCAGGTCATTCCATGGGCACAATGGGCGTTGACAATGACCAGGAACAAAGTGGTTGGATGCACAAAGTTAGTTCAGCAAACTCAGGGATGATAATGGATTAGCTGTGAGCATCCTTCACAATACACAGAGTCCAGGAAGCATCAGTCGTAGACAGTGGAGCATCATTGACCTCAGGAAATACTCACATTCTGTGGGAAAATGGCATAAGGACAGCTCCATGGCAACCATCGTCCAATGGTCTGGTGGAAAGACTGTTCCAAATGTTGAAGGCAGGCTTAAAGCAGCAGCCTACAGCGTCACTCGATACCAAACAGTCCCGGTTCCTGATCGATTCTGGGCCCAGCCCAGACACAACAACAGGATAGTTCCAGCAGAGTTGGTGATGGGGAGCAGACACTGCACCAGGTTAAACCTGATATTTCCCCAAACTGGGGGAGGGTTGTTGGGGTGAAACAGCAGCAGGATCACCAATGCCAGCCACACGCCTCCTCGAAGCGAGGGAGATCATTTCATTGAGGGGATGACATTTGGTGTCAGAACCATGGAAACGGCTCTGTATGGGTACGAGGTGAGGTCGACGTGAGGTCAGGTCCCGTGACTTACAAAGTTTGGGGAAAGTGAGACAGTCCTGAACCAACACGTGGATCACCTGAAAGCTGTTTCCTCACAAACGGGGCAGGAGCAAAACATACTAGGCCCTTGTCAACAACCAGAAGGCCTGTCAGAAACCATGGGCTCTCCCCTCTGGCTGGTGTCGAGGAAACCTCAGGGTCCAAGATGGATGCAGCCTCGATACCATTACCGCTGGAAGGAGGAGGAAACTCTCGAGATGCTCCAGATACAGGGAGAGGAACTACAGTCCGGTACAGGCCGTGTCAGAGTCTGCATCCGAGGGACCGGAGCTGGGGTGGACACGTCACAGGAAAAAGGTACAAGAGGAGCTGACCCACACCCCCAGGCCAGTGGGGAGGGTGGGGGGGGATGCGTTTGCTCCAAGATCCTTGATTGGCCTGGGCTTGGAAACCCCGATCAGGAGGCTCTGGTTAACAATTATAACCAGGAGATTTGATTGCCCTTTGATGTGAAGGGCAGTGCTTGTCACTGGCCACTTGGGTGTTTCTTTTCTTCCTGGTGGTGGAAATTTGAATAAAGATTCGTGCACCTTGTGTCTCTCACTGTGTCTCACACCTGCACACACACAACACGGGTGCTGGGGAAAAAAATAAGCACTACCACAGTTAGACGGTAGTGTGGGGGTAAAGAAAAAAAGATAACCAGGAGATTTGATTGCCCTTTGATGTGAAGGGCAGTGCTTGTCACTGGCCACTCGGGTGTTTTTCCTATCTTCCTGGTGGTGGAAATTGAATAAAGATTCGTGCACTTTGTGTCTTTTCACAAAGAAGAAAAAAAAAGAAAAAAAAAGAACCAGGGGATTTGATTGCCCTTTGATGTGAAGGGCACTGCTTGTCACTGACCAGTCGGGTGTTTTCCCCCCTTCTGGAGAAATCAGATCAGTGTAGGCCTGTGACTCTGTGTGCGCGCACATGTGCAAGGACTCTCCCTGGTGCTGCTTGGGGCCTGCCTCCCTGCTGCTGCCTGGGGCTTGCCTTGGGGCCCCTCCCCAGGACCTCCACCACTGCTGCTGTGGCCTGAGGAGAGGCCTGTCTCCACTGCTGCTGCTGCCCGAGGCCTGCCTCCGCCTTCGCTGCCTGGGACTCGCCTGGGCCCCTCCCCAGGACGACCTCCGCTGATGCTGTTGTCTGAGGCCTGTCTCCATCGCTGCTGCCTGGGACTCGATTTCGGGGCTGCCTAGGACTCGACTTGGGGACCCTCCCCAACAGGCCTGCCCCCCACTGCTACGACTGAGAACTGCCCAGGAATTGCTAGAGGCCTGCCTCCACTGCTGCTGCTGCCTGAGGCCTGCCTTCCACCACCGCTGCCTGGGACTTGCCTTGGGGGCCTTCCCCAACAGGTCTGCCCCCCACCACTACGACCGAGGCCCTACCAGGGACTTGCCTGAGGCCTGCCTCCACCGCTGTTGTTGCCTGAGGCCGGTCTCCACCGTCACTGCCTGGGACTCTCCCCACAACCTCCACCACTGCTGCTGCCAGAGGCCCAACCCAACACCCAGCAGAAGAGTATGGCGAGCCCGAAGGTTGCAGGGCCCAGCCGTACCTACGCCGGGGTAGCTGCTGCCTTAGGCTCGGCTGTCCCAACCCCGGCTGCGACATCAACACCCTTCAGGCACCGAACTAAACGCCTGGGGGTAAAGGCCTATCCCCACCCAAATATGACCATAGAGGCCTGCAGCAAGGCCATGGCTAGTGTGGTCGGCCCACTGGTCATCGTCACTGCGGCCAGGATGTATAGGAAGGCCGTTTTCTTCCTCAAGAAAGAGGGCGGCCCACCTGGCCGTGGAGAGGGGGCTCACTGTGGGCGGTACACATTTGACCGTCGACCCTCTGGAGGTTACGGCCCAGAGGGTCGTGATTTCCAACGTCCCGCCCTTCATTGCCAGCGAGCTCCTTCTCCCCCACCTCACCACCTTGGGGGAGATCCGGTCGGGGATCCAACCGCTCCTGCTCGGTCTGAAGGACCCCGCCCTCCAGCACATTTACTCCTTCCGTCGCCAGGTGTTTATTTGCCTGGCCCGGGAGGAGGAGGTCACCGAGGGCTCGTTTACCCTCCATGAGGGTGCAGCCTACCGTGTCTTCTGGACAGCGGATGGCATGTGATGCCACCTGTGCCGTGAGGTAGGGCACAAAAAACTGCCCCACCCAGAAGGCTGCCCAGCCCACACCAATGGCTGAGCGTGGCACTGCCACACCCACTCCCCCTCCCCCAAAGTCAACACCACAAGCCCCAGCAGTGGGAGCTAAGCTAGAGGCTTTCAATGCCTCAGCCTCTGGCAGGGAGGGGGGCGAGTGTCAGGCTGGACAGAAGATGCTAAAGACGACCCAACGTGCCAGGCCCACACACGTGGAGACCACCCTGTCACCTTCCCCCAAAAACAGACCCTTGATCTGTCCCACCCTGGCATGACAATACCCCTGTGGCTGTGCCAGTGTCACCCTAGCACAGGAACCTTGACCCCCACCCAGCCCCGAAATCAGTGCCTGATCCCTGCCCTGCACCTCCTGACCCCAGGCCCAACCCCTGCCCCATTACAGAAACCCCTGGGGTATCGATGCCTGGTCATGGTCCTGGTCCTGGGGGTGGGAAAGAGAAGATATGGGGGGGGGGGGCGGGGAAGAAGATGATGATGTGGGGGAGGAGGTCCCTGAGCCCAGTCCCTGCCCCACCCTGCCAGGGAGTGGAGTGCATTGTTCTGTGGAGTCTGTGGACCGTGTATATATTGGGAGTGGAGTGTATTATTTCCCCCTCCCACTGTATTTTGATTTAATCCCTGCCCTCCCCTTTACTGTTTGGTCACACAGCGATGCCCTTTGATGTGAAGGGCACTGATTGTCACTGGCCACTCGGGTGTTTCCTTTCTTCCTGCTGGTGGTGGAATATAAATTAAATGTACACACTTGTTGGTCTTCATTGTGTCTGACACC
The DNA here is from genome assembly GCF_047496795.1 of Chiloscyllium punctatum. Classification (NCBI taxonomy): domain Eukaryota; kingdom Metazoa; phylum Chordata; class Chondrichthyes; order Orectolobiformes; family Hemiscylliidae; genus Chiloscyllium; species Chiloscyllium punctatum. The sequence continues at coordinate 49,889,948 of NC_092780.1, forward strand.
TCCACACAGATGACAAGAAGAAAAATGAGTCAGCCACATTGCTCTGGATCTGGAGTCACATGTCAGGCAGAAACGCTGGAGATCACAGGGGGCTCAGGCAGCATCCATGGAGAGACAGTAAGCTCACAGTTCGAGTCTGGATGGCTCTTCATCAGAGCTGAAGTGAAGTGTGGAGGGGACAGTCATGATGCTGCAGTTTGGGGGGAGAGGGGGGGGTGGGGGGGGATGCCAGGAGTGGGGGTAATGGGTATAAGGTGCTGCTGGAGAAAAGATGTTGATCGTTCAGCTTCTGTGATCGGAAAGTGAGACCGACAGATCAATGGTGTGTCTTCTGCCAGCCTGGAAAGGACAGTAAGTGGGATGGGGGAGGGGAGGAGATGATCAGCTAGAGGCAAGGGAAGGTTCACAATTTTGAACAAAGGTGTTGAACTTCATATGAAGACCAGAAGATGAATGAGATAACCCCAGGAACTGGCCAATGGGCTGAACAGTCTCCTGTTCCAGTGGATTCCTCTACACATCAGTCTTATTCCAGGTAAAATATCAATGCGTTCCAACTCTTCTCTGAACAGACACCAACATGCTCTAACACCATCCCACCACCCACCCAAATCCTGCTCCCCCTCCCCTCCCCCCATTTAGTTTGCTTGCAGCCAGTTTGAGACATTCCAACTAAGTCAGTTCACGTTCCTTTCACTGAGCAGTTGTGATCGGGCTTTGACCCACAGCGAGAGCCTTTGCTGAAATGTTAACATGTCTCTTGACTATCTTCATTCATTTAAAAATCAGAGATTTCATTCATTGGCTGAGATCTTCATATTTCAGTGAGATGTGTGTCAGAGAGAGTCTGGGCGGAGTTAGAAATTGGAACAAACAGAATGAGCATTAAGCTCAGGCTGGAGCCACACAGGCCTGTTCTGCCATTCACCAGGATAATGGCTGATCTGGTCACTCCACACTGCCATCATTACAAACCAACTCTTCATGATCAAAAACCTACCTCCACCTTCAAACAAAGACTCTGCTTCCCTTGTTTGATAAAGGCAGCTCCAGACCAATCTTCTGAACAACAACATTCTCTTCTGTCTTCAGTTGATGACTGTTTTAAAACAAACAGCAAATTCTGGTTTGAGGTTGTCCCAAACGAGAACAGCCTTTCCACATCCACAATGTCTTCCATTTCAGTTCAGCTTCCACTTACTTTCAACTCCCGTGGACACTAAACCCTCACCTCGTTTGGATTTGGGGTTGTAATTGTGATGGGCAGTTGGTATTCAGGAGTTTGAAGAACTGCCTGAATAAGGCATGACACTGGGACACATCCATTATACGTTAGAAACCGTCCACAGAAACCAAGTTGGAAATTCTAGAAGTTATTGAAACCCTCCAAGATGAAACTTGTTGCAGTGCCGTGTGAGGGGAGAGATTTGAAGAGCTTGCCAGAACAATTGGATAGTAATCAGTACAGGAAGTAGATGCAGTTCATCAATTTGACAGCCATTTTGAAGAGAAAGTGGACAAGCAGGAGGCTGGAGGAACACAGTAAGCCAGGGAGCATCAGGAGGGGGAAGAGGTCAGTGATTCAGGTAGGAGCCTTCTTCATTTTGAAGGGGAGGTCAATTAGATAGAGGCAAGGGGAGGGCAGGGTGGTGGGGTAGATGCTGATACAATGGCAGCGTCACTGGACTCTCAATCCAGCAGGCTCAGCTACTGCTCTGGGAACATGGGTTCAAACACTGTGTCCTGGCAGGCCAATGGATTTTCAGCTGACCCCAGTCTGGAATGTCAAGCTGGTCTGAGGACCGGGGACCGAGACAACAATTGTTCAGCAAGCCTCTAGTTTACACACAGCTTTCCAGGGAAAACAATCTGCTGTCTCTACCTGGTCTGGGAGGTATGTGACTCCAGATCAAGAGCAACATGGCTGACTCTGAAGAGACTTCAACAGTGAACTGAGCAGCTTATTGGACAAGGGATATTAGGGGTGGTAACACACACACACACACACACACACACACACTTGTTCTCAATAATACCCACATCCCAGAAAAAGCAAACACTTAGCTACAAGAAATTAATTTGAAATTCAATCAAATCCTTCCACTGGGAAAGGCATTACATGGAGATTGTTATAAAGTGGAATTGGTCTACAGACACAGTCACAAAACCCCATCCTGCACGGTCACTACTGAAGACCCCAATGGCCCTGAATTAAGTACTTGGCCTCTCTCCACTCACTTTGAAGGCAGTCCCACTGGAGAGCTGACGACAGGATTTTAAACATGGTCACACTTGGTAGTCAGTGTGTGTCTAATATTGTGATAGCTTAGAGGATGCTTTATTCAGAAAGCCGTCTGCTTTGTATAACACGGGAGTGTGTTCCATCAGTTTAATAAAATGAAGAGCAATGTTCCACCTGCATCTCCGTTATTTTCAGAGGCTGGTGCACAGATGGAATGAGCTGCCAGAGGGAGTGGGAGAGGCAGATACATCATTTAAAGACAGGTCCATGAATAGGGAAGGCTCACAGGGATATGGGCCAAATGCAGGCCCGTGGGACAAGTTCAGATCAGGAAACCTGGTCAGTATGGACGGGTTGGACCGAAGGGTCAGTTTCTGTGCTGTATGACTCAGACTGGAAACGACTCAGCAGCATCTCAGTGGTACATGAGAATTTACCCAGCATGCCGATCCCAGGGAATGGCCATCTCCTTGTCCTAGACTGACAGGTGAGGTGATGGTGGTATAATGGTAGTGTCACTGAACCAGTCATTCACAACTCCATGGAGATCAAGCCCCTTCCCCATCCCAGGAGAAGGACCTTTGGAAAATATTGAAGAAAATTTAGGTACGGAATCAGTTCAGCAAATCAAACCCCTTGAGGGTGGTAGGGAGATTATTCAATGACCTGCCTATACTCCAATATAGATATTTAGAACAATTAACTCAGGCAGAAGAATTACTCAGTTAAAAAGGATCCAGAAACAAGAGAGCAGGGGCTGGGGCTCAGAACACGGAATCATTGACTCAAGGAGAAACAACTTCAGGGAAAGGGAGGAAAGCAGTTCATGGAAGGAGGTCACAGAGGACTAGTAAGAGAAGGCAGAAAGAGGACACCAATAGTGTTGCCTGGAAACATTTGGCTAAGAAATCCCATTAAAGAGACTCAAATACTGAATAACAATAGGAGATAATGTACCCAGTAAACTCTGGGGCACTGACTGTTCCCCTCTGTCCTCTCCCCAGTGAGGAGCTGGAAAGGGTATACAGTGGGGAATGATCCATTCCCAATCATGAAGCTGAGACATTAGTTCTAGCCATATACCATCAGGGGGAATGTCAAGCTCCTGATGAACCCCACAGAAGGAAGGGAAATCAATACAGCGATTGAGGAGATCAATCCGAAACGTGTCCCAGGACTCAATGGGATGAACCTTGAGGACATTAACATTCAGAGAGTTACTACTCACCTCAAGGTTCTCTCTGGATCAGGAGCGGGACCAGATTCATTGACAAATCGAACTGTTTTAATTCCAAAGACTGGATGACAAGGACAGCCTTAAAGTAATTGATAACCAGAGACCTGTTAATATTGGCCTGATTTTAGCAAGTCTTTTCCCTAAGGGGTTAAGCGATTAGACTCAAATCAGGCTGTTAGTTTGAATTTTAGACAGAATGGTTGTAATGTGACAACACTGGGCTGTAATGGAAATACAGCCTTCTTGCAAGAGATTATTCAAAAAGGAGCTCCGAGAAATAGAAAGGATCTTTCAGTTGTCTTGGAATTGGCTCCAGCCTTCAACTCCATCACAAACTGTACCTCATGGTTCCCCTGGTAATGGCAGTGGGAGAGTGGACCTGTTTAACTCATGTCCCTTGTTTTTTAAGCTGGTTTTACTGGTCTTTGGACCAGAGTATTGGCTTTAGGTTTGTGGAACAGCCTGTTGGCTTGGTCTGGCTCGATCCACTGCTGACCCGTGTGGACTGTGGGCACTGTCATTGGACGGTGCTATTAAATAAATAATGGGAGATTTAGTCAATCTCCCGAGTTCTGGATGGACAGATACCTGGCCACACCCTGTAAGCTCACTTGTGCTGGGGGATTGTGACAAGTATTAACCACACCAGAAAAATGACAACCATCTCAACACTAACTGACCGCTGGAGACCCCCAGATTTGTGTCTGTTGCTGATACCAGGTTGAAAGCCCATCGGGTCAGTGAATAGATCAGAGAGTGACATTAACCTCCAATAAAGGCTCATGATGTGATTGAAGTCTAATGGAGGTATTACTTCCACTGATCACCTGATGGAGCCAGTGAGTAGAGGAAATGGATGATCATTCGTGGGGTGGATCCCAGAACAGCAGCAGGACCCAATGGTATTGGGTTAAAGGAGAGAGTCCATTCCTATGGATGATAGTACACGTCTGCCCAGGCTGGATTCATTGTGGCTCCAAACTGGTGTTCTACCAGAAATGCTAGAGAATGGAGGACAGTGCTAATCCCCAAGACCACCAATAACTGGCGACCCGTGACTATAGTGCCACTTTGGCTTCGTATATTTACAAAACGTATTGCAAAACGACTCAGCGAAGCAGTTGTACTTCCCCTGAGACAGGAAGGTTTCCTTCGGACAACCCTGGGTTGCAGTCTCAATGCTTTCACCGTCAGCAATGTTATTAATGGGACAAAGGGAAATGGGAGAGATTGGGCAGCTTTCATGGACTGAGCTCAGGCCTTTGATTTGATCGGGCACAAATTACTTTTAAATCATTACAGAGAAGCCTGAGGATTTTATACAATGATAAATCTTTGGACAAATATGACAGTGATGGAGACATTAATTTTGTGTTTATAAAGACAGCTTGTGGTGCTAAGTAAGGTGATCCTTTGTCCCCTATTGTTTAATATCATTATGGATTGATTTAGTATGTTGGGAGGGAAGTCAGGTGTTTTTATGAATTTTAAAGATGATCTTATCCCCCATGTGCCCCTGGCATTTGCTGATGATACACCACTTCAGTGAAACTCACTCAGGTTGGGGGTGTAATTTGAAGATTGTCCAACACTTGTGAGAATGCCAGACTGTCAATTACCAAAGACTGGAGGGTTCCATTTCTTTCATAAAATGAGACCTTACACATACAGGTCAAAGGAACTGGAAGATTGACAAGAATCAGATCCAATCCATTATCCTGGGGGAATTGACAAAATATTTTCACACAAACATATCCATGAATTGGCACTGGGCGGGGTCAAGTCAGAAAATAAGTTGCAAGAATGGACAAAGAATCTTACCATCAGCCTTATGCCTGACAAAGAATTGACATTCAGAAAAAAAATACTTTGATAATCCAGAGGACGTATTACTATCTGGTTTTCAAAAGGAAGTATCTCACTGTTTTACAAGGATTACACTCTTATTCCAAGATTTCAGAAAGAAATTTTACATTTGCCACATTTTACCAGCAATGGGGTTTTATATACACACTGGAGGGGCAGAGGATTAGGGATTCCTAAATTGGAAATACAAATCTCACAATCATGAAGAAAACATGAAAAACCAACTGATAATGTAATCCACGTTTCCTTTCAGTACAGCAAAGAAAGCAATACCGATGTTCTAAGGATGCTGGAAAATGAAAGATTCCTCAAGAAATATGACCAGAAGATGGTGTAGATGAGGTAGAACAAGATAATGGTGAGCCTATTTAGTAATAGCTGTAGACAATGGAGGCAAGTGAGATACTTCAAGGACAATGGAATCTCCAACATATGGAAAAAGACAGCAATCATAAGGAAGACCTCCAGATTTATATCCACTGGAACTACCCTTAGCCATGAAAGATATATCCAAAGACAGACTCGTCAGAGATGTTCTACCCCATATCAAACACTTCCACATACCCCCAGCTGGTGCCCTGCAGTTACAAATGAGAATTAAATGGCATTAAAAGATAGTTGAGAAATTATATAAACATGTCAGTAAATACGGTTGGAAAATATGTAGAAGCTTGGATAAGAACGGAGGATGGAAGTCGGACATTATGTTCCAGGAAAGGTTTGGTGGTCATTGTCGATGTCACGGGTGTGTTGGAGAAGGTGTGCAATGAAAGTGTGGATGAACAAATATCTTCCCACACAGCTAATGGGATTAACAAGAGGAGTGACTCCATCTTTTTATGGGTCTGTGATGGGTCCTAGAGGAGAGGAAAGTGGGTGAAGACAAATATGTTAAAAGTTTTGAATCCCCAAATGATTCACCAGTTTAAAGTTTTCTGCCAGCATGCATCTCAATTGGTTAGATCTTTGACTCGAACTTTTGCAGATCTTTAATGATAGTTAATCATTTGTGTAGTGACTTGTTGATATTAATAAAAATGATTGTAATTTAGTTCACTCGTCAGGGTGATGAGTAATTGGTGTCTTCTCAATTTCACACAACACAAATGACAGCTTTAGGTATGAGAACTAACCGAGCAGCTTATTGGACCCAGCTCAACGTCCTTCACTTGGCCAATTGTCATGTCAGTTATTATTTTGCCGTCTCTAACATCGAGCTGGCTTCGTGATAGAAGTATCCAGAAAGGTGTTGATGAGCAACAGTAAAACTCCATGATGGCACTATTTTGTCGTGTTTTAGTACAGAAAGAGGGGAGTGAAGCAGGGAGATTTCTCTCCAACAGTGTTGGATCCCTTGCTTCGCAGCCTTGGAGGAAGGTGATCATGGAGTGATACCTTTCCATGAGGATTAGATTAACTGCTCCACTTTGACCTTCAACAATAAAGCACTAAAGCAACTCAGCAGGGGATAACCAGAAACCTGGAAACAGGTCAATGTTGAGATTGTACTGGCTTGGTCATTAAACATTAAAGACCAAGGAGTTCATTTGATCCTATGTGGATAAAACATTTCTGGATGAGAGTTTGCTCGTTGAGCTGGGACGTTTGTTTTCATTCAGCTCAGTGAGCAAACTTACATCCAGATCCTCAACCTGAGTGACAAATCTTCTCAAAACTCACCAAACATTAGTACAATTACTGAGATAATTGGTCATTTAGCTGGATTCCTGTTAATTCCATCCCCCAGTAGAGACAGAATTATTCAGGGGTATGGGTTGACCCTCGGGCAGGTCCACAGGAAGCAGGATGGGAAGAAAAATTGCAAAAATCTGGGCTAATTTAACATCAGCCGCACTAACACCAAAAAGGGGAGATTTTTATTTTAAACAATGGCACCCGACAGGTGTACCATCTGATTTTAAATAGAAGCATCTCAAAATATTCAAATTATTGGTAATTTTACAAAAAAGGCCCATCATCTTGCCCATGATACAACAGATGGGATCATCTGCACAAGGAACAGGGATGGTGGCCTTGGGGTGCAGAGACTGAGTGACACATTCCCATTGCAATCATTAACCAGGAGAACCTGGAATCTCCCACCACCAGACTGGGCCAGGCCTCCTCCCATTTCCGAATGGAAAGGAATTTGGGAAAGTTAGAGCTTCTTCAGATGAAGGTTTTCAAAGAAGTTGGAATATGAGAGAAATCCCAATGTAACCCTCATACATTGGAGCAACAGGAATCCCTGGAACCCTGTACAGATTTGACCATCTGCTATTAACCATAAGATATAGGAGGGAGTTAGAATCTGCCAAATGGGTTAATTTGAAAAGGCAGGGCTTTGGAATTGGTTACTTTAACAGAGACAAGATCTCCAAATCATCGACTGAAATAGCTTTTAAAGGGATATCCAAATTAAATCTCAAAAGCCTCCATTTATACCCCATGAGAACCACTGACTCAAGGCAGACCATGTTTGAAAGAGTAATGTTGACATCAAACACCAGTGGAGACTGTCCTACCTCTCTCAAAATGGAGTTTGTTTAAAAAAATGCACACAAGATCAAGAAACTACAGCATCACACTGGGAAGTACAGGGGGGCCCATCTTGGTCAAACCCCATTGAAAGGGCAAAGAACAGAATGCCAGCTGGGTGGCATTAGAGTTCATCTACAAGGGAGCTATGGAACCATGAACACCCATCAGTTCCCCAATATCCTCCAAAGGGTATATTCTCTCTCTGTCCAGTCTGGTAAAGACTGACTCCATTCTCACACCAAAATCACTAGCAGTCTGATATTGTTGAGGTCAGTTAATGGTCTGAAAATGAGCTCATGTTGTGTCATATTTAAGGGTCATCATGACAAGTATATAATTAGATAGACAGGCGTCATTCTCCACATAATACACAACTAGATGTGATCACTGAGCAGTTTGAACTAAGACTTCAAGGAAAAACAGAATCCTCAGGTATTGAGAAAAGTGTTGCTTTATTTTTGTGGTCAAAGGGAGATCAATTAGTTCCGGCTTGGAGGTGGGTTACTGATGGGTGGTGGAGGACACAATGTGCAACATGACCCATGGAGGGCAATTACTGAAACTGCATTTAATATACTTGAATATTCATGATCTTCAGCTTCCAACTGAGCCAAGGCCACAAAGTTGAGCTGTCAACAATCTTCATTTGTGTGGGTTATTATCTGAAGTTCATTGTTCACATGGAATTAATTGGTGCAGAGGTGATCAAGGGATTAAGCCCAGATGTGCATTTGTCAAATCACTTTCATTAAGTGGGACTCATCAGGAGAGTCATATCCAGAGTGGACTAGTTCAACCTCCATGTCTCCGTGTTCAGACTGAATTAAGGAGCTTCACTGTAGATTGTACTATTTCAAATGGAGCCAACATTATGGAGCTGAGCGTTTGGGGATCGATAGCTTTAACTAAACACTGGCTTCAAGCAGAAAGCCAGTCCTAGTTCTGCTTTGTCTCAGTGAGACAGTGTGCCTCAATATAATTAACAGACACCTGGAGTAGTGGGGATCCATGATTAAGGGAGGGGCGATCATTGAAGGGTTAACTGCTCAAATCAGAGCAAAACTCTAGTAGGAGATAGACCACCCTGGAGGTTTCAGGCTTGCTCTCACCACCTCTTTACCATCCCTTCCTCAGTCTCCTGCAGGTCTTGGGTGACTGGATCATGGGACAGTGGTTAACACCACATTATGCAGTTACAGTTCTGTGGTTTAATAAACCAAGTGGAGCTGTTTATCAGTCACCGTATTGGCAGGGACAGCAAGTGAAGAGAGAAGATCATGCAAATTCCCTGCTCTTCATGATAAACAACATGGTGAAATAAACCAGAGGGTCTGAATTCTGCATCATCCAGCTCCCTATCCCAGTCACCGTACTCCCCCCTGTTTAATCCAGCTCCCTGTCCCAGTCACCGTACTCCCCCGTTTAATCCAGCTCCCTATCCCAGTCACCGTACTCCCCCCTGTTTAATCCAGCTCCCTATCCCAGTCACCGTACTCCCCCCTGTTTAATCCAGCTCCCTATCCCAGTCACCGTACTCCCCCCTGTTTAATCCAGCTCCCTGTCCCAGTCACCGTACTCCCCGCTGTTTAATCCAGCTCCCTGTCCCAGTTACTCCACCCCCTGCTTTTCCAGCACCACTCTAATCTAGACTCTGTTCCAGTGAAGGAGCCTCTGATCAATTCCTTTTGGAGCCTGGAACGAGGCTGGTCGTGGTTTCCACCCCCACCCTCTCAGATGGTGCACACTCCAGAATCAGTTTGGTGCTGATTGTCAATTGTGGGTCAGTTTATGTTTGGTTTCGGTGAGGAACAAGTCAGTGGTAACGGCCATTTCTCAGAGATTAGCAGCTCTTCCCTACAATCCTGACTCCATCTTACAGTACAGTCTTTTACTTTCATAAAGCAATTCCTTTCCTCTCCCGATGGAGAGGGCTTTTTTCACTGGGAATTGGAGGATTGTTCAGAATGCAGAGGGACAGGAAAGGAGAAACATGATTTGGAGTAGACCCCAGCTGTTGGCCAGGAACAAGCTGCTCCAACACCTTCCACTGGTTTCCCAGACTGAGGAAGGGCCTGAACATTTTCTTTGATGCTCAAACCCACATTGAGAAGGTTTCTCCCCTCACCGACCCTGGAGCAAGCTAGACTTGTATCTGTTAGCAATCCCCCTTCTCTGTATTAGTTGTCCTTGTCCCTCACAGCTACAGAGAGGTGTCTATCCACACAGCCTCCCAAACTGAAAGAGCAGCTCTTGACCCACAGGATCTTTTAATAAGCTGCTAATCAGCCCCTTAGCTGCTTCAGCTGAGCAATCACTCAGTGAGAGATTGAAAACAAAGTGACCCTGAGGAGATGGAACAGACACAAAGAAACTATTTAAAGAGACAGCCTTGTAAAAATGGAAATTCCAGACTATAGAAGATAGCTGAGATACTGGGTGTGTGTTTATATATTAATGATCAATATTTTGTTAATGTGACAAGAACTTTGTAATTTCTCATATCCTTGTTTTAATTTTGAGGATTTTTTCAAAGTGATAGTGTATGAGCTAAAACTTCCAATTGCAGAGCTTGTATTTGAGATGAGACAGAATCTCATGTGAGAGACTCAGAACAAGTCATTGCTTGGGGGAGAGAGAGAGAGAATCTTTTCTTACTGAGTTCTGGATGGAATGTTTTTCTCTGTGAATGTGAGCTGGTGTGTTTTTGTAGATTGCAATCAAGTGTATTTTGGAATTGTTTCCTGAAACAAGCTGTTGCTGTGAATAGAATCACAGTCTGGTTGTAGCACAGAAGGAGACCATTTGGCCCATCATGTGCACACAGCCCTCTGCGACATGAAGTTAGCCAGTCCCACTGGCCTATTCTTTGCCTGTAGTTTTAAAATGTTTTTCTCTTCAGGTAATGATCCCGTTCCCAATTGAATGTGACAATTGACTCTGCCTTCACTGCTCTATCACAGACTGGCTGGAGGCTGGATGAACACAGCAAGCCAGGCAGCATCAGCAGCTACAGATAGGGTACCCTTTGTTGGCCAGTACCTCCCAGGAGCTGAAAAACTACACCATGTTCTTCACAGCCTGCAGCACATTATTGATGAGGATGAGCACCTTGCCAAGACCGTCCCCACGCCTCCATGTCTCGCCTTTAAACAACCACCAAACCTTAAACAGATCATTGCTCGCAGCAAACTGCCTGGTTTTCAGGACAGCACCATACTACCTTGTCACACCTTGCTGCATGGTGTGTCAGAGTGTTGACACGATACCACCATGACACGTCGGGACATCTCCCACCGTGTACACGGCAGGTACTCATGTGACTCGGCCAACGGTGTCGATCTCATACGCTGCAGGCGAGGATACCCTGAGACACGGTATGTTAGTGAGACCGAGCAGAGGCTACGACAATGAACAAATAGACACCGCACAACAATCAACAGACAGAGGGGTTCCCTCCCAGTCGGGGAACACTCCAGCGGTGAGGGACATTCGGCCTCGGACCTTCGGGTGACCATCCTCCAAGGTGGGCTTCAGGACAGGCAACAACACCTAGTGGCCGAGCAGAGGCTGATAGCCAAGTTCGGTATCCATGGGGACGGCCTCAACCGGGACCTTGGGATCATGTCACACTACAGGTCACCCCACTGCACTACACACACACACACTCACACTCACAGTCATACTCACAGTCACACTCTCTCACTCACACCTACAGAGCCATACACTCACGCAGACCCTCTCTCATCCATAAGATCTCTCTCATTCACTCACACATACAAACCCCCCCACACTCACACCCACGCACGCACCTTCCCACAGACTTATACCCCATTACACTCCCACACGTACACACACTCTCACACACACACATACTCTCACAGATACACACACACATCCTCCTGACACACCCACTCCTCTCCAACCCCCCGCTACACACATACGTACACACATGTGCACACATACACAAACATATGCACACACACATGCGCGCACACGCATACACGCATGCACACATAAATTTGGGGTTAAATTTGTTGCTGTACAATTACAATGATTTTGCTCAAAAACTATGTAAGCTTCTGTAAATTGTGTTTTTTTTTGAAATAGTATCAATCTGAACATTGGAACACAGACAGACAGACACCCTTTATCCCCACACCCTCGATGCACTATCTGAGCTGACCTGACACCTATTGTATTAGTTCACTTGAGAATGTGACTTTTTAAAAAAAAGGTTCTGGGCTCTTCAATCTGAACGAACTGAAACCGAGGTGATCATTCTAAAAGATGAGAGACTGAACAAACAGCCCCAGGGCTTTCTCATCATATCATTCCTGTTACATCACACCGTAAACAGTTGTTATAAATTCTGTGTCTTACAATCTTGTTCTCCACAACCACCTGATGAAGGGGCAGTGCTCCGAAAGCTAGTGCTTCCAAATAAACCTGTTGGACAGTAACCTGGTGTTGTGTGATTTTTAAATACAGCCGGGAGAGAGAGAAGACTGAATATTCAAATTTCAAAGTAGCACCAGGAGAAGACAGCAGCAGGAGGGAGTATTTTAACGGGATCAGTGAGGCCCCGGGACACCGGGAGCTGTGAGGCCCCGGGACACCGGGAGCGGTGAGGCCATCCCGGTGAGCCCCGGGACGCCGGGAGCGGTGGGCCCCGGGACAGCGGGATCAGTGAGCCCCGGGTGGAGTCTGGTGTGAGGGAGACAATCCTGGCACTTACCTGGGAGCAGCTGAGTGCTGGTACAGAGCGGTCTGAGGCTTGGAGCGGGGGCAGGGACGGCTGTTGGACTGGGCTCTGGTGGGGATGGTCAGACCTCTTGTTTATTTCAAAAATAAACTTTATTCATAAAGTATTTTGATGATTTGTACAATTGGTCATGCCATACATACATAAACATTCCATTTCTTTGCAGACAGAGATCAAAATTGATCATTTGTATATACAGGTCTGTGTATTGATCAATCATATATCCATATATTTAGCTGAGGCGTCAGCGGGGCCCGATTACTGCGTGGGCCCCCTGTTCTTCTTTAGGCAGGCAGATGTTACACGGTGGTCTTTCCCCACTCCGCCTTGGCAGCAGCTGCCCCAAGCTTCAGCGAGTCCCTCAATACGTAGTCTTGGAGCTTGGAATGTGCCAGTCCGCAACACTCAGTCGGGGTCAACTCCTTCAGTTGGAAGACCAACAGGTTTTGGACCGCCCAGAGAGCGTCCTTCACCGAGTTGATGATCCTCCAGGCACAGTTGATGTTCGTCTCGGTGTGCGTCCCGGGGAACAGGCCGTAGAGCATGGAGTCCTGCGTCGCGGCGCTGCTCAGGACGAACCTCGACAAACATCACTGCATTCCTCTCCAGACTTCTTCTGCGTAGGCACATTCCAGAAGGAGGTGTGTGACAGTCTCGTTCCCCCCACAGCCGCTTCGAGGGCAGTGTGTGGTGCGGCTGAGAATCCAGGCGTGCATTAAGGATCTCACAGGCAGAGCCCTTCTCACCACCAGCCAGGCCATGTCTTGGTGCTTGTTGGAAAGTTCTGGTGATGAGGCATTCTGCCAAATGGCTTTGACTGTCTGCTCAGGGAACCGCTCGACAGGATCCGCCCTCTCCTTTTCCCGAAGGGTCTCAAGGACACTACATGCTGACCACTTCCTGATGGACTTGTGGTCAAAGGTGCTTTTCTTCATAAACATCTCCATGAATGACAGGTGATACAGAACGGTCCAACTACTCAGAGCATTCCGCGGCAGTGAGGCCAGGCCCATCCTTCGCAACACCGGGGACAGGTATAACCTCAATACGTAATCATCTTTCAGTGTAGAATATCACTGATCGTGTGTCATCATCATTGTAAGGGCATGTCAACAAATGTCCATGGGTTCATGGCATTAACTGCCCACTAACAATATCGGGAGTGAGGTAGACTCCCTGGTATAGAGCCAATGCCCCAGAGACTGTGTCTCATCTCTAGTAATTAGTATTGAATATTTACAAGCATCGTCATAGATCATCACACCTTCTCTGCAAGTTCAGCTCGACTTAGAACTATCTGGGATCAATTAATAATCCTTCCTGAACAAGGCCATGAAGTCCTTTCATTCGTGGGTAGACACAGCTTTACCAAATATCTTTATGTGGAACCACATCGATGATAATCACAGCGGAGAGCAGTGGGAGCTGGGCGGAAGTGGGGTCGGGGCGCGGAGCTGGTCGGGAAGGTAAGTGATTGATATTTGAGTGGAGAAGGAACCCGAGACACTACACATGTAGTGTCTCCCACCCTCCCTCCTCCTCTAACCTAAAAAAAAGGTAAGCTACTTAGTGTTCTTGATTTGGAGACTAAGTGTGGAGTTATGGCAGCGCAGGCAGTGGAATGTTCCTCCTGCAGGATGTTTGAGGTAGGGGTGACCACCGATGCTCCTGCCGACTTCATCTGCCGGAAGTGCAACCAGCTCCAGCTCCTCATAGTCCACGTTAGGGATCTGGAGCTGGAGTTGGACGAACTGAGAATGATTCGAGAGGCTGAGAGGGTGATAGATGGAAGCTGCAGGGATGTAGTTACGCCAGAGAACAGAGGTAGCTGGGTAACAGTTAGAGGTGGGAAGGGGAGGAAGCAGGCAGTGCAGGGATCCCCTGTGGTCGTTCCCCTCAACAATAAGTATACCGCTTTGGATACTGTTGGGGGGGACGGCCTAGCAGGGGTAAACTGCAGTGACCGGGTCTCTGACACGGGGTCCGGCTCTGAGGCTCAGGAGGGAAAGGGGGAGAGGAGGAGAGCACTAGTTATAGGAGACTCTACAGTTAGAGGGACAGGCAGGCGGTTCTGTGGACATGGGCGAGACTCTCGGATGGTTTGTTGCCACCCGGGTGCCACGGAACGAGATGTCTCAGACCGTGTCTTCAGAATCCTTAAGGGGGAGGGTGTGCAGCCAGATGTCATCGTGCACATTGGCACCAACAACATAGGTAGGAAGAGAGGTGGGGAGGTCATTCAGGAGCTCAGGGAGTTAGGCTGGAAGCTAAAAGCTAGGACGGACAGAGTTGTCATCTCTTGGTTGTTGCCGATGCCACGTGACAATGAGGCAAGGAATAGGGAGAAAGTGCAGTTGAACATGTGGCTGCAAGGATGGTGTAGGAGGAAGGGCTTCAGGTATTTGGACAATTGGACTGCATTCTGGGGAAGGTGGGACCTGTACAAGCTGGACGGGTTGCACCTGAACCAGAAGGGCACCAATATCCTGGGAGGTAGGATTGCTAGCACTCTTCGGGGGGGTTTAAACTAATTTGGCAGGGGGATGGGATCCAGACTTGTAGTCCAGCAAGCAGGTTAGCTGTTTTTCAGGATGTCCAAGAATGTAGGGAGGCTGTGGAGAAGGTAGCACTGACAGGGAATACTTGTGGACACAGAGATGGGCTCAAGTGTGTATACTTCAACGTAAGGAGTATCAGAAATAAGGTGGGTGAACTTAAGGCATGGATCGGTACTTGGGACTACGATGTTGTGGCCATCACGGAAACGTGGATAGAAGAGGGACAGGAATGGTTGTTGGAGGTTCCTGGTTACAGATGTTTCAGTAAGATTAGGGAGGGTGGTAAAAAAGGAGGGGGGATGGCGTTGCTAATTAGAAATGGTATAACGGCTGCAGAAAGGCAGTTCGAGGGGGATCTGCCTTTGCATGGGCTGAAGTCAGAAATAGGAAAGGAGCAGTTACTTTGTTGGGTGTTTACTATCGGCCCTCCCCAATAGCAGCAGAGATGTGGAGAAACAGATTGGGAAACAGATTTTGGAAAGGCAGAAGCCACAGGGTAGTAGTCATGGGCGATTTCAACTTCCCAAATATTGATTGGAAGCTCTTCAGATCAAGTAGATTGGACGGGGCAGTGTTTGTGCAGTGTGTCCAGGAAGCTTTTCTAACTCCGTATGTAGATTGTCCGAGCACCATATTGGATTTGGTGCTCGGTAACGAACCGTGACAAGTGATGGGCTTGTTAGTGGGTGAGCATTTTGGTGATGGTTACCACAATTCTGTGACTTTCACCTTGATTTTGGAGAGAGATAGGTGCGTGCAATAGGATAGGTTTTACAATTGGGGGAAGGGTAAATACGATGCTGCAAGACAGGATCTGAGGAGCATAAATTGGGAGCATAGGCTGTCAGGGAAGGATGTTGTTGAAATGTGGAACTTTTTTAAGGAACAGATACGACGTGTCCTTGATATGTATGTACCTGTCAGGCAGAAAAGAGATGGTCGTGTGAGGGAACATTGGTTGACGAGGGAGGTTGAATGTCTTGCAAGGAGGAAGGAGGAGGCTTACATAAGGTTGACGAAACAAGGTTTAGACAGAGCGTTGGAGGGATACAGGATAGCCAGGAGGGAGCTGAAGAAAGGTTAGAGCAGATTAGATTAGATTACATTACAGCGTGGAAACAGGCCCTTCGGCCCAACAAGTCCAACAAGACCCGCCGAAGCGCAACCCACCCATGCCCCTACATTTACCCCTTACCTAACACTACGGGCAATTTAGCATGGCCAATTCACCTGACCTGCACATCTTTGGACTGTGGGAGGAAACCGGAGCGACGGTGGAAACTCACGCAGACACGGGGAGAACATGCAAACTCCACACAGTCAGTCGCCTGGTATTAGGAGAGCTAAGAGAGGGCATGAAAATCTTTGGTGGGGAGGATCAAGGATTACCCCAAGGCCTCTTATGCATATGTGCGAAACATGAGAATGACGAGAACAAGGGTAGGTCCAATCAAGGACAGTAATGGGAGACTGTGTATTGAGTTGGAAGAGATAGGAGAGCTCTTGAATGAGTACTTTTCTTCAGTATTTACAAATGAGAGGGACCGTATTGTTGAAGAGGAGAGTGTGAAACGGACTGATAAGCTAGAGGAGATACTTGTTAGGAAGGAAGATATGTTGGACATTTTGAAAAACTTGAGGATAGACAAGTCCCCCAGGCCTGACGGGATATATCCTAGGATTATGTGGGAGGCAAGAGCAGAAATTGCAGAGCTGTTGGCAATGATCTTTTTGTCTTCACTGTCAACGGGGGTGGTACCAGGGGACTGGAGAGTGGCGAATGTTGTGCCCCTGTTCAAAAAAGGGAATAGAGATAACCCCGGGAATTACAGACCAGTTAGTCTTACTTCGGGGGTAGGTAAAGTAATGGAAAAGGTACTGAGGGATAGGATTTATGAGTATCTGGAAAGACACTGCTTGATTAGGGACAGCCAGCACGGATTTGTGAAGGGTAGGTCTTGCCTTACAAGTCTTATTGAATTCTTTGAGGAGGTGACCAAGCATGTGGATGAGGGTAGAGCAGTGGATGTAGTGTACATGGATTTTAGTAAGGCATTTGATAAGGTTCCCCATGGTAGGCTTATGCGGAAAGTCAGGAGGAATGGGCTAGTGAGAAGTTTGGCCAGCTGGATAGAGAACTGGCTAATCGGTCGAAGTCAGAGAGTGGTGGTAGATGGTAAATATTCAACCTGGAGACCAGTTATGAGTGGAGTTCCACAGGGATCAGTTCTGGGTCCTCTGTTGTTTGTAATTTTTATTAATGACTTGGAAGAGGGAGTCGAAGGGTGGGTCAGTAAATTTGCAGATGATACAAAGATAGGTGGAGTTGTGGATAGTGAGGAGGGTTGTTGTCGGCTGCAAAGGGACTTAGATATGATGCAGAGCTGGGCTGAGGTGTGGCAGATGGAATTCAACCCTGTCAAGTGTGAGGTTGTCCATTTTGGAGGAGCAAATAAGAATGTGGAATACAGGGTTAACGGTAGGTTCTTAGTAAGGTGGAGGAGCAGAGGGATCTTGGGGTCTATGTTCAAAGCTCTTTGAAAGTTGCCACTCAGGTGGATAGAGTTTGTAAGAAGGCCTATGGTGTATTAGCGTTCATTAGCAGAGGGATTGAATTCAAGAGTCGTGAGGTGATTTTACAGCTCTACAGGACCCTGGTAAGGACACATTTGGAGAACTGTGTGCTGTCCTGGTCGCCTCACTTTAGGAAAGATATGTAAGCTTTGGAGAGGGTGCAGAGGATATTGATCAGGCTATTTCCTGGAATGGAGAATAGGTCGTACGAGGATAGGTTGAGAGTGCTAGGCCTTTTCTCATTGGAATGGCGAAGGATAAGGGGTGACTTGATAGAGGTTTATAAGATGATCAGGGGAATAGATAGAGTAGACAGATACTTTTTCCCGAGGACAACAGAGTGTTACAAGGGGGCATAAATTTAAGGTGAAGGGTGGAAGGTATAGGGGGGATGTCAGGGGTAGGTTCTTTACCCAGAGAGTGGTGGGGGCATGGAATGCGCTGCCTGTGGGAGTGGCAGATACAGAATCATTGGTGACCTTTAAGCGGCAATTGGATAGGTACATGGATGGGTGCTTAAGCTCGGACAAATGTTCGGAACAACATCATGAGCATTCTTAAAAGGTGTTGGAAATTTAATTTTAAACATGAATTGTCTGCACCTTTCTATCCATTATACACCAATCATCATACAATTTCCAAGAAAGCCGAGGGCCTGAAGCCTGACTGTGTTGTACATAATTGGAAGGAAGGTTCCCTAATCCCAGAAATGATCCAAGAGGACGATGGTGATACCATCCCATCCCAGGGAATTTGTTCAACCTCAGCAGGTGTCTCTCAGTGACCTGCCTTTGGTTTCTTCATCACACTGCAGCTCTGCCTCCTGGGAGCAGCTGATTGGATATCCCATGTCAGATGTGGCAGACTGAGAGTTGCACGCTTTGTAGCAATGTTGAGTTCATGTTTCAGATTCAATAAATTCTGCTCTGATTGGAGTTTGTGTAGTTTTACAAACTTTCATCAATTACTAAGAAACTGAATTGATTTTTATCCATAATTTATAATCACGTTTCCCTTTTCTCTCTCTTATAGTGAATCTATTGGCCATCCTGATCTTGTCCAAGGGAAAATGTGGTGTTTCCCCTTGCACCACACACTATTTGGTGACAATGGCAACGACAATAAGTACTTTTTCCCTTGGAATTTCCTGGACATTACCCCTGTTTGCGCTGTTCGCTATGCCCTCCACCGTGCAGTCACAGATTGCTCTGTCTGGTTCACTGTCGCCTTTACTTTTGACCGTTTAAATGCCATTTGTTGCTCAAAGCTGAGATCAAAATTTTGCAATGAGAAAACCGCAGTTGTGGTTCTCGCAACTCGTGGCATTCTGCTCTCGCTGAAAAATATTCCAATCTACTTCAGATTTCGGCCTTCTGAGATTTTCAACAATATACCCTGGGAATGTTCAAACACACGAGCTTATTATCATGACCCTGTATGGAGTGTCTTTAGGCTATTTGAAAAGGTTCTAACCCCAATGCTCCCATTCATTTTAATTTTGCTGTTGAACAGTCTAACTATCAGACACATTGTTATGGCCAGTCGTGTTCGTAAAGTACTGATGGGTCAGAAACAGAGGCAGGATCACTCTGACACTGAGATGGAGAGCAGGAGGAAGGGTATGATTTTACTGTTCACCATATCTGGCAGCTTCATCATTCTGTGGCTGTGGTACCTCTTCGATTATTTTGGAGTTTTAAAACATTTGTTAGATGATGACTCTGAATATAGGTTTGAAAAAATTGCATATATGCTTCGGGATTTAGGTTCCTGCACAAATACTATTATTTACGAAGTGACACTGTCCAAGTTTCGGGAGAAAATTCGGAACACAGTGAAAGCTCTTTTCTCCTGAGTTCTTTAATGAGACCTGCAGCAAAATCCATTGGGAGCAATGGGAGGCTAATGCTGATTGTTCGAAATCGGAAAGAAAATGCCTGGAGGAGGAACTAGAAAAAAAATTAATTTTTGCAAGGTTTGTGAAGGTTTGTAGCTCAGGTTGAGGTTTAGGGTGTAGGTTTGCTCGCTGAGCTGTAGGTTGATATCCAGACGTTTCATTATCTGGCTAGGTTACATCATCAGTGGTGACCTCCAAGTGAAGCGAAGCTGTTGTCTCCTGCTTTCTATTTATATGTTTGTCCTGGATGGGGTTCCTGGGGTTTGTGGTGATGTCATTGCCTGTTCGTTTTCTGAGGGGTTGACAGATGGTATCTAGGTCTATGTGTTTGTTTATGGCGTTGTGGTTGGAGTGCCAGGCCTCTAGGAATTCTCTGGCATGTCTTTACTTAGCTTGTCCCAGGATAGATGTGTTGTCCCAGTCGAAATGGTAGTTTTTTTCATCCGTGTGTAGGGCAACGAGGGAGAGAGGGTCGTGTCTTTTTGTGGCTAGCTGGTGTTCATGTATCCTGGTGACTAACTTTCTTCCTGTTTGTCCTACGTAGTGTTTGAGGCAGTCCTTGCATGGAATTTTGTAGATGACGTTGGTTTTGTCCATGGGTTGTACTGGGTCTTTTAAGTTTGTTAGTTTTTGTTTGAGAGTGTTGGTGGGTTTGTGTGCTACTAGGATTCCAAGGGGTTCAAAGTTTGGGAGAAGATTTGTAGCTCGGGTGCTCATTGTTGTGGTTGTTTTCGCCGAGCTGGGAATTTGTGTTGCAGACGTTTCGTCCCCTGTCTAGGTGACATCCTCAGTGCTTGGGAGCCTCCTGTGAAGCGCTTCTGTGATCTTTCCTCCAGCATTTATAGTGGTTTGAATCTGCCGTTTCTGGTTGTCAGTTCCAGCTGTCCGCTGCAGTGGCCGGTATATTGGGTCCAGGTCGATGTGCTTATTGATTGAATCTGTGGATGAGTGCCATGCCTCTAGGAATTCCCTGGCTGTTCTCTGTTTGGCTTGTCCTATAATAGTAGTGTTGTCGCAGTTGAATTCATGTTGCTTGTCATCTGCGTGTATGGCTGCTAAGGATAGCTGGTCATTTCGTTTTGTGGCTAGTTGGTGTTCATGGATGCGGATCGTTAGCTGTCTTCCTGTTTGTCCTATGTAATGTTTTGTGCAGTCCTTGCATGGGATTTTGTACACTACATTGGTTTTGCTCATGCTGGGTATCGGGTCCTTCGTTCTGGTGAGTTGTTGTCTGAGAGTGGCTGTTGGTTTGTGTGCTGTTATGAGTCCTAGTGGTCGCAGTAGTCTGGCTATCAGTTCAGGAATGCTCTTGAGGCATGGCACTCATCCACAGATTCAATCAACAAGCACATCGACCTGGATCCAATATTCCGACCACTGAAATTGACAGCTGGAACTGACAACCGGAAGCGACAGATTCAAACCACGACAAATGCGGGAGGAAAGATCACAGAAGCGCTTCACAAGTGGCTCCCAAGCACTGAGGATGTCACCTAGACAGGGGACGAAATGACTGCAACACAAATTCTAAGCTCGGTGAACAGAACCACAATTCCAAAGGGTCTTAGTAGCCTGGCTGTCACCAGACAGAACCACCATTTCGACTGGGACAACACATCTATCCTGGGACAGGCTAAGCAAAGACATGCCAAAGAATTCCTAGAGGCCTGGCACTCCAACCACAACGCCATAAACAAACACATTGATCTAGATACCATCTATCAACCCCTCAGAAAATGAACAGGAAATGACATCACATGGAACCCCATCCAGGACAAACACATAAATAGAAAGCAGGAGACAACAGCTTCGCTTCACTTGGAAATCACCACTGATGATGTTACCTCGCCAGGTAAAGAAACGTCTGGAGAGCAAACCTACACCCTAAATATAATTATTGACTGTGTGAGCAGTTACGGTGGAATGTTCAGTCGGAAATAAACTCCCAGCATTAGCTGGATATTGGAGAGAGCCCGTTATGAAATCTGACACCTGGGGCACCTCAAGTCAGTGAGGAGGAAAAAGATCAATAGGACGATCAAATACATTTAATCTTGTGACCTAAATATACATGAACGGTATAAATTAGTCATACAAAATAAGATGAGAGTCTTATTAAAGCTAAAGTTTGAATGAGTGTCCGAAAGGGACTGGCAGGTGGGAATGACACTTCCTGGAGCATTTGGAGGGAAGTGAAGTGTAAAATAATCCTGCAACTGCACTGTTAGGATTGTTCACTCATCATATTTATTCAGAAAGATCAAAATATTCTTGAAAAAGCAAATTCTGGAGATATAAGACACCCTCTTGGGTCAATTCTTGTTATCACCTTTGTTACTATCTTTCTTACTACATTTATTCCTGTCATTATTATCTCATTTATGACTATAATTATTCCCATTACTATTACTTTCATTTGTGTGTCGTTTGGCAGAATTCTCACCTCTTCTTGTTGTGACCATTTTCATATGTAGAGTGTGGTTCAGTTTATGACCAACAATAATCCACTGGCGCTGGAGTTTGGAAGCTTGAAAGCTGTCATTTCTGAAAGATGTAAGATTCTTCAGCGAAGGTGAAAGAATATTATTCCTTAATATTGTTACTTAATACAAAAGGAAATATCACACAAGTCGTTCCCATCTGAATCTAACTGTACATACCGTAGGTAAAAACAATGACTGCAGATGCTGTAAACCAGATTCTGGATTAGAGGTGCTGGAAGAGCACAGCAGTTCAGGCAGCATCCGAGGAGCAGCAAAATCGACATTTCGGGCAAAAGCCCTTCATCAGGAATACAGGCAGAGAGCCTGAAGCGTGGAGAGATAAACTAGAGGAGGGTGGGGGTGGGGAGAAAGTAGCATAGAGTACAATGGGTGAGTGGGGGAGGGGATGAAGGTGATCGGTCAGGGAGGAGAGGTTGGAGTGGATACTGGAAAAGGAGATAGACAGGTAGGACAAGTCCGGACAAGTCATGGGGACAGTGCTGATCTGGAAGTTTGGAACTAGGGTGAGGTGAGGGAAGGGGAAATGAGGAAACTGTTAAAGTCCACATTGATGCCCTGGGGTTGAAGTGTTCCGAGATGGAAGATGAGGCGTTCTTCCTCCAGGCGTCTGGTGGTGGTGAAGGAGGCCCAGGACCTCCATGTCCTTGGCAGAGTGGGAGGGGGAGTTGAAATGTTGGGCCACAGGGCGGTGTGGTTGATTGGTTTCGGGTGTCCCGGAGATGTTCCCTAAAGCGCTCTGCTAGGAGACGCCCAGTCTCCCCAATGTAGAGGAGACTGCATCGGGAGCAATGGATACAATAAATGATATAAGTGGATGTGCAGGTAAAACTGTGAAGGATGTGGAAGGCTCCTTTAGGGCCTTGGATAGAGGTGAGGGAGGAGGTGTGGGCACAGGTTTTACAGTTCCTGCGGTGGCAGGGGAAGGTGCCAGGATGGGAGGGTGGGTCGTAGGGGGGCGTGGACCTGACCAGGTAGTCACGGAGGGAACGGTCTTTGCGGAAGACGGAAAGGGGTGTGGAGGGAAATATATCCCTGGTGGTGGGGTCTGTTTGGAGGTGGCGGAAATGTCGGCGGATGATTTGGTTTATGCGAAGGTTGGTAGGGTGGAAGGTGAGCACCAGGAGTGTTCTGTCCTTGTTACGGTTGGAGGGGTGGGGTCTGAGGGCGGAGGTGTGGGATGTGGACGAGATGCGTTGGAGGGCATCTTTAACCACGTGGGAAGGGAAATTGCGGTCTCTAAAGAAGGAAGCCATCTGGTGTGTTCTGTGGTGGAACTGGTCCTCCTGGGAGCAGATATGGCGGAGGCGGAGGAATTGGGAATAGGGGATGGCATTTTTGCAAGATGTAGGGTGGGAAGAGGTGTAATCCAGGTAGTTGTGGGAGTCGGTGGGTTTGTAAAAAATGTCAGTGTCAAATTGGTTGTCATTAATGGAGATGAAGAGGTCCAGGAAGGGGAGGGAGGTGTCAGAGATGGTCCAGGTAAATTTAAGGGCAGGGTGGAATATATTGCTGAAGTTGATGAATTGCTCAACCTCCTCACGGGAGCATGAGGTGGCGCCAATGCAGTCATCAATGTAGCGGAGGAAGAGGTGGGGAGTGGTGCCGGTGTAATTACGGAAGATCAACTGTACTACATAGCCAACAAAGAGACAGGCATAGCTGAGGCCCATACGTGTGCCCATGGCTATGCATTTGGTCTGGAGGAAGTGGAAGGATCTGATCTCACTACTCTCAACCTCCTGTACACTCAAACTACAGTTTAGGTTCCCATTCTCCTGCTGAATTAGTTTAAAATCCCATGAGGAGCGTTAGCAAATATTGCCCCCAGGATATTGGTATTCTTCTGGTTCAGGTGACGACCATCCTGATCGTAGAGATCCCACCTAGCCCAGAAAGACCCCCAGATATCCAGGAATCCAAAAACCTCCCTCCTATACCATCCCTGTAACCACGTGTTCACCTCCTCTCTCTCTGTATGCCTCACATCACTAGTATGTGGCACGGGTAACAAACCAGAGATAACAAGTCTTTTGTTCTTGCTCCAAACTTCCATCCTATCTCCTTGAATTTCTGCCTTAATTCCTCATCTCTTTTTCTACCTATGCCGTTAGTTATCTATGTGGACCACGACTTGGGGCTGCTCCCTATCTCCCTCAAGAATCCCGATAGTGTTCTCCCCCAACAGTATCCAAAACGGTATACTTGTTATTGAGGGGATCCCTGCACTGCCTACCGGTTGCCTTTCCTACCCCTGACAGTAACCCATCAATCTTCTTCTTTTACCTGAGGTGTGACTACCTCCTTGCAACTCCTCTCAATAACACCCTCTGCCTCCCGAATGATCCAAAGATCATTCAGCTCCAGCTGGAGTTCCATAACATGGTTTTTGAGGAGCTGGATTTGGGTGCATTTCTCACAGATGAAATCAGCAGGGACATTAATGGTGACCCTTACCTCTCACATTCTGCAAGAGGAATATTCAACTGCCCTAATCACCATTACCAATATTCTAAGTTCCCAACGAGACTACTGAATAATAGACAATAGACAATAGGTGCAGGAGTAGGCCATTCTGCCCTTTGAGCCAACACCACCATTCATTATGATCATGGCTGACCATCCTCGATCAGTATCCTGTTCCTGCCTTATCCCCATAATCCTTGATTCCACTATCCTTAAGAGCTCTATCCAACTCTTTCTTGAAAGTATCCAGAGACTTGGCCTCCACAGCCTTCTGGGGCAGAGCATTCCATACACCATTACAAAAATAAAAGAAACTAGTCACTTTACCAAGGCGTACAGAACTTTCTTCTGGTTAGAGGAGGAGGACGGGTGGGAGATACGCCCCGAGTAGGGTTTCAGTTAAAGCGAAATCCCGAATATAAAGCCTCACTTACCCAGTAGTCCCAAGTCTGCTCCTGCTCAGTGTGCGCTTCGCCGATACAGAAGGTAAGTGATTATATATTTTAAACTTACATTTCTGTCGTTCCTCCCACTCCAACTGCCACCAACAAAATGGAGTATTTGCACAGTTAGTCAGGGTAAAACTATCCAACGGCTTCACTAAGCCTCCAGACGTTGGATACCTTCT
Organism: Chiloscyllium punctatum; assembly: GCF_047496795.1. Classification (NCBI taxonomy): domain Eukaryota; kingdom Metazoa; phylum Chordata; class Chondrichthyes; order Orectolobiformes; family Hemiscylliidae; genus Chiloscyllium; species Chiloscyllium punctatum. Next base: position 49,915,220 of record NC_092780.1, read on the forward strand.
TTCACAATGTTAGTCTTCGAAATGGTGTTGAGCAAGGGGATTTCTTAAAGCTCTTCCTACATGAATCTCTGTGACTTAACGAATACTTTTCATCCTTTTGATCCAAAGATTTACCTGAGGATCATCTCTATTGGGTTTGCTACATCCTCCAGGGAACCTCCAGACAGTGGTAAGCACGCCTCCTTACAGTGATTCACGCTCAACAGCATTATTTCAGTTGTGTTATCTGAAATGGCATTGAGATCATTGCACTTATCAAAATTATAGTCATAAAAATGAAAAGAGTTACAAATCAGTCTCATTCCATCGCAAATAATTTATTGCACACATTTCACATCTTGTAAGATTTACAGAACCTGAATACCAATGACAAATGAATGAATAGTCAGATATACCACAAAGCACTTATGTTTACATAATAAAAGCAAATTACTGCAGATGCTAGAATCTGAAACCAAAGGAGAAAATGCTGGAAAATCCTTCCTTTTTGATATCCTGAGGCTGCTGTAGTGACATAATCGGTGCTTCTTATTAAGGCATACTTAAGAAATGTTTGGTTATTCACTGGCAGGATAGACAATGAACTGTTCTCATCAGCCCTTCTGTGATCATGTCTTCTGAATGTGCCCAGTGATTTCCCCCTTAATGGTATTGAGACACGTCTACCATTCTTTTAGATCCCTCTTGAACTGTAGCATGGATTGTGGGTTACTTAATCGTGTCCAGGTTCCTTCCCTATATTTACCCACATTATGAACTCACATTACAGTGTTCTATAGGCCTGCAAAAAGTTCCAGAGATGTAAAGGAAAGGATTGCAATGATGATTCTGGATTGGAGTGAAAGTAACTGGGTAGTTGTTAAGGGGTCTTTAACTTTCCACATATTGACTGAAAACAATATAATTTGAGTACTTTAGATAGGTAATGTTTTGTCCAGTATGTGCAGGAGGGTTTCCTGACACAGTATGTAGATAGGCCAACAAGAGGCGAGGACACATTGGATTTGGTACTGGGTAATGAACCAGGCCAGGTGTTGAAGGTAGGTGAGCACTTTGGTGATAATGATCACAATTTGGTTACATTTACTTTAGCGATGTGGCAGGGTGAGAGTTATACCTGGAGGAAAGGCAATTATGAGGCAATTAGGTCAGAGTTAGGATGCACAGGATGTGGAAGAAAACTGCAGTGGTTGAGGACAATTTAAATGTGGCTCTTGTTTAAGGAATAGCTACTGTGTGTCCTTGATAAGTATGTACCTGTCAGGCAGGGTGGAAGTGGTTGAAGAGGGAACTGTGGTTTATTAAAGAAGTTGAATCTCTTGTCAAGAGGAATAAGGAGGTTTTCGTAAAGATGAGAAATGAAGGCTCAATTAGGCGCTTGGGAGATACAAGTTAGTCAGGAAAGACCGAAAGAGAGAGGTAGTAAGAGCCAGGTGGGGACACGAGATGTCTTTCACAGGAAAGATCAAGAAAAACCCTTAAGCTTTCTATCGGTATGTCAGGAGTAAAATAGTGACCTCAATATGATTGGGGTTTAAAAATGTGGTGCTGGAAAAACACAGCAGGCCAGGAAGCATCCGAGGAGCAGGAGAATCAACGTTTCGTGCACAAGCCCTTCGTCAGGAATGAGGCTGGTGTCCCAAGCGGGCTGAGATAAAAGGTAGGCCGAGGGAATTTGGGGGAAGGGTGCTGGGAATACGATAGGTTGAAGGAGGTGAGGGTGAGGGTGATAGGCCTGAGAGGGGTTGGGGACGAAGAGGTCGGGAAGAAGATTGCAGGTCAAGAGGGCGGTGCTGAATCCGAGGGTTGGGACTGAGATAAGGTGGGGGGAGGGGAAATGAGGAAGCTGGAGAAATCTACATTCATCCCTTGTGGTTGGAGGGTTCCTAGGCGAAAGATGAGGCACTCTTCCTCCAGGCCTCGTGTGGTCAGGGTCTGGCGATGGAGGAGGCCAAGGACCTGCATGTCATTGGCGGAGTGGGAGGGGGAGTGTTCAGCCACGGGGCGGTTGGGTTAGTTGATCCGGGTGTCCCAGAGGTGTTCCCTGAAACATTCTGCAAGTAGGCGGCCTTTCTCCCCAATGTAGAGGAAACCACATCGGGTGCAACGGATACAGTAATGTGATTAGGGCCAGTCAAGGAATGTAGTGGGAACACATTGACCTGGACCCCATTTACCACCCCCTGAGAAAAAAGAACAAGAAATGACATCACCATAGGAAATGACATCATCACAGGAAATGGCATCACCAACCCAAGGAAACCCAAACATGTAAATAGAAAATAGAAAACAGGAAACACTGCAGTGCTTCGTCTGGAGGATCATTGCAGATGTTACCGAGTATGGTGAAGAAATGGCTGAAAATGAACTTTGCAGCTCAGCTAGCAAACCTACATCCAGTGCTACAAGACTTCTCAAATCAACCTGAACTACAAACCTACTCAAAATTTGGAATTGTGTTCCGAGAGTAGAATGTCAAATACTCTGAGGCATATGTCTAAGGTCAAGATTAGAGTGATATTGGAAAAGCACAACAGGTAAGGCAGCATCCGAGGAGCAGAAAAATCAATGTTTCAGGCAAAAGCACATCATTCCTGATGAAGGGCTTTTACCCTTCAATTTCCTGCTCCTTGGATGCTGCCTGACGAGCTGTGCTTTTCCAGCACCACTCTAGTCTTGGCTCTGATCTCCAGCATCTGCAGCCCTCACTTTCACCAATATGTCTAAGGTGACAGGGGAAACATTTGAGTGAGATGTTTGAGATAAGTGTTTTCTTCACTTAGGGGATGGTAGGTGCCTGGAATGCATTGTGAGGTGTATTGATAAAACAGATGTGACAGCTATGTTTATGAACCATTTAGATAGACACATGACCAGGCAGGGAATAGAGGGATATGGACCAAGTCCAAGCAGATGGGATTAGGTTGGAATGGCATCACTGTTGCCACAGACATGGTGAGCCAAAGGACCTGTTTGTGTGCTGTGCTGGTTTATTTTCTAAAATGACCTCCAGCCGTTCGGTGACATCCTTGAACCAGGTACCAGGAGGAGGGTAATGGGGCGGGGGTGGGAGTAGGGTGAGGGTGGCTGTGAGGGAGGTGTGTGTGACACTGCCCAGAAATAACTCTCTGGTCCCTTTATAAATGAAACAAACCTCTAAATGTATGACTTTCCTCTCCTTTTTTCTTCCCTCTTGTGTATTGGGCCCACACAAAGTGCCATGAAATAGCCTCCCATTGCTTTCCACAGCCCGGTCTGCTATATTCGCCAATCACAGTGTGGTCTGCTCCACATTGATGAGAGAAATGGAGACTGTGTCAACATTTTGCAGGACATTGACTGTGCATCTGCCTTTTCAAGACACCATCATGTTCTCTGACCAACATCCCTGTCCCAGGTCTGCCACACTGATTCAGTTAAAACAAGCTTGGGGTTCCTGCAGCATTCAGAATTCAATACCAAGTTCAATCATTTTAGGGCCTAAGCACCTTCTCCTCTGTTCTTCCCTTAACCCGACATGCTCAGCCTTGTTATCACATCGGCTGTTAGACAGCAATCCCACTATCGGCTACCACTGGTCCACATCAGCAACTATTGATCTTCCCAGACAAACCTCTACACATTCATGTGTCTGTCCAACTGATGCTCTCTCTCTGTATTCTCCATCTCCACATGACATTGATACCTTCCATCTCCTGCCATACCTTCAGCATGCAGACCAAACTTTTCAAGCTGTAATCAGTTTTGAAGAAGGGTCACTTGATTTAAAAAGTTAGCACTGCATTCTCTCCACAAAGGCTGCTAGTTTGCTGAGTTTTCCCAGAAATATCTGCTTCTTTTTATGCTCCATCTATGACATGATTTATTTTCTGCACTGCATCCACATGACAACTGGATGACCTCGAACTCAAATCATTGTTTTTCAGCTTTGAAGCTTCTCTATTCTATCCATGTACCATTTATTCTTCCTGAAAGTATACTGTTTCTTTCTATTGATTAAATTTCATTTCTTCTAACAAGGCAACACTTCTCGTTCTGCACATTTGCCTCTCCCTGAGATGGGGTGTGTATTCTTGGACATTTAATTCCCCTCACTGCAATGTCTCTGTGATGCCTGCAGCATTTTACCAGCCAATTTCAAAAGTGTTAACCTTGTTGCAAGTACAGATACTACATGCACATAGTTCTTACACACTCAAACCTGCATTGACCACCCCCCTTCTCATAGTTGTGCCTGAAGTTTGATTCCTGAATGTTCCCACCCTTTCTATCCGTCTGTTTGGTCTGGGAACTTTAATAATCTCCCCTAAAACTCCCTCCTGCTTTTCCTAGTTTAAAGTCCTTGTGACACATATTTTGCCTTTGGATTGGGAGTCTGTTCCCAGATCAGTTCAGGTGGAGCCTGTCCCAGTGGTGTAGTCCCCTGCTGTCCCAACGTAGACAGCAGTGTCCCAGGAATGTCAATCCCTCTTTCCCACATCCGGCTGTACCCATGTATTTACTTCCCTGATCATCTCATCTCTTGGGCATTTTACATGTTTTTCAGGTAATAGTCTAGTGGTTATATCCCTTGAAGTCCTTTTTAAACAGATTTTGTTCCTCATTTCCGAAGTACCTCTTGCCTGTTCCTGCCTATGTTTTTGGTGCTAACCGGCACCATGATACGGCACGGTGACTCAGTGGTTAGCACTGGCGCCTCACAGCAAAAGGATCCTGCATTCAGTTTCAACCTTGGGAATGTAAAGTTTTCATATTCTCTGCATGTCTGCGTGGGTCCCCTCTGGGTGTTCTGGTTTCCTCTCGCATTCCAAAGATGCGTACATGAGGTAGATTAGTGATGCTAATTTGTCCATTGTATCCAGGGATGTGTAAAATACGTGGATTAGACTATGGTGAATGCAGGGTTACAGGTCGGGGGAGTGTCTGGGTGCGATGCTCTTCTGAAGGTTAGTATAGATTCAATGGGCCGAATGGCGTGCTTCCACACTCTGCACATTCTATGATTCTGTGCATCAACTAAATCCTCCTGTTCGTTCTCCAGTATCCTCTCAATTCCACTCGTGTTGTGCTTCACAATGGCATCAGACAGACTGTCCCCCATCCGATCTTTTTCAGTGATTAAATGGTTAGACAAGAAGTTATTGCCCATCGCTAACTCTCTGAGGGGGCTGTGAGGAGCAAACCACATTGCTGTATGTTTAGAGTTGTATGTAGTTCAGAAAAGGGAAGGATGCATCTTCCTTCCTGAAATGAAGTTATTGAACTAAGTTAGATTCCCGACAGTATTGAAACAGGCCTTCCGGCCCAACAGGTCCACACCGACCATCCAAAGAGCAATCTAACCAGCCCCAGACCCATTCCCCTACCTTACAGTTGCTCCTGACGAAAGCACCTAACGCAATGGGCAATTTAGCATGGTTAATTCACTCCGAAAGCACATCTTTGGATTGTTGGAGGACTCCCACACAGGCACAGGGAGAATGTGCAAACTCCACACAGACAGTCACCCCAGTGCAGGAATTGAACCTGGGTCACTGGTGTTGTGAGACAGAAGTGATGACCACTGAGCCACTGTGCCACCCCAGCGATGCACATTATTTTCTGACAATTGGCGATGGGCTTCACCAGAACCTTAATTCCAGTTTTGTTTGAAATTGGATTTTGTTCACCATCTATCATGATGCGACTCAGACCCTGAAACTTGGAACATTACCTGGGTCTTGTGAGTAATATTCCTTTGATAATATCACTGGGCCACTACCCTCCTTATGTGTCACTCAAAGGATGCTATCTGTCCTCCTAATTATAGCATTCCCAACCATGATCACTTTCATTGGTGCTCTCCCAGTCTAATGTCTTGGTTAACAACAGGACACTGCACAGTTTGATGGTACACTCTGCAGAGCACTTCCTCGTCTGCAGGGGCCATCTCTAAAATGGTGAGGGATAGTGTGAGCAATGTTAGAAACAGTAACTCCGTTACTTTCCAACACAGTTACGGGTATGAATAATTACTCATTCTTCGATCAGACTTGTCCTGTTGTAATGCCTGGTTGACAGTCAAATTAGTTCCCTGTTCTAAATATATTTCAACATCAGGGAATTAACCCAGCTGCTGCATTCTGTTTATTCAAACATGACATCAGAAAGAGTGCTGTAACCTCCGATCCTGAGAGAGATCATGCAGGTGATATAAAAAGAGATTGTATCATATCAGAATATGATTTACGTTGACACCCTGACACTTGAAGGAATGTATCATTACTGGTAGAAAATGCATCGTCCCATTCAGACAGTCCGGAACATATTCTATCTGATCCTTGGTATAATTGGCCTTCCTGGTAAGTGACCATAACCGTTGGGGGTTCTGCATAATTCTGAATGAGCTGGTTTCTGCCATTAAACAGTGAATGAGAACGTCACTTGCTAATCTGATGGAACTGTTAGAAGGACGGCTAGTCATCAAAATATTTTTGTTAATTCAAATATCCTCTGTTCTAACTATTCACATATTGCTACATCAGAAAAGGAAGAGTTCAATAAGGACGACAGATTGAGGATGTTAGACCTGTTCTCCATGAAGGGAAGGAGGCGGAGGTGAGATTTGATTGTGATTTCCACAATCATGAGCCAGCTATAAAGAACAGATATGAAGAAGCTGTTATTGCTTGTGAAGTCAAAAGAAAAATGAGAGGGGAACAACAGACACTGGGAGAATGTGCAAACTCCACACAGTCAGTCGCCTGGTATTAGGAGAGCTAAGAGAGGGCATGAAAATCTTTGGCCGGGAGGATCAAGGATAACCCCAAGGCCTCTTATGCATATGTGCGAAACATGAGAATGACGAGAACAAGGGTAGGTCCGATCAAGGACAGTAGTGGGAGACTGTGTATTGAGTCGGAAGAGATAGGAGAGGTCTTGAATGAGTACTTTTCTTCAGTATTTACAAATGAGAGGGACCGTATTGTTGAAGAGGAGAGTATGAAACGGACCGGTAAGCTAGAGGAGATACTTGTTAGGAAGGAAGATATGTTGGACATTTTGAACAACTTGAGGATAGACAAGTCCCCCGGGCCTGACGGGATATATCCTAGGATTATGTGGGAGGCAAGTGCGGAAATTGCAGAGCCGTTGGCAATGATCTTTTCGTCTTCACTGTCATCGGGGGTGGTACCAGGGGACTGGAGAGTGGTGAATGTTGTGCCCCTGTTCAAAAAAGGGAATAGGGATAACCCCGGGAATTACAGGCCAGTTAGTCTTACTTCGGTGGTAGGCAAAGTAATGGAAAAGGTACTGAGGGATAGGATTTATGAGTATCTGGAAAGACACTGCTTGATTAGGGATAGCCAGCATGGATTTGTGAAGGGTAGGTCTTGCCTTACAAGTCTTATTGAATTCTTTGAGGAGGTGACCAAGCATGTGGATGAGGGTAGAGCAGTGGATGTAGTGTTCATGGATTTTAGTAAGGCACTTGATAAGGTTCACCATTGTAGGCTTATGCAGAAAGTCAGGAGGCATGGGATAGTGGGAAGTTTGGCCAGTTGGATAGAGAACTGGCTAACCGGTTGAAGTCAGAGAGTGGTGGTAGATGGTAAATATTCAACCTGGAGACCAGTTATGAGTGGAGTTCCACAGGGATCAGTTCTGGGTCCTCTGTTGTTTGTAATTTTTATTAATGACTTGGAAGAGGGAGTCGAAGGGTGGGTCAGTAAATTTGCAGACTATACGAAGATTGGTGGAGTTGTGGATAGTGAGGAGGGCTGTTGTCGGCTGCAAAGGGACTTAGATATGATGCAGAGCTGGGCTGAGGTGTGGCAGATGGAATTCAACCCTGCCAAGTGTGAGGTTGTCCATTTTGGAAGGACAAATAAGAATGCGGAATACAGGGTTAATGGTAGGTTCTTAGTAAGTTGGAGGAGCAGAGGGATCTTGGGGTCTATGTTCATAGCTCTTTGAAAGTTGCTACTCAGGTGGATAGAGCTTGTAAGAAGGCCTATGGTGTATTAGCGTTCATTAGCAGAGGGATTGAATTCAAGAGTCGTGAGGTGATGTTGCAGCTGTACAGGACCTTGGTAAGGACACATTTGGAGAACTGTGTGCAGTTCTGGTCGCCTCACTTTAGGAAAGATATGTAAGCTTTGGAGAGGGTGCAGAGGAGATTGACCAGGCTGTTGCCTGGAATGGAGAATAGGTCGTACGAGGATAGGTTGAGAGTGCTAGGCCTTTTCTCATTGGAACGGTGAAGGATAAGGGGTGACTTGATAGAGGTTTATAAGATGATCAGGGGAATAGATAGAGTAGACAGAGACTTTTTCCCCAGGACAACAGAGTGTTACAAGGGGGCATAAATTTAAGGTGAAGGATGGAAGGTATAGGGGGGATGTCAGGGGTAGGTTCTTTACCCAGAGAGTGGTGGGGGCATGGAATGCGCTGCCTGTGGGAGTGGCAGATACAGAATCATTGGTGACCTTTAAGCGGCAATTGGATAGGTACATGGATAGGTGCTTAAGCTAGGACAAATGTTCAGCATAACATTGTGGGCCGAAGGGCCTGTTCTGTGCTATATTGTTCTATGTTCTATGTTCTAATGTTATAATAGATATGAAAATATGGGGAAAATACTGATTAAATATTCAAGCCAAGTAATTGCAGCACACAAACTGTTCACTCTGCATAACTCTGTTCTGTCTATCTTGAAGCTTCCTATGTGAATGGACTGTTTTCTTCAAAGGCTGAGGTGTGACCTGATAGAAGTATATATTATGAAAGGCACACTTATATAAAATACGATGATTTCTCTGAGTAGGATATTCACATAATCTTCTCCAGGGTGGAAATATCAAATTCTGGAGGGTATAGTTTTACGTTGAAATGGCGACACTCTGAAGGATATGTGTGAACTAAATCATTTGTTTTGACAGAGAGAGCGCGAGGTGACTGGAATGTGCTCCTGGGGAGATGATAGAAATAGACAAGATAACAATGTTTAAGCTTCATTTACACAGACACATGGACAGACAGACAACAGAGGGTTATGGAGCATGTGCAGACAGATGGGATCTGTTTAGAATGACATCATGTTTACCACAGAAAGATTGGCCATAAGTTCCATTCCTGTGCTCTGCCCTTTTGCAATTTCAGGCATACCTTTCATTGGTTTGAGGCTTTGCCCATTCATTCAAAGGAGCTATTCAATGGACACAATCCACATCACGTTTCCCAACATTTTTTAATATCTCAGGTGCTGTGTGATGATTTAATAGAACATTGATACATGCTCCAAAATTCAATAGTTTTATGAAGTGAAGATGAGTACTGCATAAAGTAATCAAGGGGTATATGCCCCCAAAGTCTGCATTATCATGATATCACAATCATCCTCAAGAATTGAAAACCAGTTTTTGGAGCATTCTTAAAAGGTGTTGGAAATTTAATTTTAAACATGAATTGTCTGCACCTTTCTATCCATTATACACCAATCATCATACAATTTCCAAGAAAGCCGAGGGCCTGAAGCCTGACTGTGTTGTACATAATTGGAAGGAAGGTTCCCTTATCCCAGAAACGATCCAAGAGGACGATGGTGATACCATCCCGTCCCAAGGAATTTGTTCAACCTCGGCAGGTGTCTCTCAGTGACCTGCCTTTGGTTTCTTCATCACACTGCAGCTCTGCCTCCTGGGAGCAGCTGATTGAATATCCCATGTCAGATGTGGCAGACTGAGAGTTGCACGCTTTGTAGCAATGTTGAGTTCATGTTTCAGATTCAATAAATTCTGCTCTGATTGGAGTTTGTGTAGTTTTACAAACTTTCATCAATTACTAAGAAACTGAATTGATTTTTATCCATAATTTATAATCACGTTTCCCTTTTCTCTCTCTTATAGTGAATCTATTGGCCATCCTGATCTTGTCCAAGGGAAAATGCGGTGTTTCCCCTTGCACCACACGCTATTTGGTGGCAATGGCAACGACAGATCTACTGTTCATTATACTTGAGATTATAATGTACCGATTCAATAAGTACTTTTTCCCTCGGAATTTTCTGGACATTACCCCTGTTTGCGCTGTTCGCTCTGCCCTCCGCCGTGCGGTCACAGATTGCTCTGTCTGGTTTACTGTTGCCTTTACTTTTGACCGTTTTATCGCCATTTGTTGCTCGAAGCTGAGATCAAAATATTGCAATGAGAAAACCGCAGTTGTGGTTCTCGCAACTAGTGGCATTCTGCTCTCGCTGAAAAATATTCCAATCTACTTTAGATTTCGGCCTTCTGAGATTTTAAACAATATACCCTGGAAATGTTGGAACACACGAGCTTATTATCATGATCCTGTATGGAGGGGATTTAAACGATTTGAAAAGGTTCTAACCCCAATGCTCCCATTCATTTTAATTTTGCTGTTGAACACTCTAACTATCAGACACATTGTTATGGCCAGTCGTGTTCGTAAAGTACTGATGGGTCAGAAACAGAGGCAGGATCACTCTGACACTGAGATGGAGAGCAGGAGGAAGGGTATGATTTTACTGTTCACCATATCTGGCAGCTTCATCATTCTGTGGCTGTGGTACCTCTTAGATTATTTTGGAGTTTTAAAGCATTTGTTAGATGATGACTCTGAATATAGGTTTGAAAAAATTGCATATATGCTTCGGGATTTAGGTTCCTGCACAAATACTATTATTTACGTAGTGACACTGTCCAAGTTTCGGGAGAAAATTCGGAACACAGTGAAAGCTCTTTTCTCCTAAGTTGTTTAATGGGACCTGCAGCAAAATCCATTGGGAGCAATGGGGGACTAATGCTGATTGCTTGAAATCGGAAAGAAAATGCCTGGAGGAGGAACTAAAAAAAAAATTAATTTTTGCAAGGTTTGTGAAGGTTTGTAGCTCAGGTTGAGGTTTAGGGTGTAGGTTTGCTCGCTGAGCTGTAGGTTTGATATCCAGATGTTTCATTACCTGGCTAGGTTACATCATCAGTGGAGACCCCCAAGTGAAGCGAAGCTGTTGTCTCCTGCTTTCTATTTATATCTTTCTCCTGGATGGGGTTCCTGGGGTTTGTGGTGATGTCATTTCCTGTTTGTTTTCTGAGGGGTTGATAGATGGTATCTAGGTCTATGTGTTTGTTTATGGCCTCTAGGAATTCTCTGGCATGTCTTTACTTAGCTTATCCCAGGATAGATGTGTTGTCCCAGTTGAAATGGTAGTTTTTTTCATCCCTGTGTACGGCAACGAGGGAGAGAGGGTCGTGTCTTTTTGTGGCTAGCTGGTGTTCCTGTATCCTGGTGACTAACTTTCTTCCTGTTTGTCCTACGTAGTGTTTGTGGCAGTCCTTGCATGGAATTTTGTAGATGATGTTGGTTTTGTCCATGGGTTGTACTGGGTCTTTTAAGTTTGTTAGTTTTTGTTTGAGAGTGTTAGTGGGTTTGTGTGCTACTAGGATTCCAAGGGGTTCAAAGTTTGTGAGAAGATTTGTAGCTCGTGTGCTCATTGTTGTGGTTCTGTTCGCCGAGCTGGGAATTTGTGTTGCAGACATTTCGTCCCCTGTCTAGGTGACATCCTCAGTGTTTGGGACCCTCCTGTGAAGTGCTTCTGTGATCTTTCCTCCGTCATTTATAGTGGTTTGAATCTGCCGCTTCCGGTTGTCAGTTCCAGCTGTCCGCTGCAGTGGCCGGTATATTGGGTCCAGGTCGATGTGTTTGTTGATTGAACCAGTGGATGAGTGCCATGCCTCTAGGAATTCCCTGGCTGTTCTCTGTTTGGCTTGTCTTATAATAGTAGTGTTGTCCCAGTCGAACTCATGTTGCTTGTCATCTGAGTGTGTGGCTGCTAAGGATAGCTGGTCATTTCGTTTTGTGGCTAATTGGTGTTCATGGATGCGGATCGTTAGCTGTCTTCCTGTTTGTCCTATGTAGTGTTTTCTGCAGTCCTTGCATGGGATTTTGTACATTACATTAGTTTTGCTCATGCTGGGTATCGGGTCCTTCGTTCTGGTGAGTTGTTGTCTGAGAGTGGCTGTTGGTTTGTGTGCTGTTATGAGTCCTAGTGGTCGCAGTAGTCTGGCTGTCAGTTCAGGAATGTTCTTGAGGCATGGCACTCATCAAGGGTCTTAGTAGCCTGGCTGTCACCAGACAGAACCACCATTTTGACTGGGACAACACAGCTATCCTGGTACAGGCTAAGCAAAGACATGCCAGAGAATTCCTAGAGGCCTCGCACTCCAACCACAACGCCATAAACAAACACATAGATCGAGATACCATCTATCAACCCCTCAGAAAACGAACAGGAAATGACATCACCAGGAACCCCATCCAGGACAAACAGGAATAAGCAGGAGACAACAGCTTCGCTTCACTTGGAAATCGCCACTGATGATGTTACCTCGCCAGTTAAAGAAACGTCTGGAGAGCAAACCTACAGCTCAGCGAGCAAACCTACACCCTAAATATAATTATTGACTGTGTGAGCAGTTACGGTGGAATGTTCAGTCGGAAATAAACTCCCAGCATTAGCTGGATATTGGAGAGAGCCCGTTATGAAATCTGACACCTGGGGCACCTCAAGTCAGTGAGGAGGAAAAAGATCAATAGGACAATCAAATACATTTAATCTTGTGACCTAAATATACATGAACGGTATAAATTAGTCATACAAAATAAGATGAGAGTCTTATTAAAGCTAAAGTTTGAATGAGTGTCTGAAAGGGACTGACAGGTGGGAATGACACTTCCTGGAGCATTTGGAGGGAAGTGAAGTGTAAAATAATCCTGCAACTGCACTGTTTGGATTGTTCACTCATCATATTTATTCAGAAAGATCAAAATATACTTGAAAAGCAAATTCTGGAGATATAAGAGACCCTCTTGGGTCAATTCTTGTTATCACCTTTGTTACTATCTTTCTTACGACATTTATTCCTGTCATTATTACCTCTATTATGACTATAATTATTCCCATTACTATTACTTTCATTTGTGTGTCGTTTGGCAGAATTCTCACCTCTTCTTGTTGTGACCATTTTCATATGTAGAGTGTGGTTCAGTTTATGACCAACAATAATCCACTGGTGCTGGAGTTTGGAAGCTTGAAAGCTGTCATTTCTGAAAGATGTAAGATTCTTCAGCAGAGGTGAAAGAATATTATTCCTTAATATTATTACTTAATATAAAAGGAAATATCACACAAGTCGTTCCCATCTGAATCTAACTGTACATAGCGTGCACTACTAACACAATACCAGACGCTGCGGTGTCGTGCTCTCACATTTCTGCCACTACGCTCTGAGGCCTGAATCTCTGGGTTTACTTGTCTTCATTTTGTGAACGTTCTTGAGGTTCCAGGCATTGTGGCTCTCCCCAGTATATTAACAATAGCCTACACTGTTGCTGCAGCAATAAGAGATATTAATGACAATACCAGATGCCTTGAAGACATGCTACACCTGTTCAGATAAACTCAGAGAGACTTCCCAGTTGCCAGCAGAAACTGCTCTTCAGTTAGCAATACAATCCATTTGGCCGTCTTGCTTCCTAAGATTGTTAGAATATTTATTCCATTTAGCGCGCAGACTGTTCGAATAGTTCTCAACTCTCCTTCCATTTCCTCTTAAAACTTTGATTCAATTACTGAATAAAAATCTATCTAACTCCAACTTGAATTTCTCAATGACTCAGCATCGAATACCTCTGTGGTTCCTTAAAGTTTTGATCAGATTACTTACAGTGTGGAAACAGGCCCTTTGGCCCAACAAGTCCATACCGACCCGCCGAAACGTAACACACCCAGACCCATTCCCCTACATTTACCCCTTCACCTAACACTACAGGCAATTTAGCATGGCCAATTCTCCAAACCTGCACATCTTTGGACTGTGGGAGGAAACCAGAGCACCCGGAGAAAACCCACGCAGACAGGAGGAGAATGTGCAAACTCCACACAGATAGTTGCCCGAGGTAGGAATTGAACCCGGCTCTCTGGCACTGTGAGGTAGCAGTGCTAACCACTGTGCCACCGTGCCGCCCACCAAGAAACCTGGAGCTTAATGTGACCAAAATTGTGACATACCTCACAACCTTCCTTCAGAGCATCAGAGCTGTGATACAAGGAGATGATTTGCATGTAAAACCACACACCCAGGATCTTTTCAGTGAGCTGCTGGCAACAACTATAGCTCCATCGCAATCATCCATCATGGCTGATGTTGGGAGAAGCCTGGAATTCTGAGGAATGGCTGCCCACAGAATTCATGTCTGGGATGGATTCGGAATGGGTCAATCATTATACATGAAACATCAGCCCTCCTCATGGCTGACAGCAGGGGCTGGTTATCAGGCTAGGCCCACACTCTCCTCCGAGCCAATTGGACTGTCCATATAACCTTAAAACAATTGGTTGTGAGAGTCACATTTGTACTCCCCGATACCAGATCGGCCAGAAATACTTTTTTATTGATGGTGTGGTTATCTTCCTCTACTACCTTTCTGAGCAGTGCATTTCAAAATCCCAATATTTTCTGGACAATTTCTTTTTCGTTTTTCCCTCAAATCCCCTCAAATTGTCCTGATGTTCTGCGTTGAATTATACCCTCTTGTTATTGATCGTTCACACAAGGATGGGTGGTTTCTGACCCAGTCTACTCAGGAAATTTGAAATCACAATCATGTGCCCCATCAGCCTTCTATTCGTGTATGAAACCTGTCTGCAGTTTTGTCTCTGTCCTGATTTACAAAGGTAGTGAAGATCGCCCATCTGGTTTACTGTTCTTTTCATTTGTTCTGAATAATATTTGCACATTTATTGCCAAAATCTGAATAGATATTTTGCAATAAGGGAGCATTGTTTGTGGTTCAAGCAACAACCTGTATTTTTCTCTGTTAAAAATGAAACATCTTGTTCTACTTTGTTAGTGATGCTGGACAATACAGAAAAGAATCATTGTACAAAGCTGAGTTTGCTTTTAAACTGATTTCAGTGCATTGATTTGTTTGGTCTGATGCAATGTTATTTCCTCGCTCACATTTGCCTCTACATTTCTGGTTAATGTTTTTTGACATGGAGATATATTTTCATGGGAAATGGAATGTGGAATGTGGAAGGGATGGAAGGCTCAATGAAAGTGACTTTGGTCCAGAGATGGACAGCAGAAAGAAATCTATACACTTATACTTAATGATATGAGATGTCTACCAACTCTTGAGATTGATTGGTGTTGTGTATTTCTTACATTATAGCAGCAGCAATGTAGTGCTTTGCAATAAAAACTATGATAGTAACTGAAGTTGCTATTACTGGAGTGACTCGGTGCAAGTTCAGAGAACAGATCAATTAAGATGCAAATCATCAAGTTAACAGAGTTGCACATTTAATTAATAAAAAATAACAAATGTGTGAATTCCAGAGTCAGAATTTTGTAGGAATCAACATGTCTGGGTATAAGGAGGGGCAGAAATAGACTCAGTCTTGTTCACATCAGCACAGTTTGAATTTCAGTTTTCCTCAGCTGCTGAAAATCTGAAGAAAGTCATCAGTCGATGCAAAGTGTCAAACTTCCTGGAAATCATCATTCATCAATTTATTCAAAAAAATAAAATGAGGAAATGCATGACTATCTCGAGTTTACTTCCATTCAACCTGTCTCATTGCTGCTGCTTCAGTTTCCCATTGTTATGACACAGAGGTGAACCCCTCTTTAAATTAAACCAAACACTCAGAGAAGCTTACTTTGCCTCATAATCTGTTAAAATATGAGTGAAAGAGAACTTCCAAATCCTCTATTTAAAGAAAATAGCATCAATTTATACTTAAGATTAAAAGTAAACATTAAAAAAACAACTTCTCACAACTCTAAAACCCTCTTTCCCTGAATTGTTTACTATCTGCCTCCAACTTTATAACAAGATGCTCTTCCAATAAGACACTTCACAGCCAAATGTTACATCTATACATTTTTCCATTACATTCTGGGACTCATAGTTTTGGTTATTGCTGAGTTGGGAAGTCAATATAAAGGTTTTGTTCCCTGTCTAGGTGTCATCTTCAGTGCTTTGGAACCTCCTGTGAAGCGCTGCTGTACTGTGCCATCTGGCTTTTATTTGGTTCCTTTCCTACTGCTTCTGGTTTCTGGTTCTGGTTGTTCATGGTAGTGGCCGGTATATTGAGTCAAGATCTATGTGTTTGTTGATGGAGTTTGTGGATGAGTGCCATGCTTCTAGAAATTCTCTGGCTGTTCTCTGTTTAGCTTGTCCTATGATTGTTGTGTTGTCCCAGTCAAATTTGCAGTCCTGGTCATTTGTGTGTGTGACTGCGAGGGAGAGGTGGTCATGGTGTTTCGTGTCCAGTTGATGTTCACAGATATGGATTGTTGGTTGTCTGCTTGTTTGTCCTATAAAGTGTTGCATGCAGTCTTTGCATGGAATCTTGTAAATTATGTCTGTTTGCACATGATGAGTATAGGCTCTTCTGTCCAGATGAGTTCTTGGTTGAGCGTTAATGAGTTGTCATGAATCTGAGTGATCGGAGAAGTCTGATTGTCAGTTCCATGACGTTTTTTATGCAAGATATCATGGCAAGTGAGTTAGTTTGTGGCATGTCCTGGACTTACAAAGGATGAAATCAGAAAGAAACAACACCCCAAGATTTTATGGATTACCCAAAATACACAAACCAGACATACGCCTGAGGCACATTGAGGCACTCCCTCGATCTCCATCACATAAACTGGAAAAGGAACCTCAACTAAAACTGAATAATCTTATTCATGGATCCAAACACTCCACACAATCATCACAGGAATTCCGAGACAACACCGAGAACATTAACACAGGCAAGGATGAAGCAATGATCTCATTTGATGTAACAGCACTGCTTACTTCAATTTACAAAACTCGAGCCAGAGACAGACAGTGGCTGACCTCCTGAACAAGCAGAACAGATGGGAAACCTATCGACATACTCAAACTACTAGACCTGTGCTTGACTTCACTGTCAATAATGAAATATATAAACAGATCAATGGAGCATCTATGGACTAACGCATCTCGGGGCTCAGAGCAGAAGCAGTGATGGGAGGACTGGAACAAACAACTCTCCAACAAATCCAATCCGAACACTGGATCAGATATGTGAACACTTCTGTTATCATGAAGAGAACATAAATCATGAACACACACCGGGTTATCAACAACATGTTCACAGGATTCAGATTGATGAAAGAGGAAAATAACCAATTGTCTATTGTCGAACTAACATTTAACTCTCAATCCTGGATGTGATGGTAAAAAGCACACAGAATGGTGAATGCACCACAAACTTATACAGGAACGCCACATGCACTGACAACAACCACCCAAGAAGCTGCATTAGGACCCTGTTCTAAAGGCCTACAACACACTGCAGCACACCCGACCTATGAAGGGACGAAGAACACCTCGACAGAGCATTCGCCAGAACTT
Organism: Chiloscyllium punctatum; assembly: GCF_047496795.1. Classification (NCBI taxonomy): domain Eukaryota; kingdom Metazoa; phylum Chordata; class Chondrichthyes; order Orectolobiformes; family Hemiscylliidae; genus Chiloscyllium; species Chiloscyllium punctatum. The sequence goes on from NC_092780.1 coordinate 49,932,674, forward strand.
CATCCGTAGATGTCAAACAGACAAACAATGTGACACGGGCGCGCCACAAACTCACTCACTAACCACCCTACCTTGTAGAAAAACTGTCTCAGAACTGACAGACTTCTCCAACCACTCAAGATTCATGACAGGGCATAAAACAGCATCCACATTCAGCCAACAATTCATTAGCATAAAGAGCTGATACCCATCATGAGCAAGACAAACACAGTTTACAAGATTCCATGCAAAGCCTGCACATGGCACATTATAGGATTAACAGGCAGAACACTAGCAATCCGCATCCATGAACACTAACGAGCCACTAAACGCTGGAGTACGACTGGAACCGACTGTTTCCCTTACTCTGGCACATCCACAGCTGGTGCTCTGCCTGTTTTGTATTTAATTGCATCCTGGCCTAAATAATCAAAACAAAAAAACCCAGCAAAGTATGTGTGAAGAATATACCAAACTTTGCATTTTTACACTTCATCTGATGAAGATGTAAATAACATACACCTCTCATATTCAGTCCTGAATGAGCCCAGATATCCTGGAAAATGGTGTTACTGGCATGTGGAACATTAAATGGGAAAAGGAAAAGAAAAACAACAGAAAAATACACGACTGTACTGAGCCAGTCCTCTGACTTGACAGGCTGTGACGCAAGTTTTCTTAAGGAAACAGATCAGAGGGGGACTGATAGCACACAGAACATAGAAACATACAGTACAGCAAAAGGCCCTTCAGCCAACCATGTCTCTGCTGACAATAATTCAATGTTAATCTAATTCCATCAGGGCTGCACAGGACCCATTTCCCTCTATTCCAGCCTGGACACATCCCCATCTAAATGCCTCTCAGGTGTTACTATCACGTCTGCAATTATCACAGGACCTTCTAGGCATCTACCACACATCGCAGGAAAGAAACTGTTGCCTCACACACTTCCTTTAAACCTTCACCCTCTCACCTTATCAATAAAACCTTGTATTTGACATTTCCATCCTCGAAACATGACTCCGACTCTGCACTTTATTCCTGCTTCTCATAATGTTCCACACGAAGCCTCCATGTCCTGCCTACCGTGTGATAACCAGAACAGCATTCCGTACTGCACTGGAACCTAACTGTTTACTTACAGCTGCCAACCGGCATGAGTTGCCAACTTTTATATACAATGTCCCAATGAATGAACACAGGCATGCCATACATCCTCTACAGCACCTTATCGACATGTACTTCCACTTGTAGGGAGCTGTATCTTGTCACTCCGAGATCCCTCTGTATATCAATACTCTGAAGGATCCTGTCATCGACTGTATTATTTCCTTTTGCATTTGACCTCCAAAAATAGAACACAGAACATGGAACTGTACAGCACAGGAATGGGCCCTTTAGCCCAGAAAGTTGTGTTAAACTTGATGCCAAATTAAACTAATCATTTCTGCCTGTCTTAGCCCTCCATCCCTTGCATATTCATGCATATTTATATCTAAAAGACCCTTAAACACCCCGATCATACCTACCTCCATCACGACTCCTGGCCGCACATTTAAGACTCAAACCACTCTCTGTGTAAAAAGATATTGAACTAACCCCCTCTCACCTTGAATGCATGCTCCCCAGTATTAGACATTTCAATTCAGAGGCAAATACTGTGACCATCAATCCTATCTGTACATCCCATAATCTTATATATTTCTATCAAATCTCCCCTCAGCTTCCACCCCTCCAGAGAAAGCAACCGAAATTTTCTAATCTCCCCTTATAGTTCATCCCTTCTAAGCCAGACAGCATCCTGGCAAACCTCTTCTGCACTCTCTCCAAAGCCTCCACTTCCCTTTTGTAATGTGGTGTACAGAACTGAATGCAAAGCTCTAAGTGTAGCCTCTTCAGATACAACAGATGGGCTACAGTCTGATACACGCCAATCACGTCTGAGTCAGAGACAGAAGAATTGGACCGGAGGTGGGAACATCCCAGGAGAAGCTACATGATAAGGAACAGGCCTCCATCCCTGGGACTGGGGCCAGGTGGATTTCATTGACAATGAGATCTTTGCCTGGGATTGTTCCCCTGGGCCAGAGAGCCCTGGCTAATGGGTACATCCAGGAGATTCAGAGAATCACCTCATTCTAGGGCCTGGCTCTGAGCAAGGGAGGCAGGCTCCATGTACCATACACGTGTAAAGGAAAGGTGACTTGGTGACTGGGTACCAGTCTCATTGGAGTTACTTCACCTGTCTAAATATTTATAATTATCAGGCACACCCATCATATTGATTCTTCAGTTCCCATTTTGTCGATCTCATCCTACCTTTCTCATTGGTTAGCAACTTATTGTTCTTGCAAACGTTTGGAATATCTATTATGCAGAATAGTTGCACATTCTGACAAAAATGCATTTCATCGATATTCGCAGATTATACACAATCTGTTTCTGACTTTGATTTGCAAAGGTATCGTTATCCATAAAGAAAGTTATTTCATGAACATTTCACTTCAACAATCTCGAATTATTTCCGTACAGATTCAGCCATGTTCATTTTCCATCTCCTGTCCACTCAAAAGAATTCTCACAGAGTCGAACATTGATCCTCAGCCGTACACAGGACGGAACAGAAATGAATGATCAAACCCACTAATCTGACAAGGGAGGAAGAAAACTTCAATGAAAGGAAAGACCACCCATTGGTGCTTTCCATATTTATAAAGAAACGCTCTTTCATCACCACAAATGTGTTCAGATGAAACTGGGGGAAAGACAAAGTCGTGAAGATTATAAAAGGGTGAAACAATGTTGGGTATATGTACCATCAAGTCTCTAAGCAGCATTGCATTGAGTGAGGCCTCTGGTCACTAATTTCACGAATGTTCATTCTCTGAATAGTCTCCAGTGTGTGACTCAGCTCGGGCCATGAATTCTGGGGCAATGCGGCAACTTTGAGCCAAATGTGGAACTTCATTCAAGGCTTTCGAGGTTTTATTAAAGTTTTACAAAGCCCAATACCTGAACCACTGAGGAGCATTACCGACCACAGAGTTAGTGTTCTGTCAAATCAAAGTCTGGTTTCATGATGTCTCTGAAATGTGTGCTGTCCATCAAGGAATCACCATATAATTAAATACAATAAAATAAAGAACTGCAGATCCGGGGAGTCTGGATAGAAGAATAAAGGGAGACACAACAGGTCTGGCAGCATCCTGAACAGGAACTGCATTAATGTTTCAGAGACAGTGATTCTGCATGGAGTATCTCATGGCCAACTCAGCAGATAGCTCATCATTATGCTGTAGTGCAGCACAAAGATTTTCCTGTTCCCCATATTGAGAAATGAAAAGGATTTTTTACTTAATGACGTCAGTCAAAAACTACATGCAGTCTGAACAACTGCTGTGCTTTGATCTTCTTGGAATAAATATTTAAATCTATGTTTACATACCTTTTCTATTGATTATCTGATTGAATAATTTTGCCTCAGTCAGAGCTCAGTATCTCTTATGGATTAAATCATTTCTACAAAGTCAGAATTCAGGACAGTTTTACAGAGCGATTTAACGCAGCACAAGACTGAGATGTGAAGGATAACATTTCAGGTCTAAGTGTTTTCTGCTGTAGCCCGATTTACCTGAAGGATTTTAATGCCTGGGTTCTGACAACAATATGCCGACCGATTTTCTCAGGGAAGAAATTTCAAACGATAAGAAGATCAGTTTCAGGATGTACAAAGTTAAAAACCACACAACACCAGGTTATATCCAACAGGTTTAATTGGAAGCACTCGCTTTCGGAGTGTCGCTCCGTCATCAGGTGGTTGTCATGATGAAGGAGCGATGCTCCGAAAGCTAGTGCTTCCAATTAAACCTTTTGGACTATAACCTGGTGTTGTGTGGTTTTTAACTTTGTACACCCCAGTCCAACACTGGCATCTCCAAATCAGTTTCAGGATGGACGGTGACATGAGAGAAACACAGTCTGTAGCTGAAGTTCACTTCATATGTTTGAGCTGAAAAGAAATATCAAAATGATTCAAGAAATAATCAAAACACAAACAGTGTGGGAAAGGTACAATACAGTCAGTTTGTGATTTGTGTTTTGGCGGACTCTATTGTGATGATTGAAAAAGGCTGAGTTTCAGAAACATGGGCACATTGTCCCATTTGGTGACCTGCCATACTTAATGACTATCAGGTCCGATGTACCCGGGTGGAATATCTGAATGTAACGTCAGGCTATTTGGAATGAAACATCTCCAATGAACCAATTAGGTCATCAAAGAATATTCCAGCCCTCTTATACAGTTAGATAAGTTGGTTGTCAGCCAAACCTAGATCAAAGTTCAGATATTAATTGTTCATTACTCTTGAACTTTCTGTGTTTTAATATGATATGATAATTTGATAAAACATTTTACAAATAATGATGTTTTGTTTTATTTGCATTCTCAAAAACACACTTTTACATTCATTGCATGCCCAGACATATGTTCCAAAGGAGATTCTCTTGACGGATGATCAATTACTTTCCTAATGGATGACAGAATCATGGATTCCTCAGAGTGGAATCACTTGGCCCAACACGTCCACACCAACTCTCTGAAGAGTATCCTAAGTAGAATCATTCCCTACCATTCTACTCTCCATTTACCCTAACCTACACATCCCTGAACACTCTGGGCTATGTTAGTGTGACCAATTCACCTAACCTGCACATCTTTGGATTGTGGCAGGAATCCGGAGCACCTGGAGGAAACACACACACACATGGGGAGAGTGTACAAACTGCACACAGACACTATCCCGAGGCTGGAATCGATCCCAACTCCCTGGCACTGTGAGGCAGCAGGTGCTAAATACTGAGCCACTGTGCCTCCCAAGGCAGACTCTTGTCTAACTATGGCAATGCAGTATAGAATGGACAGGCCAGTCTGACACATACAGTTTCTTGCTGGAGTGTGGTTATCTGTCCATTTGATGCCAAGGAATCCTATCAACTCACAAACAACATCCTTCCCAGCATGCAATTCACTAAGGAAGAAGAAAGCAGCAACACGGGTGAATTGAGACAAAATACCACATAAAGACTGTCAAAAGCACTACATAGCGCAAACAGGAAGGAAATTAGCCACCAGGGTACATGAACACCAACCAGCCACCAAGAGGCATGACCAGTTATCACTTGGACAGACACATGGACAATGAAAGACCCCAATTCAACATAAGGTATACATACATTTGGAAAGAGAGGGTTTGGTTAGGAGTAGTCAGCATGGCTTTGTGAGTGGGAATCAAGTCGCATAAATCGGTCAGAGTTCTTTAATGAAGTGACCAGAAAATTGACCAGGGTAGGGCAGTAGAAGTAGTCTATATGAATCTCAGTAAAGCGTTTGATAAGGTTCCACATGGTAGGCTGCTCTGGAATGTTAGATTGCATGGAATCCAGTGGGAGCTGGCAAATTGGATACACAATTGGTTGGATGGTCAGAAGCAGAGGCTAATAGTGGAAGGATGTTTGTCAGACTGGAGGCCTCAGGGGTCAGTCCTGGGCCCATTCCGTTTGAATGAGAATGTACTAGACATGATTAGTAAGGTTTCAGATGATAATATAATATCGTCGACCATGAGGAAGGTTATCAGAAATTGCAGAAGGTTCTTGATCAGCTGGAGAAGTGGCCTGAGAAATGACAAATGAAGTTTAATATAGATAAGTGTGAGGACTTGCATTTTGGAGAATAAAATCAAGGAAGGAGTTTCATAGTGAATGGTAGGGCCATAAGGAGTGTAGTGGAACAGAGGGACCTTGGAGTTCAGGGACATGGTCCTCTGAAAGAGGAGTCCCAGGTAGAGAGGGCAGGGAAGAAGGCTTTTGGAACACTGGCCTTCATCAGTCAGGGCATTGAGCACTGAAGTTGGGAAGTCATGTTGCAGTTTTATAGGACATTGGCGAGGCCGCACTTGGAGTATTGTGTTTTGGTCACCTTGCTGTCAGAACGATGTTATGAAACAGGAAAAAGTGCAGAAGAAATGTACAAAGCTGTTGCCAAGATCCAACGGCCTGAGTTACAGGGAGAGGTTAGACAAGCTAAAACATTTATCTGTGGAGCGTAGTAGAGTGAGGGGGGATCTTATCGAAGGGTCTTATGTAAGATCATATGAGGCATGGATGGAGTGAATGCATCAGGTTTTTTTTCCCCAGGGTTGGGAAATTGAGGACTAGAGGGCATCAGTTTAAGGTCAGAGGGGAAAGAATAAAAGGAACCTTAAGGGCAGGCCACTGTTGGAATATTGCGTGCAATTCTGGTCTCCTTCCTAGCGAAAAGATGTTGTGAAACTTGAAAGGGTTCAGAAAATATTTACAAGGATGTTGCCAGGGTTGGAGGATTTGAGCTATAGGGAGAAGCTGAACAGGCTGGGGCTGTTTTCCCTGGAGCGTTGGAGGCTGAGGGGTGACCTTATAGAGGTTTACAAAATTATGATGGACTTGGATAGGATAAATAGACAAAGTCTTTTCCCAGGGATATGTGAGTCCAGATCTAGAGGGCATAGGTTGAGGGTGAGAGGGAAAAGATATAAAGGAGACCTGAGGGGCAACCTTTTCACGCAGAGGGTGGTACGTGTATGGAATGAGCTGCCAGAGGATGTGGTGGAGGCTGGTACAATTGCAACAGTTAAAAGGCATTTGGTTGGGTATGTGAAGAGGAAGGGTTTGGAGGGGTATGGGCCGGGTGCTGGCAGGTGGGACTAGATTGGGTTGGGATATCTGGTTGCCATGGATGGGTTGGACCGAAGGGTCTGGTTCCATGCTGTACATCTCTATGACTCTATAACTTTAGACACAGAGGGTATTACACATGTGGAATGGGTTACCAGCGGAGGTGTGTGAGGTGGGTACACTGACAACATTTAAAAGGACCTTGGTCAATAACATGGATAGGAAAGGATGAGATGGACAAGGGTCAAGTGCAGGGACATGGACTGAGTATTGATGAGAATTTTGGTCAGCATGACCCAGTTTAGACCAAAGGGTCTCTCTCCATTCTGTAGGACTATATGACTCTGTGACTGTGTAACTGGAACAATGTATCCATCCTGTGACATGCCAGTTACATTCATGGGAATTCCTGGAAGCCTGGCACTGAACCCGGAACTCCATGAACAAACATGTCGAGTCGGATCCCATATACCAACCACTAAGAAACAGAACCAGCAGCAAAGCTGTAAATGACACGACCAACCCCAGCAGACCCGGACACTTAAACAGCAAACAGGACAGAACACCAATGCTTCACAGGAGGCTCACTGATTCTGTTCCCTCGAATGGTGAGGAAATGTCTGAGAACACACTTACCAGCTCAGTGAGCAAGTCAACAACCTCATCCACAACCTGAGCTACAAATTCCCATGAATACAGTGATCTGGGATTGTCTCGTGACTCTCCATCTAAACTAGAGAATGACCGTGAGGACATATTTCCTGCCACAGATGAGTCCAAAACAGGTTCCTGCTCCTCCCAGGGCACCATATTTACTACTTTTCCTTTCTGCAAACTTCAACACGAGGGATGGAATGACCTTCCAATTCTGGAAATGTCAGGAATAGCCAACATGGCTTTGTACCTGGGAAATCATGTCTCACAAACCTTATTGTGATTCTTGAAGAGGTGACCATGAAGATACATGAAGGCAGAGCGGTAGACATTGTCTACATGGGCTTCAGCAAGGTCTTCACCAAGGTTCTGCATGGTAGACTGGTTAGGAATGTTCAACCACATGGGGTCTATGGAGACGTAGGCAACTCTAAACAAAATTGGTTTGATGGTAGGAGATGGTGGTAGAGGGTTTTGGTTAAGACTGGAGACCTGCACCTAGCAGTGTGCTGCAAGGATCAACGCTGGGTCTACTGTTGTTTGTCGTTTGGATAAATGATTTTATGAGAATTTCGGAGGTGTGGATAGTACGTTTATACATGACACTGAAATTGATGGTAAAATGGACAGTGAGGAAGGTTATCTAAGCATTCAATGTGATCTTGATCAGCTGGTCTGGTGGGCTGATAAATAGCAGATGGAGCTTGATTTCGATAAATGTGAGGAGTTCTATTTTGCTCCGATAAACCAGGGTAGGTTTACACAGTTTCAGGCAGGGCCTTTGTCTTTAGGTGAGGGGGAAATATTTAAAACTGAACACGAGCTGCAATCTTTTCACACAGAAGTTGGTGCGTGTGTAGAATGAACCACCAGAGGAGGTGGTGGAGACAGGGACAGTTACAACATTTAAAAGGCATCCAGATGGGGACATGGATAGGAAAGGTTTAGAGTGACATGGGCCAAACGCTGTCAAATGGGACTGCTGCACTTTATGAAATCTGGTCGGCATGGGCACGTTAGTCTGAAGAGTCTGTTTACATGCTGTATAACTCTGTAATCTATCATCCAGATACTGACAGACAAACTCGTGGAAACAATGTATAAGGTTCCAACAATTGAATACAATAATCCAAATGTAGTCTGACCAATAATTTGTTGGGGTGTAGTATTACTCCTTAGATTACATTGCAGTGTGGAAACAGGCCCTTCGGCCCAACAAGTCCACACTGACCCGCCGAAGCGCAACCCACCCATACCCCTGCATTTACCCCTTACCTAACACTACAGGCAATTTAGCATGGCCAATTCACCTGACCTGCACATCTTTGGACTGTGGGAGGAAACCGGAGCAAACCCACGCAGACACAGGGAGAATGTGCAAACTCCACACAGTGGAGCCTGAGGCAGGAATTGAACCCGGGTCTGAGGCGCTGTGAGGCAGCAGTGCTAAGAACTGTGCCACCGTGCGTTCACATTCTATCCCTCTGTTTATAAACCCAACGATCCGATAAGCCTTATTACCTGGTCTTGCCACTTGTCAGATAATCTTCATAGAATTATGCACATGGTCCCCTCAGTCCCTCAGCTCCTGTACTCCCCTCAAAATTGTGCCATTGAGCCTGTGGTTTCTGTCTGTACTTATTGGACCAAAATACACTCCCTCACATTTCTCAGCATTGACATTCATTTGCCAGGGATCTGTGTGTTTTGACCAACTTGTCATGGACCAATGGAGTTGATCGGTTTCGATAAGTTCCTGAATAAGAAAGCATTGGAGCAATATGGGCCTTAATATGGCAGGTGGAACTGGTTTGGTTTGGGAACATGGTCTGCATGGGCTGGGTGGGCCGAAGGGTCTGTTTCCATGCTGCATGACTCTATTCTCACAATTCACAATTCTCCCTATCGCGGTAACATCGACACATTTAGAGAGTTTGCAACAACACCCATCTCTCAATCAGATGAGGCAAGGGTCTGAATACCAATCCCTGGAAAACACTGATTTCAACTCGTTTCCAAACTGGAAAATGCCCACCTACAGCTCCACCCTGTATCTTCTTATTTCGCCAACTTCAATTCCGTGCTGCCGAGGACTCACCAATCCCAGACATTTCTAATTTGGGAACCATCCTGCTGTGTGGCATCAAATGCTATTTGAAAGTTCCAATATACAACATCCACAGGAGTACTCTCATTCTCTGCCTATGTCACCTCATCAAAGAATTCAAGTTTCTTTCTTGACATGATCTTCTCTTGGCAAAGCCATGTTATCTGTCTGGTATTAACTTATTTTTATCCAGTGGGTATTTACCTTAGTCCGTATTATATTCTCTGTCAGTTATCCCACTATTGATGCCAAGCTAACATGTATATAGGTTCCTGTATTAACTTTTACTCCTTTCTGAAACAATGGTGTCCCATTTGCAATCCTCCAGTTCCCTGGCACTAATCCTGCGTTCAGAGAATCCTGGAGAATTTCTTTCAATGACCCTGCAATTTGCTCCCTTCATTCCTTCAGCAATCCAGGCTGTATCCTGCCAGGGCCAGGTAATTTCTCACTGGGAGTGCTGCAGGCTTTTCAACTCCTCGACATTAGCTGTGACTATAAATCCCAGCTGCTCAACACTCACATTTTCAACAAGACCATTGTCACCATTTCGCAATTAGTAACGAATTTGGGAAGGACAGATGTAATGACTTCCTTTAGCTCTCTCCCCCTTATTTCAATGAGAATCTTTGCTGTTTGTTCAGCCTTGTCTAATATACCTGTGAGAGTGATGAGCTATTAGGGAAATAATAGCTAAAATCCTCCACTTTGTAAGTCTCCTTTTCACAATAATAACTTGCCTTTTAAAATGGCCAAGCACAGTGACCATGAGAATGGAATAAGGAATGGATGAATCTTGGCAGAATCAAGTAACTGCCTGTTTCCCAGACAGTCACTATAACGTAATACAGATTGTAACCTCGGTATTATCTCAGTGACACAATAACACCACATTTACAGGATTGTTTATTTTACATGCAAAACAACACTAGTGTATGAATTACCTCATGAGAATCTAATTAAAACGAGAAACATTATACAGTGGGAATTGGAGAAAAATGATATGATTGTGCACATTCAGGGTACAAATTATGCTGCCTCTTTCCTGAGAATTAGAGATAACCTATCAGTCCTATCTGATTGATTACCTCGTCTTTTTGCCCATTGATCTCTCAGCTGGCTTGCTAATAATACAAGAGGGCTACTTTACAAACTCTGAGTGGTCCGAGAATTCCCAAGTTCCCATCTGGTGCCGTGACTTGGTTCCCAACATAGTGAACATTTCTCTCGGCTGATAAACCAACCGAAAGTTTGTGTCAGACTCAACCCTGTGGTGGGGTCCCTTAGGTATTTTACCTTCAGACCACTCCTTGTGTCCCAAGAGATGATCTGCCCCTTTGCCGAGTGAGACTTGTCCCTTGAAGGGATAAAAAGGACCATTTGTTCCGTCAGTTTTAGGTAAATTTAAGTCTGTTCTGTTTTTGTTTAATATCGTCTGTTGAAATTTGATATGTTTTGTTTAATATGGCCGTTTGAAATGTGAGACTTTTTGTTTATGTGTCTGGCTGAAATGTCTCTTTGTTTACTGTGGGGTGACCTTGGTGTTTCTGTGTTCCACACAGAGAACTGACTCTATCAGATATGGCCAGGAGAACCTTTTAGATCATTGAAAATGGAAGGGAGTCTTGGTAATTTTCTCACTCAGTTGTGTTAATATGGCCAGTGGAAATTATGAGATATTAGATACTCCGTTGTGTTCATATGATCGGTTAAAGTTATGAGGTTATAGAGAAAGGAGGACAAGGCCGGTTGATTTTTATTTTGAAGAGCACAGAGTCATAAGCTACAACGGGACATTCCCTCGATGCAGTTGGAAAGACTTCTCCCTTTCAGACTATGTATGAGATAATATCTGATCAGGAAAATGATTCCTAGTGTTTGGAAGCCACTCAGATAAATTGGGCATTTTGTTAAAATCCTTTGCATGAATTGAGCAAATTGCTAAATTTGAATTGACATTTTAAAGGACAGTCTCTTTGAATCGTTGAATGATTGTGATAGTGTGCATGTGAGAGACAGGCATGGGGAAATGATTCCAAAACTATGACTTATTCCAAAAAAAGGGAGAAACGGACAGAATAAACTGAGAAGCCACTGCCACCTGATGGTACATTTAATTGGGATCGCATAAAACAATTGGCAGAAAGTTTGAATTCTTCCATTCGGATAAGGGAACTGAGAGAGAGAGAGAGAGAGACAGACAGACAGACAGACAGACAGAGAGACAGAGAGAGAGACAGAGAGAGACAGAGAGAGACAGAGACTTGCTGTGAAGTGTTAACTCTTTGTGGTCTGTTTTGAATGTACTTTTTGTTCATTAGTGATTACTTGTGGTCTAATGTAATCGTTGTTTTTTTCTGTCCCCTGGAACTCCTGATCTGGGAATGTTTTGATTTAAGTCTACATTTTGGAAATCCTTGTTGATTTTAACATGTTGCCTGTGCTTTTTATAAGTTTTGATCGTGCATGTTTCTTGTATTTTTCCCCTTTTGAAGGGATTTTCTGCACTAATTTACATCTGTATCTGCCAGGATAGGCTCATTAAAAGAGATTAGAGTGGAAACATTGGTTCAATTTATCTCTTGGAATTTGATTTTATCACATTTGGAATTTCATTTTCTGGCCAGAGTTAATTTCCAAATAGGATAAACTAATCTTTTATTTCCAGGAATGCAATCACTTTTGAACTAAATTTTGTTCCCATTTTTGACTTTCTGAGAAAGCTGTTGGAGATGTGGGGGTGAATTTGAACGATATTTGGATTATGATACCTTTGCAAATCAAAGTCAGAAACAGATTGTGTATAATCAGAGAATATCGATGGAATGCATTTTTGTCAGCATGTGCAACTATTCTGCATGATAGATATTCCAAACGTTTGTGAGAACGATAAGTTGCTAACCAATGAGAAAGGTAGGACGAGATCAACAAAATGGGAACTGAAGAATCAATATGATAGGTGTGCCTGATAATTATAAATATTTAGACAGGTGAAGTAACTCCAATGAGACTGGTACCCAGTCACCAAGTCACCTTTCCTTTACACGTGTACGGTACATGGAGTCTGCCTCCCTCACTCAGAGCCAGGCCCTAGAATGAGGTGATTCTCTGAATCTCCTGGATGTACCTATCAGCCAGGGCTCTCTGACCCAGGGGAACAAGCCCAAGCAAAGATCTCATTGTCAATGAAATCTACCTGGCCCCAGTCCCAGGGATGGAGGCCTGTTCCTTACCATGTAGCTTCTCCTGGGATGTTCTCACCTCCGGTCCAATTCTTCTGTCTCTGACTCAGACGTGAGGGGCGTGTATCAGACTGTAGCCCATCTGTTGTATCTGAAGAGACCACACTTAGAGCTTTGTATTCAGTTCTGTACGCCACATTACAAAAGGGAAGTGGAGCCTTTGGAGAGAGTGCAGAAGAGGTTTGCCAGGATGCTGTCTGGCATAGAGGGGATGAACTATAAGGGGACATTAGAAAATTTAGGTTGCTTTCTCTGGAGGGGTGGAAGCTGAGGGGAGATTTTATAGAAATATATAAGATTATGGGATGTACAGATAGGATTGATGGTCACAGTATTTGCCTCTGAATTGAAATGTCTAATACTGGGGAGCATGCATTCAAGGTGAGAGGGAGTTAGTTCAATATCTTTTTACACAGAGAGTGGTTGGAGTCTTAAACGTGCAGCCAGGAGTTGTGATGGAGGTAGGTATGATCAGGGTGTTTAAGGGTCTTTTAGATATAAATATGCATGAATATGCAAGGGATGGAGGGCTAAGACAGGCAGAAATGATTAGTTTAATTTGGCATCATGTTTAACACAACTTTCTGGGCTAAAGGGCCCATTCCTGTGTTTTTTCAGTTCTATGTTGTATGTTTATTTTTGGAGGTTAAATACAAGAGGAAATAATACAGTCGATGACAGGATCCTTCGGAGAATTGATTTACAGAGGGATCTCGGAGTGACAGGATACAGCTCCCTACAAGTGGAAGTACATGTCGATAAGGTGCTGTAGAGGGTGTATGGCATGCCTGTGTTCATTCATTGGGACATTGTATATAAAATTTGGCAACTCATGCCGGTTGGCAGCTGTAAGTAAACAGTTCGGTTCCAGTGCAGTAGGGAATGCTGTTCTGGTTATCACACGGTAGGCAGGACGTGGAGGCTTCGTGTGGAACATTATGAGAAGCAGGAATAAAGTGCAGAGTCGGAGTCATGTTTCGAGGATGGAAATGTCAAATACAAGGTTTTATTGATTAGGTGAGAGGGAGAAAGTTTAAAGGAAGTGTGTGAGGTAACTGTTTCTTTCCTGCGATGTGTGGTAGATGCCTAGAAGGTCCCGTGATAATAGCAGACGTGATAGTAACACCTGAGAGGCATTTAGATGGGGATGTGTCCAGGCTGGAATAGAGGGAAATGGGTCCTGTGCAGCCAGATGGAATTAGATTAACATTGAATTATTGTCAGCAGAGACATGATTGGCTGAAGGGCCTTTTGCTGTCCTGTGCTATGTGCTAGTATGACCCCACACTAATTTGATTTTTTTAAGAAAACTTTCATCACAGCCTGCCAAGTCAGAGGACTGGCTCAGTGCAATCCTGTATTTTTCTGTCTTTTTTTCCCCTTTATTAGAGTCAAAGAATCATAGAGATATACAGCATGGAAACAGACCCTTTGTTCTAACTCGTCAATGCTGAACAGATATCCTAACCTCATTGAGTTCCATTTGCCAGCACTTGGCCCATATCTCTCGAATCCCTTCCTATTCATAGACCCACCCAGATGCTTTTTATTGTCCCAGCCTCCACCACTTCCTCTGGCAGCCTCATTCCATACAATGCACTACCCTCTGCATTAAAGGTTGTCCCTCAGGTCCCTTTAAAATCTTTCTGCTCTCACCCTAAACTTTTGCTCTCTCGTTCTGGTCACCCTCACCCAGGGAAAAGACCTTGTCTATTTAACCTAGCCGTGCCCCTCATTATGTTATAAACCTCTATGAGCTCACCCCTCAGCCTCCAATGCTCCAGGGAAAACCTTCCAACTCCCAACTCCCAGCAACATCCTGGTAAATCTGTTATGAGAGAGAAGTCAATATTTCAGGTGGAATCGTTCTTCAGTCCGAAAGAAGGGGGAATACCCGAAATGCTAACTTCTCCACCTGCTGATGCTGCCTGGCTGGCTGTGTTCTCCCAGTCTCCTGCTTGTCTACTTTGGATTCCAGCATCTGTCGTTTTCTTTCTCTCCAATGAATGGCAGAGTGGACTCGATGGGCCGAATGGCCAAACTTCTGCTCCGATGGTCTTGTGGTCCGACGTTTCTGTGGATCATGTCAGTCCCAGGCTCAAGGAGCTGCAGTGCTCACTGGGAGCAAAGCTCATAGAATCCCTACAGTGTGGAAACAGGCCCTTCGGCCCGACAAGTCCACACTGACCCCCCGAAGAGTAACCCGCCCAGACCCATTCTCCTAACCTATTACACTACATTTACCCTCTGACTAATACACCACAACTACACATCCCTGAACAATACGGGACAATTTAGCTTGGATAATTCACCCTAACCTGCACATCATTGGACTGTGGGAGGAAACAGGAACACCCAGAGGAAAGCCAGGCAGACATCGGGGGTTGGGGGTGGGGGGGGGGGGGGGGAACGTGCAAACTCCATTCAGAGAGTCACCTCTAGGGTTAGATCGAACCCAGGTTCCCGTGAGGCAGCGGTGCTAACCATTGAGCCACCGTGCTGCCCCTGAGTCACCGTGGGGTGGGGGTGGGCTGTTGGGTGAAGGAGGGGTTGGGGGTCAGTCCAGCAGAAAACTAAAAAAGCCCACCAACTCTCCCACTGCACCCACTGTCTTGTTAAACTGTTATTAAAACCATGCCAGGACATCTTGTTCTTGTTCAATGTTCCATGTGACTGTCAGCCCCATTTTCAGGATCTCTGGGCTCGGCCATGACTGTATATTAGAGGCATGTGCTTTTTACTTCAGCATCAGATGAAGTGGTAACAATGTGAAGTTTGGTCCATTCTGTGTGTACATGTTACTGGTATGGACTAGGCCAGACCACTCAAAACATTCTGTTGCAGGCAACCCAGACCAGACTGTGTAACTTGTTTCGGTAAGTGTACAGTGAAAATTACCCGGAGTAAGGAGCTATGTTGACTACCACGTTTCAAAACAGGCAAACATTTATTTACAAAATTATACAATGAAACACATAGAACAGAATAAAGAACCCCTTCAGAACGTAGTCTCTCCAAACTAGTCTCAACTATGTCGTTGCGAACATACATAACAGTCCCAATAAGCAAATCCCCTTAAAAAAACAGTGAAAATAGAACAAATGCTTACAGGAGGGCAGAAAGAGAGAGAGTGTTCGCAGCCTGTTTCCACACAACTGAACTCCGAACTTGTTCTGGATTAAACTGCTCAGTTCGAGAGCTGACCACGCCCCTTTCATTATACAGGTCACTTCGAAAACATGACCACTTTGCCCTGAAGTCTCGTCTGTTTACACATAAACAAAAAGACCTCACAATACTCTTTAATCTCTGTCAAAAAAACAGGTCTAATTGGAACCAGGGCTGTTTATGACCACTCTGAAAAAACCAAGGACACAAAATCCTTGAGAGAAGGAACAGCTTTTAGAAAAAAGGGGTCGGTTTTGTGACTTTGCTGATTTATTGTTTTCGATTATTTATTCCAGGATGCTATTCAATACAAAACAGGCAGATCACCAGACGCGGCTGTGCCAGAGTAGGCAAAGAAGTTGGTTCTAATAGCACTCCAGTGAAATGTAGGGTTGGTCAGTCAGAAAGGAAAGCAAACAGGCGGTTTCATCCAGGTGGATGGGTTTATAAAGGGATGCTGTAGTGACAGAGTTTGAGACAAGTGCTGAGTAAATGGTTATCATTTTCACTGCAAGAAATGATCTATTCTGGTTCAAAAACACCATTGTCTTGTCTGTACAGATGCAAAATGTCAGCTCAACATCTTTCTGAGGCTGCACAGTGTTATGAAGTTGAAGGTATTAGTGATGTCTCACGAACTAGATTGAGTTTTTTGAAGAAGCAACAATGGGGATTGATGAGGGCAGAGTGGTAGATGTGAACTATATGGACTTCAGTAAGGCATTCAAGAAGGTTCCCCCATGGGAGACTGGTTAGCAAGGGTAGAGCTCATTGAAAACAGGGAGAACTGGCCATTTGTATACAGAACTGGCTAAAAATTAGAAAACAAAGGGTGATGGCAAAAGGTTGTTTTTCAGACTGGAAGCCTATGACCAGTAGATTGCCACAAGGATCGGTGCTGGGTCCACTATTTTTCATCATTTATACAAATGATTTGGAAGTGAGCATATGAGGTATCGTTAGCAATTTTGAAGATGACACCAAAATTGGAGGTGTAGTGGACAGCAAAGAAGGCGACCTCAGATTACAATGGA